>NC_052352.1:54802970-55151347 GCF_009727055.1 Benincasa hispida | reverse complement strand
CCTCTGATGTCAGCGAGCGTCTAGCCAATTGCTCGCACATGTTTCCTGAGAATGCTCATCAACGCATTCTCCTGATCTTTGTTGAGCGTAAAGGAAATAATAGGTTGGTAGGTCTTTAGTTCAAGTGTTGGTGCCTCCACCAAGAAAGGTTGCATTGTTTTTATTTGATCTGTTTCTGTTGATTCTTCTTCTTACTTTGTGATCATTTCTTCTTCCTTGTTTGTTTTTGTTGTGATCGCATTGGAAGCAGCAACAGATGCGCTGGAATCCTCTTCTTCATACTCTTCATCAGACTTTTCTTCTTCAATCAAATTCAGGTCATCATCAGAATCTTGCAGGTCTTCTTCATCCAAAAACTTCATGGCACGAATTATATTAAATTTGAGTTTCTGTACGTTGATACTCAAGGTGATTTCTCCTTTATACACATCAATTTGAGCACGACCCGTTGATAGAAAAGGTCATCCCAAAATGATGGGCACATCTTTGCCGGTCTCATAGTCTAAAATGATGAAGTCAGCTAGCAGGATAAATTTGTCAATTGTTATCAGCACATCCTTCACCTTACCTTCTAGATGAACTAGAGATCTGTCGGCCAATTGGAGAATCACTGATGTGGGCACAAGTTTCCTTACATTTAATTGTCTAAAAATTGACAGCAGCATCAAATTTATGCTGGCCCCCAAGTCACACACGACTTGCCCAATGTAGAGTCTTCCTATGGAGCAAGGAATCGTAAAGCTCCCAAGATCGCTCATCTTTAATGAGATAATGTATTTTGAGCTTTGCATTAACGCCACCGTGGAAAATTTTCCAGCGCCCCTCTTCTTAGTTACCATGTCCTTTAGAAACTTGGCATAGGCAGGCATTTCCTCAATCGCTTTACTGAAAAGAATGTTAACATGTAATTACTTTAACATAGATAAGAAGCATTGGTACTGTACCTCTTCGTTTTTCTTCTTCCTTAGTCTCTGAGAGAAAGGTGGTAACTGAACTTTCACAGTTCCCGTGTCATTAGGCTTTGAGGTCGACGCAACCTCTGGTTCTACTGCTTCTTCTTCTTTTTCTTCTTCTCATGTTACCGTAATCTCAGGTTCAGCAACAATGGAAGTTGTTCTACTATGCTCTTTCTTTTCTCCCTCCATAGTCTTTCCACTGCGCAACGTCATAACCTGACATTGCTCCTTACCTGATCCCCTCGAGTTGCGTGGAAGTTCGGTTGAACTTGGCAAGGCCCCTTATGGTCTACTTTTCAGCTCACTCGCAATCTGGTCCATTTGTAATTCAAGATTGTGGATGGACGTGGCCTGACTTTGAAGCACCGTCTTATTTTTCTCTATATATTGCTTCAATATGCTCTCCAAAGAAGTAGATTACTGTGGTTGTTGTGAGCTACTTGCTTGGTTGCTCGGTTAACCGTTGTTGCGTTGAAAGAATCCTAGTGGCCCTTCTTTTTGCACCATAGGTTGAAAATTTTGTTGTTGATTCTTCCAAGCAAAGTTGAGATGGTTCCTCCACCCAGGGTTGTAGGTGTTTGAAAAGGGATTATTCTTTAAAAAGTATACAGATGGTGGATTTTGCGGGCAATCTTCCATCATGCCCATCACCACAAGTCACACACCTTGTGGTATTTTGACTGATTGCGTTGATTTGTCCACCTTGCGGTATTGGGCTGTTGATCGCCATTCCTTAGATCAAATTCATCATTGCGGTCATTTGGTTTTGTAATGAAGTAATAACACCATTGTTTGCGTCAGAGTCTTTAAGTCTCATTCTCTTGTCACTCTCTCTCCAGTCTTCATGGTTCTTGGAGATGCGATCCAGGATATTCTTCGCCTCATCATAAGTTTTGTCGAGCAGACCACCAGTGACTGCCGCATTGGCAGTGGTCTGCGAAGCGGGATTCAAACCATGATAGAAGATCTCCATTCGAAGGCAGTCTGGTAACCCATTATACAAACAATCCCGAACCAACCTTTTAAACCTCGCCCAAGCATCGCTGAGCGATTCGTCCATATCTTGTTCAAAATTAGTAATAAGTTTTCTTCGTCTTGCATTCTCGGTAGGTGGAAAATACTTCTTCATAAATTTCGCCACTACCTGTTTCCAAGAAGTGATCTCTCCTGGTTTGAGAGAATATGCCCATTTCCTAGCCTGATCGCAGAGAGAAAATGGGAACAACGTTAGTCGAACTTCTTCAGCAGAGATGTTCGGGAACACAAAAGTGTTGCAGATTTCAATAAAACTTTGGAGGTAAGCGTGTGGGTCCTCGCCACGCCTTCCTCTGAATTGACTTGCAGTCTGGATCATCTGCAGCATCACCGGTTTCATTACGAATCTGCTTCCGTCGAAGGCAGGCCTCATGATTCCCAGAGAGAAATCATAGAGATTTGGCGATGCATAGTCTCTGATGGGCCTATTGCGATCGTTTTCCAACAGAATCTTATTTGCCATGACATTATTATCATTTGGTGCTCCATTTCCAGGCTGCTCCGCCATCTCTTCTTTATCGGATTGTGGTTGCTGTTGGTCGTCTCTCAATCTTCATCTAAAAGTCCTCTCAATCTTCGAGTCGTAATTAATCAGAGATTGAGAGTTTTGCAAAGAAATTAAAAAATTACTGTTAACAAACTATTTTGTCGAAGTCCTCGGCAACGGTGCCAAAAACTTGATGTTCGTTATTTATGAAATGGAAATATGGATGATATACATTGATGGATTTGTGTTGTGCACTCAAGTTTCTCCAGCGGAATTCAAGTGTAAATTCCTCTAAGTTTCCCGGTAAGTCCAGGGTCAAACACAGGGACTTGTGAAAATAGAATGCCTTGGTAATTTTGATGAAAACTTTGCGATAACCATGTAAATAAATAAGTGTTGGGTTTATTGTTTGCGTTGATGAAAAGAAATAAATAAAGGTGGCGGATTTAAGAAAAGACAGTTGCGTTGATAGATGCAATGAGTATGCGATGAATGGGTTGAGAAGATCTTTAGCTAGCGTTACTTGGGAATGCGTCAGACTATGCGATCATGTTACAACCATGCACAACAAGTCATTTTCCAATGTAAATGCAATGCTCCTAAATCTAGGATGCATGTGTTGAATGCAAAATGTCCATAGAGCTCATCCCTAATTCTCTACTTTTGTCCTATGCGATGATGCAAAATGCATAAAAGCAAGGTGACCGCATACAATTATATCCTATCTCTATGATGCATACGATGCGTTGATAACAAATAGTGTTCATTCCTATGTGCCTATCTCTCGTTTATGCGTTCTAATCTAGCTCTTTCGAGTCTAGATTCTAACCTGACCTTCCCAAGTCTAGATTCTGTCCTTAGACTACCCTCCCGAGTATCTCTAATGGACGAATGAAGCATACATAAACAAGATCATCGTAAAGAATGAAGATTCCCTAATTGTGCTAGCTAAATGCTTCTCAACCCATTCAACTAATTTAGCTACTTATGTGTGAATAACAGAGAGTGAACAAAATGAGTTGAGTACAAAATGACAATGGAAAGTAAAGGTAGAGAGCCTGGTAGCAATTCCTTGCTGATCGAGGCTTTTTACACTGAAATCTCTATTCTGATCTAAAGATGTTCTCGCTTTCGCAGGCGTCGGCCCTCTCTCTGTTCTTGGACCTTTCGACGCTCTCCCAAGCTTACCAGAATGATCTACGGGCACAAATTTTTCCCTCACGTCCGCCGTAAAATGAAAGAAAACTAAAAACACAGACGTACGACTTGTGGAACAAAATATTGTAAAAATGGTGAACCCTTTTTCTGAAGAATGCACTTGGTATTTATAGAGTATCCATGGTGAAAGGCAACTTTTCTCTCCTGGTTGTACAGATGGGACAACTTTAATTCTTGACTGATGCGTCGCATAATTGTCACCGATAAAGCTGAATGTACTTTATGACCGTTATTGGCTGTCAACTTAATTTGGATTCGACTGTCATCAGCTTTCTGTCCTATCGCTTTTAATTATCCTTTCACCCGGATGTGCCCACCATGTTGTGCTGACCAAGTTGCGGCGATCCTTCTCGGGTGAATGTTTGCGAGCACAAACGCAAAGCCTTGCGGTGAAGTTGCGCTCGACCAATGAATTCCTATGATCACAATCTTTGCATTGCGTTAACGCATATTCTGCACAAAGATACAAAAATCAATAGTTCTAATGCGCTAACGCATGCGACCGCAATATTATAGAATTTATGCTTAATAGATACAATTTAACATATTTCATCAACACAATCCAACATTGTTTAAGAACTTAGCACTATGATAATGTGCATTTCTGCCCATTATCAACTTTTCCTAAATCTTTCATTTGGAATTGTGAAGCCAGTCATCTCTTAACGTCAACTAGATATTCTACCTCATTCTCAATGAGCAGAATATCATCAATATACAACACCAGAAAAGCGACAGTTTCGTTGACGATTTTCTTGTATACACAGGGTTCGTCAACATTTTGTTCAAAGCCATAAGATTTGATTGCAGCGTCAAATCTCATATTCCAGGATCAGAAGCTTGTTTTAATCTATAAATGGATCGATTAAGCTTGCAAACCTTTTGCTCTTGACCCTGCCGTATAAACCCTTCTGGTTGAGACATATAGATACTCTCTTCAAGATAGCCATTCAAAAAAGCTGTCTTGACATCCATTTGCCATATTTCATAATCATAAAATGTGGCTATGGACAAGAGTATTCTAATAGACTTTATCATGGCAACTAGAGAGAAGGTTTCTTCAAAATCTATCCCCTCTCTTTGGGTAAACCTTTTTGTCACAAGTCTAGCTTTGTAGGTTTGTACCTTACCAGCTTGGTCTCACTTTCTCTTGTAGATCCACTTGCAACCGATGGGTTTTACCCCTTCTGGTTGATCTACAAGATTCCAAACTGAATTGAAATACATAGATTCCATTTCAAGGTCTATGGCTGTAATCCAATTGTCTTTGTCCACATTGTTCATTGCTTGATTAAAAGGCAACGGATCCTCTAAACCATCGTCTGGTATAATGATTTGAGTTTTAGTTAAACCCATATATCGGTCAGGCTGTTGCACAACCCTCCCACTACGCCGAGGCATTCTCAACTCTTGAGAAGGATGTGAAGTATCAGTTTCATCAATAACTCTTGTTGACAGACCTGCTCTATCAACAACTCTTGTTGAAGGACCTGCTCGATCAACAACTCTTGTTGATACATTTGTCGTTTCTCTGGACATTTCTTCTATTACTTGCTTACTGTGAGGTTGATGGTTCTTTATAAAATCTTCCTCTAGGAAGGTTGCATTTGTCAATACAAACACTTTATCTTCTTGAGGATCATAGAAGAGACCACATTTAGTTTCTTTTGGGTAGCCTACAAATAGGCATACTTTTGACTGGTGTTCCAACTTTTTAGGATTTTGCACCAACACATGTGCTGGACAACCCCAAATTCTGAAGTGATATAAATTTCCTTTACGTCCTCTCCAGAGCTTGTAAGGTGTTTCAGAAACAATTTTCGAGGGAACCATGTTCAATATACATCGCAGTCTCAACTGCGTATCCCCAAAAAGAATTTGGTAACTAAGCATAACTCATCATGGAACGAACCATGTCCAACAAGGTTCTGTTTCTCCTCTCTGCCACATCGTTCTGCTGAGGTGTGCTAGGGGCTGTGAATTGAGACTGAATTCCATNCAAGGTTCTGTTTCTCCTCTCTGCCACATCGTTCTGCTGAGGTGTGCTAGGGGCTGTGAATTGAGACTGAATTCCATGTTCTATCAAATAGTTCTGGAATTCTATGTCTATATACTCACCACCTCGATTCGATCGAAGCATTTTAATCTTTTTACCTAATTGGTTTTCAACCTCAGCCTTATACTCTTTGAAAACTTTAAAAAATTTCAAACGTTTGGTGCATTAGGTAAACATGCCCATACCTTGAATAATCATCTATAAAACTGATGAAATATTCAAACCCTCCCCTTGCTCTAACATTTAGAGGCCCACAAAGGTCTGAGTGAATCAGCTCTAGGGTTTCTTTGGCTCTAAGAACTTTTCCCGAAAAAAAATCTTTTTGTCATTTTACCCTCAAGACAGGACTCACATGGTGGTAATAAACTGTCTTCCAACTTGTTTAAAAGACCGTTCTTAACCAATCTCTCACTCCTGTTGAGATTTATGTGACCCAGTCTCAAGTGCCAAAGATAGGCATTTAGAGAAATCTTCCTTTTATTATGAGTCCCAACAGTTTTAAACATCTTTATGTTCATCACAACTTTGACCTCAGTTGGTTTTAACATGTACAAGTTATTTTCTAATTTTGCAGAGCAAATATGTTTATTTCCCATATTGATGAACACTTCACCATTTTCAAAATAAACTTTATAATTTTTTTCTAGCAAACAGGAGACAGATATTAGATTCCTTTTCATAGAAGGAATATAATATATATTTTTTAAATAAGTGTATTTATCTCCTATAAATAACTTTATATCTCCCACTACTTTGGCTAAAACAATCTCCCCGGTCCCTACCTTAAAAATATTTTCACCTTCTGTCAACTATTTCCAGGATTTTGTTTCCTATGAGATAGTACATACATGATTAGTGGCACCTAAATCAACTATCTAGATTTTATCATTTTCCACTAAATATGCTTCGATAACAAGCAAATCATATTTATCTTGTTGTTTGAATTCAACATTCTCATCTATATAATTCATAATTTCAGATGAGTTGGGAGATTGAGGACAATCCTCTGTTAAAACTCTTTTGGTGTAACCAACCGTTGGAATTTGTTTGTTGAGTTGATTTTACTGCTATGTACATCGGAAGCGAGTATTGCAGAAGAATTCGACATGCTGATAAAATTCAAACAAATTCTAATTAGCAAATTATAACTAAATCCAAAGTCAAGTTTTAGCAAAAAGTAATAATGTACCCATAACCATTATTTATTTGCAATGATATTTTAGTGAGTCAGAATATGTGCTACCGAGGGGTGGTCATATACTTCTTCGCTAAAACAAACAATTTTGACTAAACACTATCTTTGGAATAACTCTTATTCCTATTGTCTCCGGAATAACTCTTATTCCTATAGTCGTTTAGTTATCATTTTTGGTCAAAATCTTTACTAACAACTTAGTAATTCTTGTAAGTGTGACCCACCATTTTCAGATCCTATAGGACGGTATGAATTTGCCTCCGAAATAGAAGACAACATCTAAGATGAAACTATAAGACCCTATTCATTTTACTGAAGCCTGTGTTGTTCCAAATCCTATGTTACAACCCTCCGAGGGAATAGCCATGGCTAAACGACTAGCAAAGGGCCGCCTAAAGTAAACCAGCAAGCACGACATAGGAATCTCACGGTTCAGACTAATGGAGGACCACAGGATATATTGACACATATCCTTCACCCACTTACTATGAACTACTTCCTCTGTTTACCTTGATATTGACTCATACAAAACACTCTCCAGAGGGAGGTCACTCCTAGGGTGGCACGAAGTGTCATATGAATCTCACGGTGTAAACTATGTGGAGACGTGATAGTTGAAATCTATTTATCGTATAATAGACTTATATTTGAACAACTTCCTCCTATTCATCAAAATCTAGATTTAAGCTAAAAAAATATTTCCCGAAGGGAGTCACTCCCAGGGTGACATGAAGTACTACTTAAATCTGGATTGTGAACTCTTAGAGACGTGAGAGCTAAAAATAATGTATCGTATATGTTATAAATATCCTACTGAATTTTTCTAATAACTCTATCATATAAAAGTTATTAAACTACCACTGAAGTTTTCTATTTGGGTATATTTATACTTAGGTTCTTTTCGGCTAATAAAACAACCCTAAGTCTATGTGGTTTATCCAAGTATAACTCTTATAATTGGATTTTAACCTACAATGTCTAGGTGATAAACCATTTTATTATCTCACATCATTCACGTATGCTCATAAAATCGGTTACCAACGCTCAATAATTCGGCCATAATCTCTAGGTAGGAGGTGTTCCGTAACCCGTCAACTTAAGTACCCCCAGCCTTAGATAGGATTATATACCGATTGAATTTGTAACCTAGGTTTTACAAATTTTAACAATTAAACAGGTGGTCAACCTACATGAGCATGCAACTGTTGTTTATGGATTTTAAATGTCTAGCCCAATTTTAGAACAACTTATAAAAACTTTAGACATGCTAAACATCCATAACATACATGAGGCATTCAACATTTAATATAACATTTATATTAAATACGAGAAACCCTAACATGCATACTATATATTATAACATGTATAACATACTTTCAATGTATGTAATATGCTTCCTATGGTGGAATTTTAAATCTAAATGGCATACTATATGCACATACAATATTTATTTAATTATAACATACATCAAATGCATAAATAATTAAACACAGACTGATATGGTTTTAGTTTTGGCAAAAAACAAGCAAATAGAAGCCTAACTATTACAAATCAGCTTCAAAATCGCCTTTGAACCGCTCGAACCGCTCCAAACCAAACCCAAACATCTTGAACCGGACTGGATGAGTCTGAACCAGACCATCAAAGTCTGAACCGAACCAGCCAAAACATTTTTAAGGTTGAACCATATTGGACCTTGAGAAAACCAGTCGAACTAGCTACTCTCGGTCTAACTTAAAATCTTGCAAAGGCCAATCATATAGTGCTGAAGATTATTGTCTTGCTCCATCGCCTTGTGTTGTGGAAGTACTACACGATCACTTAGTGTTTGCCTCAACTAAACGATCGTTTAGCTTTATCACATAAAGCTACACGATCACTTAGTGTCTGCTGACGCTAAACGATCGTTTAGCTTTATCGCATAAAGCTACACAATCGCTTAACTCCATCGCATAACTATCGCTTAGCTATCGTATAGCTATCGCATAACTATCGCTTAGTTCTATTCTATAGAACCAAACTAGCTTAACACCATCGTTTAGCACTTCATGTCATCATTTAGTATCTGTCGTAGCTAAACGATTGCTTAGCTCCATCATATAGAACATTGTCGCGTCGTTCAGCATCGTAGGTAGGCGTTTGTTTAGTTCTACCACATAGAAACTTCAACGCATCGCTTAGCACTTCGTCTACACGATCCCTTAGCTTCTCTTCTAAACGATCGCTCAGCACTATCGCGTAGCACATCATCGCATCACTTAGTGTGCATCGTTGCTAAACAATCGCATAGTACCATCGTATAGTAAATTCAATGTATCATTTAGTTCCCACACCAAAGCTAAACGATCGCTTAATGTTATCGTATAGCAAATTGAATGCATCATTTGGCTCTCGTAGGTACACGATCGTCTAGCGTTCAACATCACAATGACCAGCGCCCATTGTTATACGATCGTCTAGCTTTTCTTCACATCGTGTAGCGTCTGGAGCTACACAATCGTTTAGCAACTGGAACCTCAACAATGATTCTAAGCAGAAGCTGGAAAAACTAGAACAGCAGCTGGGCCTCTTCGCTTGTTTCTTCGATTTATAGCTTAATTTCAATCTAATGACTCCAAATAAATTACAGACTCTTGGGAACACATTAAAGCTTATCAAGCAAGAGCCAATTACAAATTTAGATGAGAAATTAAAGAGAATTAAACAGCCAAAACTCAAAAAACCATATCAGTTCACCAATTTCATATTTCTCATATAAAACACCCACCGAACAAAAATTAAACCGAATTGAATGCTTATTTGATGCTCTGAAATCAATTGTAGGATTGTATCAACAGTAGTGGAAGCACAGGGATCATCTAAGCACTCAAATTCACTAATTTTGGCAAAATACAAAACATGCTGTTGCAGAAAAAAATGAGTTTCAAAACATACCTCTTGTAGAACTTCTTCAAAGCTCCATCTTCAGTTGCTATCTTTTCCATATCTTGTTGCAGACTACCTCAAGATCTTCCCCATTATTCTCTTGGTGCTCTAGATTGAGTTGTGTGACTCAAAACAAGCTTGAATCAAGGGTAGAAGGAGAAAAGCTCACTGTAGCAACCTTGTTGAAGAACCCTTTCTTCAAACCAGTTTTTCTCTAAAAAACTCTATAGATTGCATGCCCGACTTTCACTCCAATCTCTTCATTATATTGCATATCAACATGCAAAGAGAAGAGTTGCATGAGTTGCAGCTCATGCTTGGAGAAGACAAGACAATGATAATGCTTCATGTGTGAGCTACTTAGGTGATGGATAATGGAAAAATCCATTTTTCCATTTTGTGTTTTTCTTTTCCAATTTTCCAATTTTATCTAAAAATCAAAATTTTATTTTATAAAATATATTTTGATTTTAAAAATAAAAATTTAATTAATTTCATAAATTATTTATTAAATAAAATTTAATTAATTTAATATAAAATATTAAATTAATTTTAACACATGTCAATCTTTATATATTTAAATCATATTTAAATATATAAGTTTTACTATTCCGTTTAATTCTAAAATTAAACATGTAATTATATCTCATATAATTACTAATTCCCTTAATTCTAATTTGAATGATTCAAATTAACCTATCACGCTATTCTAGAGCTAGTCCGATACGAGCTAGTAGGGGGACCTTGCGGACCTACAAATCATGGGCTCCAACGATCCGAGATTAAATGGCTAAACTCATTAGACCAAATTAATTCCCATTCGTTAACTAATGGGTCATTCCACTAAAGCCCATAGTTGCACTCCCCTCATTGTAGATATATTATGTCCACATGATTTAACCATAATCAGCAAGTCAGCCCTTCACAAGTTGTTCGTAATAATGATTGGGTCAAATATCTGTTTTACCCCCAAGATTACGTCTTATTCCTCAAGTCTCTACTGATCCTCTAATGAACAACTGTTTGTGATCCAATCACTAAACCAAACTCTCTCAGCCAAGTGAGAAGGTGGGCCCCTTATTCAAGACCTGGATTCAGTACTTGAGAGAATAACCTTTCTTCTATCCCTTAATCAGGTAGGCGTGAACTCCGTCTTGCACCCTATGTCCCCAGCTATCTATCCGGTCTTAACCTTGAAATGGGAGTCTTATTGAGCCGACGCTGTTGAGCCAACTCAACTATGCAAATCTAAGGGCAATCCCAAATAAATAGGAGTTCTTAGTTAGATCATTTTGACTATTTACTCGAACCAGATCCACTAATATGTCTCCACATAAAGTTTAAGTACTCATACAATAGTCATGGGTCTTAGTTTATTGGATTTAGACTTTCATACAATTTATGAGATCAATAACAAGTATATTGATAATAGAAAATGTTTATTATTTTACAAACTGCCGAGTTTTTAGTTCATAAAACCCAACAATAACTAACAAACACTTTATGATGGTGGCAGACTGGACCTTTTGGACAAGCAACCCGCAACCCTGGAATTCTTAAACTCTCCTTCTACCTGGGGGGGGGGGGGGGGGGGGGTGGGGGGGAGAGAGAGGAATAAAAATTGGAAAGCATGAGCTGGGAAGTTCAGTGAGTGGCATGTTTATAAAACATAAACGTTTATAATTAAAATTCAGTTGTAAAGCTACATCATGAATCATTAGCATGCTATTCAAGCTTTAGCTTTTGGAAACCCTTTGAACACATATAGAAAATATAAATATCGTACTCTCAAATAACTTAGTGAAAACCAGAGTCCACTTTTAATCATAAACTTTCAGACTTAGATCATAATATGCTTATAAACATAGTTCCAGTAAAACTCAGGAAAACATACTTAAGCTTAATAGGAAGTTGTTGCTCATCAACTTCGTCTCCTTAACTAATGAAGAGCATTCAAATAAAACATTTATACTGAAACATCATTTAGCCATATTAAGAAAGTCGTGCTTTAGCTTTCTTTTGCAACCTTATTGCGTTAGGAAAACTTGAGTTTAACACTTAGTTTCTATGGTGCCTTCTATGCGTCTACCTTAAGATTTTTAAGAATACTTAATCATATTTGAGTATTAACTCATCTAAAGCATGCTTTGAGTTCATTTTTAAACATTTTATACTTAGTCATTTTCAATCATGCTAAACTTGTAAACTAGTAATAAAATATCCTTTCAATTACTTTGAGAGTTAGAAGTCACTCGCTCTTAGTTAGCCCTCTTCCTAACTCTTTAAACCTTGAGAATCCTTTAAGCCAACACACACTCCTTCATTCTGTAGCATATTTGGCCGCATGGTCCCTCCTTGGATGCATGGTATGATTTAATGTACAATCTTGCAACCACTGCTACCTCAACACCAACCTTATCCCTTTTCCTTCATTTCCAACACTTATAGCATCATTTCCAGCTCAAATTAGACAAAACGTCTGGTGAAACATATTAAGAATTGACTCAGGAAACGTATCTCCAAATTTGAGCTTCTAATTCTTTATCAAAATCTCATAATGCTCTAAATACCTCGACCTACTTTGGTTGCTTCGAATTCTGACCTTCATCGAGTTTCCTTCACTTTTGGTCATTCTTCTTGCCAAACCATCTCATGGTAGCCCAGGGTTATCATCTACACTCAAATTTCTTTAATTCAACTGAAAACATCCTTCTTTGCTTGAGCCAAATGGTCACGCTGATTACTTCTTTCAACCCTTAGTCAGTTGTTTGCATCTCCATCACCTAAATCCCAGGTTTAAATTTTAGAGCATATAAATTGAAATCTATTCATTAAAATCCAAAACTTCCTTCAATGAACTTCTTATGTACCCTTTGAACTAACTTTCCTCAAAATTAGAGCTCTTAACTCTTCTGGAAAGCTCAGAATTCACCAAATATCACAGACTGCCTGATTGAACTTAGAATCTACACTATCTTGAATCTTCTTTGATTTTCAGCGTTCATTCATGGATGTTTTCTTTCAGCAGCCCCATATTTTTTCCCTCACTTATCCAGCTTTCAGATGGCTTTGAAACCATTTCTTTTAGCTAAGTAAAAAGGGCCAAACCAATCTTCTTTTAATAGCTACTATGTATAGAGAATTTTGCATGAGTTTCTAGCCTTCATAATTTGCCAAATAACCTCCCCATGTGGCATCTTCCTCAAATTTGGCTAACTTTCATTAAGCCACCTCATGCTTCAGCCATTTTATGTGTCTTGCACCACCCAAAACTTCACTTCTAACTCATGGAAGCTTGCCTAACGCCTAGGGTGTGCTTTGCCTTCCAATGCATGCTAGATTTTAAGCTCCACATCGCATGACATATCTCCAAGCCAATCTAGCCTCCATAGCAAGCCAACCAACGCATGGTTTGCCTCTCCTTAAGCCATATTCATCAAAGTGCTTCCTTCATCTCATGGCATAGCTTATTTCCTTGGCAATTCTTTACCTTTAGGTCTCCAATGCATGGTGGTCTTGCCAACTCAAGGTTGTTGCATAACTTCTAAACGCATGAGGGCTTGTTGAGGTGTCTTGCATGTTCTAGTTGGCCTTGCTCCTTAAGTAACCTCTCCTCAATGCAACTGTTTCCCTTCCTAAGGTTTTTTTAGACACATGGTAGCCCTTACCACTTGTTCAGCTTCCCCTTTTTTCCTTCTTTCTTAGGTTTTAGACTTTTCCTCAAAGCATGGTTTCTTTACTTGAGTTTATGGCATAGTTTTTATATTTCTCATTATGCTATGCATCCACGTAGGTTATTTTTCCTTAGGCATGCGTCCATTTGACCTCTTTTAGGGTTCATTGGTGTAACTCCTTCTCAAGTGGTAGTCTCATGCCTTGTCTATACTCAAGAATAGCCTTCTCCACGGCTTAACTCCCTGATTCCTACCTATGAGTTGGGCATCCTCTTGAATATGCCTCCAACGCATGGATGCCTTTTCCTTACCTTTACTCAGCTTGGCCAACCATCTCTTATCTTTTCGTTGTTCATGTCCACACATAACCTACCAAGCTACCTCGAGGTGTGATGCACTCATCCTCTGTTGGACTACCTCTAATGCATGGTTGCCCCCTCTTGGCAATACATAACAATTTATTCCATGCTAAGCACCTTTGTGTGCATCAACCTCCTAAAGCATACCTATCCTTAACTTAGCCAACTCAATCCTTCCTCTTCGAACTCACCCAAGGCCAACAAAAATCTTGCTTCCAAGCACCTCGGACCAACCCTTACACGTCACCCCACCTCGGAGAATCCTTAGGGAGAAGTTTCAGGGTTTACAAAGCTGCTTGTATCTCTCCCAGTAATTATACAATGTCTCGCCAATGCCCTGTGATAAATTTCTTTTTAGATGTTTGCCTTTAAAGTAGATAAGTATTTCTCCAAAAATAGCTTATGTAGCCCGTTTCATGAAGTGATCGAACAAGGTGGCTGGTAGTAGAGCCAATTTTTGGCATCTTCCTTCAGAGAAAATGGGAATGCTTTAAGATTTAGCTACTCTCTATAACTCCATGGGGTCTCATCCCATCGCAAACAACGTGAAAGTTCTTCAAGTGTTTGTGGGGGTTTTCCCCAATACTGCCATTAAACTGAGGCAACAAATGAATCAAACCCGTCTTAAGCTCGAACGACACAGTAGTGTGAGGGTAGACTATGCACAACAGTTGCTATGTCATATCAGGCTCTGCCAACTGCCTTAAAGTACACTTGGGGACCTTTCTTGTGTCTATCTCAAGCTATAAGTCCTCTAACTCTTCCTCTTTTTCTGATTGGTCTCCTTGATGAAGTTGATCAGTCTCTTGCACACTTGTTCTTTGTCTCCTCCTTTCTTGTCGAAGTCATCACTCCTCCTTGGTAATATCTGCAAAAATTTGAATTCCAAAACCTCCAAAAGAACGGTTCATACACGACAAGAAATATATGCACACAAAATCAAATTCAAGAATCAACTAAAACATTTGCTAAGATTTCCCAACAATGGTGCCAATTTGTACGAGGCTGTCAAACCCCAAACAAATAAAATTTATAAACCACTCTTAAGAGCTTGCAGCTAGCGAAAGCAGGTCATTTCCACAGGGAATCTTGAGATGTTAAAGCTAATTGATGAATTTGAGTGGTCACAGGGGGTTTTTGGTTGATTTGTTTGTAATTCGATTTAAATAGCATTAATTTAAAAGTGCAATCAAAAGAGATATCTCAATTAGATTAAAAGCCTAGCTTAAGGATTTCAAAATTCACTCATTTGCTTGGTTGCTCATCGAACTCAAAAGATTGTTTGCATGCTCAATTCTACTCTTGGCTCATTTGCTTGACTAAAGATTAAAACTAATGCCATATATTTCTTAATTAATCTAGACGTTTAGTTAACCGATTCTGAAAAAGGCCTAATTAATTAAAATACTGCATTAAGCTTAGATAATCTAGTTGAGTCCATTAGCAACTGGGAAAGCCCTAAATTACTAATGATTTGATTCTTGAACAATTAGTCATGCAATGTAGCAAAAGGATTATCTTAGACAACTACAATTTACATACAAGCATATCTAATTTATGCCCTATTGAGATTCACACACAAAGATGCATTACTCTCTGACAACGCAAAGAAAAGTGTTCAAGCCGTAATAATTTCTAAGCATAGATGGTAAAATACATCAAGAATTCATAGAAAATTGTAGCAAACTTGCATGAGTTATGAGTTCTCACAACCAAAACAAAATGAGTTCCATCCTAACTCTAAGCTAGAAGCACTTACCTTAGCCAAACATATCTTGCCAAGATGAAGTCCAAATGTAAATAAAAAAAAATTACAAGAAGTTAATGCTAGGAAGAAAAGAATATAGAGAAAATGAAGTTGGAGGCATCCAAATTGAGCATAGAATTGACCTAAATATGCCAAAATTTTATTTGTTAGAAGGCTCGGCACCGCGGTGCCTAGGGACTGTGTTGCGGCACTGGCCTTCCTTACCGAAGCACAAAGAGGTGAGGTAAGTAGCGTAGCGTTGTGCCCTGCCCTGCACTTGCACGCACGCTACTTTTTATTTTTGCATCGATGTAAAGCGTTGTGGTGTTGTCCCAAAATCTCGCAATCTGGAATTGGCGTTGGGCACAGCTATGCCTGGCGCCCGGGGAAAAATGCTCATCTTTCTTCTCTCCCTTCATGATTGATGCTCTGGGACTCCATTTTAGTTCGTTTAGTCCTGTTTCAACTTCAATTGCCAATTCAACCTTTTAATTGCTCAAAACCTACAACATCAAGGAGTAAATGTGTAAAATCCAAGAACTAGCGAATTAAGCTAGGGAAAATAACACTTTTACGGTGATATCACCCTTATAATTACTTCTGTCTTTCACCCATGCAAATCAAAGGATGAGCCCTCACAGACAATATTCATAACTTAGATTAGTATGAGTTCAGTTACTTTATCCTTTGGTGCCCCTTATTTCTAAGATGACGTGATAATCCTATTTCTAGGCTCGAAGTTCCATATCTCTTTTTAACATTTGTCTACATCCTTAACTTCTCAACATTAGAACTCCGCTAGATTGTTAAGTTAAGTGGCTAGTTTATCCTACCAATGTTATTTTTAAATTCAACAAAAAGAATGTTCAAAATAAAATGGTATGAAGTGCAACATTTCTTAAGCCAAAACAACCCTAGGGCATCCACATTGTTAAACCCCAAGGAATATTTAGAACATGACTAATGATAAAATAATGAGCTTTATTGAATCATAAATCATAACTACAATATAAAGTTCGATGGTGAAAAAAAAAGTAAAAGAACTACAAGAAATAAATGAATATTAACTATTGGATAATACAACTCAAGAGGTCATGGAACAAGTCCTCAAATTTCTAGTCTTTCCCTAGGTTGATTCCCTTTTTCAAGGATGAATCGCCCCTCACCACACGCTTTCACTAAAGGAATCGAATCCCAAGTGGAAGCGACTCAATAAGCCTACCATTTTGGGGGATTGTCCGAGTAGGGAGCTGGAAACACAACTACACAAGATGGAATTCACTCATTTCCCGACCTTAAGGAAAGTAGATAAATTGCTATCTTAATAGCTGATTCCGGGTCTTGAACTTTGAGTCCTCAACCTCTCACTAGCCCGTAAGGTGTTAATTTATAGTTGAACTATAAACTGTTTGTTCATTAGAGGGATCAGTGGTATTTAAGGAGAGAGATGTAACTATAAAGATAAAATGGTATTTTGACCCAATTATAGTTATGAACAATTTGTGAAGGGTCGATTCACTATTGATTGGTTATATTTGTGGATTTAGAAATAAATCTACAGTGTGAAAAGTGCAGCTATCGATCTTTATGGAGTGATCGGTAGTTAATGAAAATTGATTAATTTAATTAAAGAGTTTTAATTAATCTTATATCATTGAAGCTTCTAATATGTAGGTTCATAAGGTCTCCTTGTTAGCTCACTAAAAGATATATAAGAGGAATGGTTTGAATTGTTCAAATCAATTACATATTAATAAGATTAATATAATATGGTTAATTATAGATGTGATCTATAATTAAGAGAGAAAAATATTGGAATAAGATTCAAATATTAAAGAGTTGTGTATATATAAATATGTGATAATTATATGTTGATTAATTCTATATTAAATATGATTTAATATAGTCATTTAATTGATTCATTAATGGTTAATTAATTTTTGAGACGTACAGAAAAATAAACATGTGATGTTTATTTATTTATTAATTAATTATATATATTAAATTGGATTTAATATACATGGCTATTTAATTATTGATCTAATTAATTAAATAAAAGTTATTTAGTTAAATTAGAATGAGAGTAGGAATAGGAAAGACTAGAAGAAGGGGTTCAACGCTCCTCTCTATAAATAGGTCTTCACGACCTATGTTTATGACATAGTTGAATTAGAAATTCTAAATCCTAGTCTCCTACTACTTCTCTCAAAATCTCTCTTCTTTTCTTTACTACTTCTTCTTCATTTTCCAAGTCTTGGAGACCACACATCCAATTCTTAGAATCCTAGAGAATAACATGTTTCACTTACAATGGTGTCCCTTGATCATTGAGGAGACGTTCCGGAAAAGACGGAGAGGAAATCGTGAAAAATTTAGGAACCTACGAAGGTAAGTTTTAACTCTTCCCTCTTTTCTTCTCTTAAATGCATGTTCATCTTGATTGTTTATCCATTATGTTATTATTTTTATACGATATTTTGTTTATGTAAAATCGAAAACAAAATTGCAAGGCGATCATTTGCAAATATGATTTGTAAAAAACTGTGGTTTGGGCATAATTTATGTTATAGAGTTTGTATTTGTTGTTTGTTGATTCGTTCGTGGCTATTTCGGTCGACTTCTGGAGAAAACGAGGCCAAAATAGGAGGAGAAACGAATGAGATTGCAACTGTATAGTGGTCTCTGTACAGTAGCGCTGCAACATTGTGCCCTAGTGTTACAACGTTGTGATTAGACAAACGAAGTACTCTATCCATAGCGTTGCAACGCTAGGTCACAACGTTGCAACACTATGAGACGAAAAGAACAAAGCGGTTTGTGCCCGGTTTAGTTTGTGGCTCCGTTGGTTCGTGTCTGGTTCGATTGGTTCGAGTGATTCGTGGCCAGTTCGAGTGCTGGCCAGTCTGGTTCATGCAGTTCAAGACCCGGTTTGCTTGTTTTGAATCGGTTGACCATTAATTATGTAATAGATAGTTATTTTTATTAATTAAATTAATATAAGTGTTATATTGTTATATTAATTTAATTAATATTTTAGGAGTCTAATATCGGTCCAATAATTATTTTTAAATTATGCATTTGATGTATGATTTAATTTTAATTTTATATATGTCATAGTGTATGCCATATAGTAAAAATCCCACTATAGGTTTTGCATTATTCATGCATCATTATTTATATTTTAAATGTTATAACATATAGTTGCATGATTTAATTTTATAGCATACTATTGCATCATATAATATAAGTCTTATAGTATATGTTTGCATGCATTAATAACATAGTCATGCATCATTTATATCATAAGTGTTATAATATTTAGTTGAATGTATGTTATTAAATATATCATTACTTTATTATATAAATGTTATATATGGTTAGTAATGAAATAGAATTGCATGAAGCATGACACCACCTTAGGTAATTTATAATTGTTATAATTTTACTAAGTAATGAATGCAATTGTATGATTTTAATTTATTTAATTTATTTTATAAAATTTATAATTAAATGAAATTAGAAATTAAAGTCAATAATTCAGAATTTCATGCAAACGTTAGATTCAAATCATTTTTTAAAATAGTTTTAAAATATGATTCACATAGACCAAGATCACATTTCTAATAAGATTAGAAATTAAGTTTAATCTTCAGTCTAATAGGAACAAATTGGTACTTAATTAATAGATTAAATTTGTAACAAATGTATCTATAAGAGACATTTTGTCTAAGGCTAGGTCTGTCTAGGCTGGGGTATTTAAGTTGATAGAAACGTAATACCCCTACCTGGGAACCTACCTAGAAAGATGAATTAGAAAGATTTGCTACAAGCATACAATTGTTGATTTGTTGGGGATGATGCCCTAAACTCTCGTTGGGTCTTGTAGTTTGTAAACATTGTATTGAACAAACGCTTGTGATGTAATAATATATGATATTTTCTTCAATGTTGTCTATGAAATATGAGACATTTTAATTGCTTTACCACAAACCAATAAACTAAGATCCCTGATTGCCATTGTAACTTAAGCATGTATGTGGAGACATACAGGTGGATCATGCCATAAGTGATAACCAAAATGGTATGTAGTATATGGATATAGGAGGGAAACCTTATCCTGGTAACACTACGGATGTGGCCCGCTTTATAGATTGTTACAAGTGTTGTGACATGCTATAGATAGTCTAATCTTGATCATTCATGTGGAGACATGCGAGCAGGACGTCCTATACAAAGGAGTTTGTATAAGACCACACCATGAAGTGTATTAGTCTCATTATATAACGTCGTTCATGATAGAGACTTCACTTCACTAGGATGACCATAGGTAACATGACCTCAATCCTGAGTGAGTTGGAAACTTTTGCCTTTGAGGGCGGTCCTTTGATTTGCATGGGTGCGAGTGGCCAGATTGCCTACTCAAACCTACCACTTTGGGGATTCGTCTCATTGGGGAGCTGGGAAATCATCTACACAAGATGCAATTCACTCCTTGCCCGAAGCAGCGGTAAGTAGATAGATTGCTCCCTTAAGGGTTGATTCCAGGGCTTGAACGATGTGGTGCCACACACCTTCTCATCACTTGAGAGGTGTTCACACATAGTAGAACTATGTTGTATTGTTCATTAGAGGGATCAGTGGTACTTAAAAAGTTAGATGTAACTACAGGAGCAAAACGGTAAATTAGCCCAACTGTACTTACGAGCATCTGTGAAGGATTATTGTACTGTTGACTGGTTATATCTGGTGGATACAGAAATATATCTGTAGTGAAAAAAGTGCAGCTATCGATCTTTAATGGAGTGTTCGACAGTTAACGGATGGTAGATCTCGTGGTAAAGTGTTTAGTCAGCTATTCACGTACCGTTGGAGCTTCAAACTACAGGTCCATAAGGTCCCCTTGGTAGCTCAATGAATTCAAGTAGAGAATAAGTTTTTGGATCAGTTTGAAGTGTTCAAATTTACAAGAGGGAGTTTGATTATATATAATATGATGAAACTGGTCAATTATATATGATATAGTTGACATGATGTATGAGATACATTAATTAGAGGAAAAAGATATAAATATTTTATATCAAGTAAAGGAGAAAAGAACTATGGTTTATATGTTACATATGATGTGATATTAAAACTATAGGTTATAAGTATAATATGATAAGTTAGTTATTATATTTATTTATAATTAAACAATTATGAAATAATTGTTAATAGTTTTCTCCATAACCGTACGTGAAAGTGGGAGGTTGCATTCAGTTTTCAGGATAAAATGAAAATAGTTTTCATTTTGCAAGAGAATCGGATAATCGCTTCACAAAGTTGTACACTGCCCATCGTATAGCTAATGAGAGCCTACATGACAGCTCAAGTTTTCCTAAATGATTGTGTACACACATAGTCGACCTAAACGATCGTATAGCTTTTACTAAACGATCGTCTAAACGATCATCCTATTTTACTAAACGATCGTGCACCCTTTATTAGACGATCAAACACTAGTTTATACAATAGACTCCAAACCTCTCCTACTTGCTTGATCGTTGTATACGATTGTTCTTTCCTCCTTCCTTCTACCAAATCCAACAGAGCCCACACTTCCTGGATTCTCACTCCGAGAATACCAAGGTCATTGAGTGGTGGTTTCCAAGTTGCTGTCTATTCGTGTAGAAGACCATTCGTTTGCTGAGCGACAGCGAGATTTGGTAGACGATTTCCTTGACATTACAGTGACAACGAGTGGGGTTGATCTTGACGAGAATGAGAGATAAAGAGAAGAAAAGTTCTTCAAAGGTGAGTCTCTTGTTCCTTTGTTATTCATTTATTGAAAGCATTTCGTAATTTATTCTATGATGCATAACTTGTATGTATGTTTGGGAATGCTTGTTTTTCTGTCACAATGAATTTGGAATGATCTTGCTTTCGCTCATAGGTTCTCTTTGATAAGAGTTCCTTCAATTGGTATCATAGCCAAGTTCTGATATTCTAAATCCATTGTTGTATAGAATACCATTTACATTCTTGGTGGGTAAAACATGTCTGCATTCTGTTTAAGTGTCAAATAATTTTGTGGATGTGGATTAATGGTATTTTCTGGGATGATGCCTCTTGTTATTTAATTCTTTTACATTCAAATTTAATTGTAAGGGCCTCTGTGTTTTTGGGCCATATTAAATTGCTATCGAGTCTATAATTCAAAGAGTTTGAGTCACTGTGAGTCGCTCGTGATGAAGTTTCAAGGCAAGAAGTTGCACTATGCTTTGAGGAAGAAGACAACCAAGTGTTGGTCAGGTCATGTAAACGATTGGGTAAGTGCTCGTGTGATACTCATTAGCAAGGTTGGTGCACGTGCACTAAACAGTCGTGTAGCTCAACAAGCTTCATTTCTTAGTCCTTGACTGCACGATCGTGGAGTAAATGTTACTTAAGCGCTTGTTCTATGATCGTCTAGACGATCGTGATTCACAGCAACATCGTAGTCTAAACGACCGTTTAGACTTGCATGTTTGAATTTGGTGCGCTAAGCGATCGAGTGCCTCATGCTTCATCGCATTGTAAATGGTACTCAATCATTGTTAAACGATCGTGGATACTCAGCCAGTATACTAAACGATCAGGGAGGCTTCGTCCGGGCAGTTCAAGATCCGATTCGCCTGTGAATTGGTTTACTCGATGGAGTTATGTAATAGATAGAATTTTATTTTTGGTTTTGCGGCTGATCATCCCGGTCCATTAGTCTTTGGTGAATGTACATAGGATGTATGTTTGATTATATGTTATATGGTATTCCATGTAGTTGAAATGTCATCTTAGGTTATGCATTGGTCATGCATCATATCTATATTGTAAGGGTTATGATATAGTAGTTTGCATGATTTAAATTACATAAGAGCATGCTCATGCATAATATAATATAAGAGTTATATTTATGCATGCATTAAGCATAGACATGCATCATCTTTATATTATAAGTATTATAGTATAAGGGTATATGGAAACATGTTTGCTTTGTTCATTACAAGTATAAAAGTGTTATATATAGTAATGAATGGACATTGCATGAAACATGACACATAGGTTAAATTTATAAGAGTTATAAATACCTAGTTGTGCATAGCAATGTGAATAGATTTTGGTTGTTTTTTTTCTAAGTGTTATAAAGAAAATTAGAACTAAAATCAATAAGAAAGACATACATGTGAACTTATGCTTGAATCATGGTTTTAAAGGAGTTTTAAAACTTGGTGGAATAGACCTAAGATCACGGTTCTAACAAGATTAGCAACCTAAAATTTAATCTTTTAATCAATTTAATAGGATTAAATTGACTAATAAAAGATTAAATATGTAGCAAATCTATCTATAAGGGACCTTTTGTCTAAGACGGGTTCTGTCTAGGCTGGGGTACTTAAGCTGACGGAAACGAAATACCCCTATCTAGGAACCTACCTGGAAAGGTGAATTAGATAGATTTGATGCATGCATGTAAATTTGAGAACAATCCGTTAAAGATTTTAATGGGACTACTTGAACTTGTTTAATTTCAAAGTTAAGAGTTGTTTTTTAGCAAATTAAATTGACTTAGACAAAATCAGTAGTAGGATGGTCTAAGTTAATGAACCCCTAGGTATATTCAGTGGGAGGTATTTAGGATATATGATACTTCATTTAAACCTCTTCGTGTTTCTCCCTTTATGTTCACACCGTGAGATCTATCCTCGGCCTCATGGCACCCTGGGAGTGTCCTCCTAAAGGATGGTGCTTGGGTAGGTCAATATTAAGGTGAATGAAGAGAATTTTCATAGTAAGTGGGAGCGAGACGTGTGACAACATATCCCACGGTCTCTCTCGTTAGGTTAGATAACATTTCTATGCATCGCCTTGAGGCACCCTAGGAGTGTCCCCATATAGGATGGTAGTTTTACATGACTCTTTATCTGATCTCCTGTTTAAGATAAGGTCGCTTTAATCTTTTTTCCTAATCTGCTTTTTTCCTACGGTGGGCGCATTAGGGCGGGACTCTAGGGCCGAAAATGAGGGGTTACACTTACGCGGAATTGTTAAAGGTTAACAGTTCTGGATCGAAAAATGGTGACTGTTAGTGTTAGTTCAAGACTTATTTTTGCGTAACGGTTAAGAATGTCTCATCCCAGTGAAGGGGCATTTGATCACCCCACCAGTGATGTTTGTCCTGTCTCGTTAGGGCATCATTGCAAAATAGAAGTCTTTTCACTTAGGGTACTTGGAAACTATTTTGCTAAAAGTAAAATTGGTGTTAAAATGTGGTATTGCATAGACTCATTAAGTTTGTTCGTTTTTCAACAACATAATTATGGCTACCGCCACATTAGCTTTATCAAGTGCCGACAAACTGACTGGCGAAAACTACGCTAGTTGGAAGCACACGATCACAACCATATTAATCATTGATGACCTAAGGTTCGTCCTTATGGAGGAGTGTCCTCCTATTCCACCTCCAAATGCCACTCGAAATGTTCAGGAGTCCTATGAGCATTGAACACGGGCGAACGAGAAGGCCCGAGCTTACATCTTGGCTAGTCTTAATGACGTTTTTGCTAAGAAGCATGAGCCTATGGTCCCAGTGTGTGAGATCATAGAGTCCTTGTGGGGGATGTTCGGACAACTGTCTAGACAGCTCAAGCATGAAGCTCTCAAATGCATCTTCGACTCCAAAATGGAGGAAGGCACCTCTATTTGTAAACATGTGCTTAATATGATGGTCCATTTCAACGTGGCGGAGATGAATGG
Source organism: Benincasa hispida (assembly GCF_009727055.1). NCBI lineage: Eukaryota > Viridiplantae > Streptophyta > Magnoliopsida > Cucurbitales > Cucurbitaceae > Benincasa > Benincasa hispida. Next base: position 55,126,929 of record NC_052352.1, on the reverse strand, counting down.
GTCACGTATCGATGAGGACAGCCAGGTTAGCATAATCCTGCATTCGTTGCCGGATAGCTTCTTGCACTTTGTTAGTAATGGTATACTAAACAAAGTGACTATACCCTTACAACTCTCTTCAACGAGTTGCAGACATTCCAATCCTTACTGAAAAATAAGGAAAAGAAGGTTGATGAGGCAAATGTTGCCTCGTCATCAAAGAAGTTCCATAAAGGTTCGACACTTTGGGCACGTGTCATGGCTAACCTCTTGTTAGCCCTGGGTGTGCTATCTGCCCACTCGATATGGCTTACTCGCCATGTCATATGCTTTGAGATTCAGGGGTCTGACATTGTGACTGTAGTATAAATTAGTTTCTTTCTAATTTAGGTAAAGAGGGAGGAAAGTTAGGCCGTCTTAAAGAGCATTTTGCTCGGTTGGCCATTCTAGGTCAAAACTCTGAGATTTCCTTCAATTATGGTTTGTAATTGTAAATTTTGGCATCGTGAGTCAGATTTGATGAACGATTGAAGTCCACAACGTTGGTTTTTAAGGTTTGTAGGGTTTTTCTTTGAATTTTATGAGATTTATTATGAACTCTTCTTGAATCTTCTTGTTTCTTATTGATTTCCTTTCTTTGATTTAATTTCTAGAGCAAGCATATAGGTAGATTAAATTGACAACTCAATTTCTTATCTGTCTTTGCTATGCATGATTTTTAATATCCGTAATTGCATTGAAAGCATGCTTAATTCAGTAGCAATAGGTTTTAGTTTGAATAATGGCATGATTTCTAGTCTTCTAGGATCACCTAATTGATAATAAAACTTAAAGATTGGAAATACATTTAGATTTGACCATTCTTGCTTAATGTTCTAATCAATCCAAGAACGTAATGCAATTAACTAAGTAAGTAACCTTCGCAAGCTTAGTTAATTTAGGAACGACATGTTGATTTTCATTAGGGAGTTTGTTAGGACTTTCCCTACATTCTATTAGACTAAAGAAATAGTTAATTCAAGAATGTTTTCATAATTAATCAATGATTAGATTCATTGAAAACCGACAGTCTCTAAACTGGCGAATATAATCTTATGTTTGATTTCTCTCCTTCTCACTCTATCTTACTTTTCCAAATTTTAATTTCAGCATTTAGTTTTTCCCGTCGACTACACAATTATATATGGAACCTAAATTTTATAATTTCGAAAATTAGCCCTTCAAAAGACTAATCCCCATAGTACTGAATGCGGGAAACTGGCTGCTCTTCCGGTCCTCTGTTCCGCCGATCAGTAAGTTCTCGAGCCGTCTCTCTCAAGCTAGGGCTGAGCCAACCATTGCTCCGCCGTCATTCGGCGTTTTCTCGTCTGCTTCGCCGGTGTTCAAAGAGGCCGCAGGTTAAATTACAATCAATTTCCATGTCCAAATTTCCTTTTGCACTAGTCTTGCTTAGAATTGTCTCGGTAACGTGGGAGAACGCTATGATAGAGGAAATTTGGTCTCAGGTTTTGTGTTTTTTGTGTATTGCAAGATATGGGAAGGAGGATTTTGAACGATGCATTAAGAGCTATTGTCAATGCTGAGAGGAGGGGAAAATCTATGGTGGAACTGAAACCCATTTCGACTGTCATGTCTTCTTTCCTTAAAGTCATGAAAGATCATGGTAAAACCTACGTTTCTTTAGCTTTTTTGGATGCATATTGCTTTAAGTCCTATTTATTGCTTAGGATTTCTATTCCAGTGTTTTACTTCATGCCGCCAAGTGATAGATGCATATTGGCATTTCCTTCATGTTGAGCTTCTTCGTGATTATTTTCTATATTTTCTATGGGGTTGATTTGTTTATTTCCCTTGATTTCATTGTTTCTGTGAATATATTGTTAATGAATGAACATTTCAAGTGCAAAATGATTTCCATCTCTTGTTTTGTATTCGAAAGGAGGAAAAAAGCTTAGTTGGTCAACTTGCCTCCTCTAGGTTTTACTGTGATTGTACTGCTGCTTATTGCTATGTAATTGTTGGCTAGCCTAGAATGACTTGGAGTTGGAAGATTTTGAAAGCTTTCATTGTGGAGATATAGACCTTTTATTCTCTGTTTCACTATTTTTTGTTGATAGAGAATGAGTTGGTAAAACTTTTGCGACTAACATCAAATCAAATACAATGAACCTCCAATCAACTTCTGCTCATAAGGATTCTGAATTGTTTTTTAATAATATTTTCATTACTTACTACTTGACTGCGCATGTTTCTCCCTGGGCCTAATTGTAGATTCATTGCTGCTGTAAAATTTGAGTTTGAAACCTCTTTTTTGATGTACAATATTCAGAAAATTGAAACAACCTTGGGTCCTACATTTTAGATTACAACTTCATCCAGCTCCTTATTAGTTAGAATGCAACCTGGCATGATTTTGCTTCTATGTTCACCATGACTATGAGGATCTAGGAAGGCTTTAATTCAAACAACTTGCCTGTATCTTTAAGACTTCATTGAAGATTTTCCAGTGTCTATTAGCTCTGACAAACATGGTCAGACTCCTTCCTGCTTCCAGGCCCTATGGATTATGTTTATTCTAATTTTACTAGGATCTAACGCAATGGGCAGCAAGTTTGTTGAATACGTTTAACTTGAAATTTATTTCTTCAATTCAACTGATCATCTCATATTGAATTGAACTTTTATAGTGATCAAAATTTATGATTGCATTGCAAGTCATTTGTAGTCCAAAAGTTTGATATTTGCCTATCCTAGAGTGCACTATTACCGTTGGATACCATTGTAATTCTAATAGAACAGGGAGGGGAAAAATCTGAATATAGCAATATTGGAAGTTATATAATGTGTACACAGTAGTTTGCTGGTTAGTATGAGTCCTTTTCATCGTAAATTTTATGAAAGTAGGTATACCGATTTCTTTTCCAGACTTTGCTTATTTGTTATTTTGATGTCATTGAGTTGTAAACTATCCATCTTCACTGCTAGTATTGACGATTCTGATACTACTAATTGACATTTTTTTTAAAAACAGTAAATGTAGTGTTACTGTTAAGGGCTTCATATTAATGATCTACTCCGTAAGTTCATCTCATTTATGTATTCAAATTTTATGTGAAGGATATATCAAGGACTTTCAAGTTCACGATCCACAAAGAGTCGGAAGGATAACAGTTGAGCTGCAAGGTAGGATCAAGGATTGCAAGGCTATCACCCACAGGCAGGACATCAAGGCAAAGGATATTGAAGCTTACAGATTACGAACACTTCCAACACACCAGGTGTTTTAACTAATATATTTTACATTTGAATCTGAATGGATTCGTCAGTCAATCTTTATTATATCTAGTTGTCCACTTTGGTCATTTGTCTACCCACGTTGAATTGAATCAACCAATGTGGTCAGTTTGCATGTCATTAAGTTAACATTATAGGCTGGCAAAGACTATATAGGATCATAATTCAAAATTTAGAGACAAACGATTAATTTTTTCTTTTTGAAGTTTAGAGGCTAAATAAATGTAACCATCAAAATCTATGACCACTTTCTTGTTGCTAAGATACTTAGCCGAGTAGGTCTTGTTTATTTAACGAAATTTCTCACTCTCCCTTTTGTCTGCAGTGGGGCAATGTCATGATTTCTAAATAGCCTATTCTGACTGGGTAAATACTTGGCAAAGTAGTTCTTTTGTTTATATTAACCAAATATTTTACTCTCCTATCTCTACAGTGGGGTTATGTTGTGATTACTACTCCAGAAGGCATCTTGGATCATGAAGAGGCAATGAAAAGGAATGTTGGGGGTCAGGTCCTTGGATTCTTTCATTAGAGAGCCTCCTTGTTTGGCTGTTCCTTCATTTGTGAGTTCTTTTTTCTTTTTCAGATGTTTCCCATATTCTGCATTGGGATCTTCTTATGGCTTAGTTTTCTTGTTTGTGGCCTTTTGATTTTCTATTATTAAATGGTGTATGCTTTAGTGTCATATAAGGCAGGCACTGTGGTCCTCTTTTTTTAGTCTTGTTGCTTCCACCAGGAATGTAAGCATAATGTCAGTTTTGAACTTCCACCAGGAATGAGACATAAGAGTAGATAAAATTCCTTGCACTGGAAACGAGTGTAATCAATTATATTGCTTTTCATTAGAAATGATTCCAATATAACCTATATAGGGCCTTTGCCAATAACTTACATTTGGAATTGAGGAGGAACACCCAGATATTTCTCAATTGTAAAGTGGTAATAATTTGATTAGCATTTAGCAGCAATACCTGGGTTTTTATTAGAACTAGAGCAAGCAGCCGATTTTTTGCAAGATGATCTTGGTCGAAGTCATGTTTTGTTTACTTAGAAGATTTGAGTTTGATTTATGTGCCTATTTAGATACACTTAATGAGATAAAAGTTTCTTGTGGAAACTTGAACCTATAAAGTTTCTTGTGTTTTCTAGTTGAAACTTGAACCTTTGGGGATCATTTTTAGGTACATTTGAAGTTTCTAGTACTACGAAAGTACCATATTCTTTTTGTTTACTTCATAAATATTAGTTGATTTCATGTTAATGTTATAAACTACGTAGCACAATAAATGGAATAGAGGTAGTAGTATAGGAAAAATTTCCTTTCTTTGATTGTGTCTCTATTCACCTTTTTTTCATTCTTTTCAATCATGAATGAGTATTGAATTTATACAATCAACGTTTGTTTGTACGTTGTTGTTATATATATATATATATTATAAACACTTAAGAGTTTATTTTATTTTATTTGACGAAATTAATAGTTTAATTTTTACCCAAAAAAAAAATCTTAAATTCATTGAGGCCCACAACTTATTAACATCAATTATGTGACTTAGCAACTCCTTATATTGGACTTTTAAGACTAAACAACTCCACTCCTCTATCCAGATATCTTTAAAATGACAACAATACTTCTAATAGAAAAATGTAATGTTAAATAGTTTTGACGAAAAAGTGAATAAACATACTATAACCAAGTTGAGCTAAGTTGAGCATCGCATAACTGTTTTAATATATATTATTGTCCCTAAGGTCAAACTAAGATAAAGTGAATAAATGAACCAACAATGGTTTACTTTTAATCTAACTTTATGGGACAAATTGTACGGTTGACTCCTTTGACAAGATCCAAATAAAATCTAGCTCACTTTTTTAAACTTAGGGTATTATTAATCTTTTCTTGTGTCATCATCAAAATGAAATTATCAAATGGACCCACGATGAGACTCTCAATTCTCATTTCTTGCGTTTTGCTTTTTTTTTTTTTTTTTTTGTGAATTTTCTTTTTTTTTCACTCTTTTGAACATTAATGTAAGTTGTATAAATGCACAATCCAATAGAAAAAATTGACAACAGAGAGGATGGAGAGGACAAATTACCCACAACCCTTTTAAATCAATATAGTTCTACAAGTTATGTTAAGGGTGTATTTAAAGCAACTCTGAACTTTGGAAAAAAAAAATTCTACATACCTTCAACTCTTGAAAATTTTCTTCTCTCTAACATTTTTACAGTTCAAGCAATCATCAAACCAACTTTTTGCAATCACGTACGAACAAAAACATTCACATAGCTTTGAAATGTTGTTGTTATACACTTATACTAGCATTCATTAGTTTGAAACATTGGTTGTGAAATTAAAGTGATTAGTGATTCAGAATAGGGATGTTGTACAAATAGTCTTAATAATCACGGAAAAAACAAATAAAGTACCAACAACTTAAAATATAAATAACACACGGTGATTGGTAATCTAGTTCTGTAATATACTACATACGTCTTTGAGAAGTTTACCCAAGAAAGATAAATCCACTAATATGAAAAGTCTAGTGTTTACAACTTTGTGCTTATTTGTAAAGTCGTGACAATTACAATGACACATGTAACATTTAACTTATTGATCATCTAGGCTCCCCTAGATGAGAGACTCCCTCTCAATAGAACTTAGGCATCTCTTAAGTATGTGAATATTAGTGATGAATCACTTAGACTCCCCTTAAGTGTGAAACACATTCTCTTCAAAACTTTATTTTTCCACGTCAAACTCCATTTGATAAAACTTAGGTTCCCCCTAAGTTCAAGAATTCATTCTCTGATGAAGATGCCTTAGGATTCCCCTAATGATGAGAACTCTTTCTCAATTAACGATAGCTTAGACTCCCCTTAAGGATAAAAACTCTTCTCAAGATTGCTTTGAATATCTGAAAAATAAGAATAGAACAAACTGCAAAATAACACTCAACTTCTTACTTCACAACAACCAGTAGTACAAAGAGTTTCAGTGAAGACAAAGAAAACATAACTATGCTCCAAACTCAAAAATACATGTGGCAACCCTAGCAAGTCCACAAACTTACTCTTTTAACCAAAGTGAAAGAAGGAATAATTAATGTCGGTAGCCTATAAACAAGGAAAACCTTCAAAAATAAAACAAAGTAGAATAATACGGATAAGGAAATAAAATATTTCACAGAACCAGCATCCTGTGCAACATCCTGTGGGACATATTATGAGACAACATCGAAACAACCCAAGGAACAAGGTCCAATAATCTTAAACAAATATTTAGCCAATATCCAATATCTAACAGGTTGGTTTTGGTTGTGTGGGATTCATTAACATGGAGTTACATTTCTTGAGTGAGACAAGAGGCAGTAGTAGGAACGAGTGTTAGTAGCACGAGCCAAAAAGTTGAGCGAGGTTTGAGAGCCATGAGTAGGAATGAGTGTTAATGCGCAAGAGATAAAATTTAGCAAGAAGCAAACTTATTTTTGTTGCATTTTTTGTGTTGAACTTTTTTTTTACTTCTTCATTCATGGCCTATTTCTTGATTCATCTCCCTTTCGTATTCATTCGACCTGAGGCAAAAGAGAAGTCATTCTCTCATCAAAAGGTACTATTCGATAATGTCTATCTAGCAAACTCCCCGCTAACCCGAGTGAGCACTCAAATATCTGTCCTACATTCATTCGTGAGGGGACTCCTAATGGATTGAAAACCATATCAACAGGTCTTCCATTTTGCAAATAAGGCATATCTTCTCTAGGCAAAATTTTTGAAACAATACCTTTATTTCCATGTCTTCCCGCTACCTTATCGCCTACTTTGATTTCACGTTTTTGTGAAATATATACACGAATCATTTCTGGATCCATCTCACATCAATAACTCGACCCCTACCGCCTATAGGTAGTTTTAGACAGGTTTCTTTTGAAGTGGATACCTGAATCCGTTGTACGATTTTTTTGTACCGAGGGTTCGAATCCCTCTTTTAAACTCGGTCGAGCGTCTTCGAACCTCTCCCTTGTCAACTCCGAACGAATGCTTAGTTTGCCTTGAATGAGAACTCTTGTTGCTTGTTGGCAGGTTACATGAAGGATGGACAAGAAATATTTATTCATTTGATATGGAGGTACATTGTCACACGCCATCCCAGGCTACTTTATGAGCCTAGGAAAGGACATGACTACAGTAGTTATCAACCCTTTTGCACACACTTACTGTCTAATAATTCTAGCAGAAATAACTCTGATACCAACATGCAATCTTATACACAACGGATGCCTCTATGGCTAAAAATATTAAGTTTACACACAAAATATTTAGAGATATTACATTACTAGTTTCATAAGTCCCGATACCAAAAACCTTATGTCCCTACATGAACAACTGTAACATGTGTACAATATTTATAGTAACCACCTAACAGAAGGGTTGCAATAACTTTGTCCTTGAGTGACAGAGCAGATGCAGAGCTACCTGAGGATTTGGTCACTACCTAGGGAAAAGGAAAATATTTGAAAACGGGGTGAGCTTGCTACCCCAGTGGGTGACTTAGGAAAGAAAACTGATTCTCATACAAAAGTATCATTAAAGAGATTAAGCTGAAATATAAATTTCTACAGTAACCTTGTACTGCAATATAAACATTTTCCAAGCATAAAGCATATAAAGTTGTTTTCATCATAAAACATTAAACTGTTCCTTAGTTGAAAACAACCCTTCCATGGTTAAATCCCAACGTCAACTGCTAGTCAAGAAAGAACCCTTTTGGTCAATCTTTGACTTTAACTACCTACGTGCACGTGGCCACAACTAAGTACCATCACACCTTAGGTACTTTTGCCCAGATACCTTCTCAAATATCCCTCAACATCAAGCTACTCGGATACCTTCTCAAATGTCCCTCTGTGTCGAGTCTCAAGTAAAACTAGTCATACTATGACTTTCTCTTTAAAGCATGTAAAGCATAATGCATAGAAAACATGTCTTTAAAGATCCTAATGCATGCTTGGTGTAATTAAACACACATAAACAGTTTTTTAATAAACTTTCATACATGGCATGCGTATAAAATATAACTCATGGTTTGCTTGGAAATTACTTTGCAAAACTAGTTAGCATGAGAATAATCTTTCTTTAAAACATGGTTTCTAGAAAACATTGTAAACATTTAGTCACTCATAACTTTAGAACTATTCCTTAAGGGTTGATATGCTTCTATTACTGGTGTCAATCCTGTGGACACAAAAGCATATATTAGCTACTAGCATAAGTCTCCCTTTTGAGACTAACCCTTAAGTAAGATTTGTGTTTAGCCTTCCTCTTGAGGACTTTCACTCAACGCACCTTGTTGTAGGTGTAAACACTTAGGAATTTCTTTGAGATTTGGCTCATGCAAAGCTTCCAACTGCTCGTCACAAACACAACACCACTTATACAACCAATACTTTTCTCTCTAAGTGTTCTTACAGTTGCATATGGTCGTCCTCAAGGATTCTTATGCATCCAAGACTCCACTGCAAGCTCTCCTCGGCCTACCAACAGGTCCAACACATGGAAAAGCTCAGCCCTTGGTCTGTCCAAGCGTTTCCTTCGAGCTGTCAGTTTATTCAACTCAAGTAGCTGTCTGCTTGTTCATAAAATTCCAGATCCATCTTAAAAAATTAATAACTCGAATTCTAGAGCTCATCTCAAGAAATTTCCTTCTATGAACTTGTTAAGAATTGTCTAAAAAATCTGACCTCAAAATTTCAGCTTCAGAATTCTCGTGGTCTGTCCTAGAGACTCAATTCTTTAATGATGGCCCGGATTCACCCGAGAACAGAACCTCTGGTTCTTTTTCTCCTTCTTCAGCCTTAATCTGATGAGGACTTCTTTCAGTAGTATCACCTCTGAAAGTAGACTCTCAGAGCTTTCCAACGGCAGTAAAAACTCTAAATTTACATGGAGGAAATGATCAAACTGATCATTTGAAGTTCACCATCCCCTTTATATACTACTTTCTACCGCTTCTCATTAAAGCATAGTGTGACACTTCATTTTTTATGGAGTTAAATCCGGTGCTAAGGACATCTGGTGCTTTTAATCGGTTATTAATGCCGATCAATACAAGTCCAATCGTTTAGCTCATCGTTTAGTGACCTCACGCTGATGCTTGTCACCCGACGATCTCGCCCAACGCATAGCACACTGATGCCCATCGTGTAGCGCTGACGCCCATCGTCTAGCGTCTGTCTCTTATACACATCTAGATGTGTATAAGAGACAGGCTCATCCTTTAGTGACCTCACGCTGATGCTTGTCACCCGACGATCTCGCCCAACATATTAGCACACAGCCTGTCGCACAGCTCTCGCCCATCGTGCAAATTTCGTTGATGCCCATCGTGTAGCTTTGACACCCATCTTCTAGCGCAATACGGCTATCGTCTAGCACCATCGCCCAACGTCATCGTCTAGTGCTGATGCCGATCGTGTAGTGCCAGCGCCCCATCGCTTAACGCTATCGTCTATCGCATAGCGCTATCGTTTAGCACAACCCTTTGTATCGTCTAGTGCTGCACCTTGTCGTACGTTCGCCTACTGCATCGCTGAGCTCTGCGCATTTGCTACACGATTGCCTACCTCATCGCGTAGCGCTGCTCATTTGCTACACGATCGCCTACCTCATCGCGTAGCGCCGCTCATTTGCTACACGATCGCCTACCTCATCATGTAGCGTCGCTCACTTCCATACGATTGCTCAGCGCGTGCAACTCCAATGCCTAGCGCCCATTGCTTGTGCACACTTAAGGCTGCCACATGCTTTGCTAACCTCTCAAGACTTTGGCTGCCGTATGCTTTCCCACGCATAGCTTTTCTCTTGGCCACACTTTGACTTCCTTCAACGCCCAAATAACCTCTCAAATGAGCAAGGCCAACGCATGGCACAACACTTAGCCAATTTTCTAGCCTCCAATGCATGTTTACACTTAGCCAATTTTTCAAGCTTTACCCAAGAGTCAAGTTTTCAAACTCCAACTTTTCTTCTAACTTTTCACCCTTTTCTCTATAATTACACATTAATTTTCACATCAACCTACTTACCACACTGGTCTCAGTTGGGAACATACTCAAATAGAGAAATTAGGGCTCAGGGTTCACATACATGGGATGATAATGAATAGTGTTTTAATAGAGGTCGATTGAAAGAGATTGTTGTGCCATACACATTGAAGTATGATGAACTGAAAGGTCATAAATATGAAATTAGTTTGATAACCTTTGACATTATGATGAGGGTGAAATATAATTCGGACTATGAAAATACCCTTCACCTTACATATGGACAACATTTATGTTCAATTTTCTCCTTTTCCAAGAAGATCTTTCAAAAGTTCGATTACCCATAATGATTGAACAAATGTATCAGGAGCACCATCCGTTCGAGCATGTGAGAGTGGACATGCAAAATACATAATCATTCTACATGTATTGAGAGGAAGATAATATCCCTAATCATAATAGTATTGGAATGAATGACTAACCATCACTGGTCTTGATAGACAATGACAATACCAACCCATGGAATCGTATACTATACAACATGATACTGAACTTTAATGGAGCCAAAATGATTCATGGGACTCAGAGGAAAATCACAAAGCATATGACTGTACATACATAGAATTTTAAATCATAACCACATACAAAAAAATTCTTTGTTAACTGTGTACATCATAAAAAACAAGTTCAAAGGAGTTGATTGTATACATAAACCTCAACACATTGTTGAGGATGTCAAAAAAGAGTATGGTGTGAATATGAGCTATGACAAGGCATGAACGGCAAAAGAAACAACATATGTTCTTATAAGGGCCGGGTATCTAAAAGACTCGTACAATATTTTGTATGCTTATGAAGAAAGCATAAAATAGAGAATCTTGGACCATACTTGAGATTAAACTTAAGAATACTTAGCATTTCAAACACATGCTCATGTACTAGGACCTTGTATAAGTGGTTTTGCAAAGTTGTCATCTTGTGAACTTTATTGATAGGGCTAATTTAAAAGGAAAGTACTAATGTTGCATGTTGCTCGAGGTAGCTACGGATGGTAATAATCATTTATATCCAACGACACATGTAACTATAGACATGGAGACGGAGCGATCATGAAAATGATTCATGACAGACCTTAAAATGGTGCAATTATAGAGTGTTTTAATCTGGTTATTGTTTTCAACTAACACATCACTATCACCAACGCAGTTGAAGTTGTATTTCTAATAGCATGCATTTTGCATTTACCACATGGAGAGGAATGTGTGACAAACTTCAAGGACAAGACAGAAAACTAGTTTTGCAATTTAGAATGTTTCGCTAGACAAAGTTCAAGATGTATTAGACCCAATATCTTTAACTTTCGAAGTGGTGTTGTCTTGATATATGGAAGAGGTTGGGTTGAGCAGTGGACACGATTTTTTTAATCACGAGAACAACTTGTTCTGTATGAACACAAATAGGGTATTGATAGTTTGCACGTGAAAAAGAAAAATAATTTTAAAGTGATCATAATATAGCAAAAATTAATGGAAGAAACCAACTTATGTTGTATTCAACCATGAGTTCTTCATGATCAGCTCTTGAAAGAAAATGTCTTCTTCAACTTGCTATGGCAAGTGGAGTGCACCTTCGTATCTGTCCTTTATCATACGGCCATGACATCATATCATCAAACACTAGCTAGAATTAGATGGACTGGATCATTTCTTACACTTTAATAAGAACCATAAATCCAAAATTCTTTTTCTTTAATTATTTGTAACCATCCAAGATTTATGAAGCCTTACTTGAAGTCTTTGTTCTTTAAACGAAGTTTGATATTCTTTTATTCCACTTGACTTCACTTAATGCAACCTCTTTTTATTGCAAATTTGGACAACGTGTAAGGTTCTTTCTTGACATAATTCTTTAAGTTCATATGGTGTGATTGAGACTTCCTCGTTCATATCAGATATATTCTTTGAGAACTCAACATTCTTTTGTGTTTGAAGGAGAGAATATTTATATATTTTAAAGAAGGACAACTCAATAATTTCGAAAAGCCGAAAAAAATTAATAAAAAATGAGCAAGTACCAAATAACGGTAGCGTGAATTGAGAATCGAGAACCTAAACACACACAATTAGTGCATTCAATACCTTTATGATGATGCAAACAAAATGTTCTAAAAATTAAAGATTTAAAAAGTGGGTAAGATTTTATGTGGGCCTTGAGCCATCTGTACCATTTTTTGGATAAATAGGATAGATAATGCATTTAAAGAGAAAAAGGTTAATTAGAATAAATAAGTTGTTTTGAAAAGAAATTAGGAGAAGCATGTATATATTTTGTCCTTTATAGAGTGCACACGCTCACCTATTTTTTTATTTATTATTATTATTATTATTATTATTTTGCTGTTAACATAAGTTTAACTTCGTTTTTTTTTAAAAAAAAAATTACTTCTATTGTTTTTTTAAAAAAGTAATTTCTTTTATTGTTCTATCAACTTTGTTTTGGCAACCGTAAAAACTATCCCTAAAGTATGGTAGTTAATTATATCCTTAAACTTACAATTGTAAAAATCGTGACTTCAAATTAATATAAATGTTAAAATTGAACCCTCAAACTTACATAATTGTAAAATTATAACAACTATATGAGTTTGATTATTCAATTTTTATCATGTGGCAGTACAATTTCTGCAACTATTGTAAGTTTAAGGGTTCAATTTTAGCATTTGTAAAAGTTTGAGTGCTCAATTATACATTTGAAAGTTTGAGAGTGTAATTGTAACTATCATCATACTGTTGGGTTGCATGTCCTGAAACTCGTATTTTGTAAACATTAATCACAATCTATTTTGCAATAAAGATTTATTGAGGTTTTATCAGTAAAATCGTTATTGAATACATGAATTGCGCCTTTTTAATCTCCTTTTCTTTCTGTCAAGAAAAAATATGGTAGACTAACTTACTTATATTTATAGCTGTTAATGAAAGAGCCCAACAAGAAGATAAGAGAGTGCTTTACCAAAGGGGAGGAGTTAAATCCAATAAACTAAGAATCTTTGGCTATAACATAAATATTTGAATTTTATATGGAGATATAAAAGTGGATCAAGTTCGAGTAATAGCCAAAACAATCTATAGTATAAGGATTAGGCTGAGTACCTTATCCTGAGAACACTATGGATGCGATCCAATTTGTAAATATTAGTTGTAAAATGTTACAAACGATATGATCCTAAATCGTTTGTGTGGGGACATGCAAGTGGGGCATCCTATGCAATGAGTTTACATAAGACTGGCCCACAAAATAGTAACTTTTACTTTACAACGTCATTTATTGATAAGACTGACTATTTCACATTGATAATCTAGGTAACTCGATCTTAATCCTGAGTTAACTATGAATTCCTATTTATTCAATCTGAATGAACCATTGAAGGTCATTGAGTGGAAAACGAGATCAAACCCAAATCCAAAATTTACAAAAAATAAAATTTTACAGTAAAACAGCATACAATTTAAGAGATAATTGCAGCATGCTTAAAATAAAGATTACATAATAGAAAATGGGTTTAAGAAACCTTACCCTTGAAGAACCATTCTTCACAAAATTTCTTTTCCAAATCTTGTCAGGTACAATCTCGAATCCTCTAATCGTCAATGAGAACACCACCACGAATGTTACCTCTGCATTCTCTGGGTGAGAATCCAAGAGTTTTGCGGGCTCTGGCTATTTTGGAAGGAGGGAATTTTAGAGAGAAGAGAGGGGGATGATGATAGTGATGAAGTTGGAACTTACCAACTCTTCTATAAATTTTCTTCAGGAAGAAGAAGAATAATCAATGAACTGCTTCCTACTCTCATGATGTAGAGAGAAAAGGGGGAGGGAGTTACAACTCTCTCCCTAAAATTATTTTAAAATAATAATAATAATAATAATAAATGAAATAATTTTAGTAAAAAAATTTAATATATATTTATATGATAACCATTTCATTTTATCATATAATTATATTAAACTATATGTTATATCAAATATAACATATAACCTATAGTCTAATATTGTATCCTATACAATATAACCTATAGTTTAATTCTCTCAACAATGATATTTAATATAATCTCATTTATATTAAATTTAATTATATGAATCCAATTTACATAATTAAATTTGAATCAATTCAAATATTTATTTCCTCTCCAATAAACTTTATATTATAATGTATCAAATACATTATAGTAATTACATCATATATAATTAGATTAAGTTAATTATATCTCATGTAATTAATTCTCTCAATTAATTTGAACAATTCAAATTAATCCAAAAATTGATTCTTATTACTTCTCATTGAGCAACAAAAGAGACCTCATGGACCTATAGCTTGAATCTCCAACTGTATGTGAATAATTAATTAAACTTTAATTAAATTGTTCATCATCCGTTAACTGTCAGACACTCCACTAAAGACCAACGACTGCACTCTTCGCACTACAGATATATTTCTGTATCCATTGGATATAACCAGTTAGCAGTACAATGACCTCAAAAATTGCTTGTATGTACAGCTGGACCAAAAATATCGTTTTTCTGCTATAGTTATATCTAGCTTCTTAAGTACCACTAATCCCTCTAATGAACAATAAATCATAGTCCAACTATGACCAAAACCCCTCTCAGGCTAGGAGAGGGTGTGGTACCACATTGTTCAAGCCCTAGAATCAGCCCTTAAGGGAGCAATTTATCTACTTACCCAGACATTGGGGAAGGAGTGAATTCTTTCTTATGTAGCTAAGTTCCTAGCTCCCCAATCAGGCGAATCCCCAAAATGGTAAACTTGTTGAGTCGGCGATCTGTCCACTCTCACTCATACAAATCAAAGGACCGCCTTCATAGGCAGAAGTTCACAGCTCACTCAAGATTCAAATCATGTTACCTATCATCATCCTGATGAAATGTACGTCTCTATTATGAATAACGTTATATAATAAGACTATTTTGTGGTCTAGTCTTATACAAACTCCTTTGTATTGAATATCCCCGCTCACATGTTTCTACATGAATGATCAGGATCAGGTCATTTGTAGCACTTTACAACAATTGTAACATCTACAAAGCGGGTCGTACTCGTAGTGTCACCAGGATAAGGTATCCAACCTTATCCATCTACTACAAACCATTTAGGTTATCACTTAAATATGATCCACCCATATGTCTCTACATACAAGTTTAACCTACAAGATAACCTTAGATGTTAGTTTATTGGTTCATGGGTTTAATGCAACTAAATGTCAAATAAAACATCACATAATTTATTAGATAAATAAGATGTTTGTACAATACAATTAAAAACTATAAGACCCAAGAGATTTAGGGCACCAACACCAAAAATCTCCCACTTAACCCTAGTGGGGTGTACAATATAAAAGTCAAACTAATATATAAAGTATACAAACAATAAACTAGGGCATAACACACCCAATACAAATCTCCCACTTGTCCTAGTCTAAATGTGACATGTCCTATAGGCTCATACTCTACAGGTGGCCTTCAAACACCTTAGCTGTGAGAGCCTTTGTAAATGGATCAACAATGTTGTGCTCGAAGCTATCTGCGTGACGATCGTGTCCCCTGATGCACAATCTTTTGGATGAGATGATACTTTCGCTCTATGTACTTCTCGCGCTTGTGACTCCCAGGCTTTTGGGAACTAGCCACGGCACCACTATTATCACAATAAAGAGTGATGGGCTTTGTCTGGAACCACTTCTAGATTAGTCAGGAATTTCCTGAGCCATACAGCTTCCTTAGCAGCTTCACATGCCGCTACGTACTCCGCCTCCATGGTGGAGTCAGCAATGCACCCCTATTTGATGCTCCTCCAAACTACTGCCCCTTAGTTAAGAGTGAACGCTGATCCTGATGTGGATTCCTACAATCCTTATCAGTCTGACAATCAAAGTCCCTATATCCTGTAAGGATCAGATCCTTAGAACCATACATGAACATGTCGTCCCTCGTTCTCTGTAGATACTTGAGGATATTCTTAATGGTGGTCCAGTGATCATATTCTGGATTAGACTAATATCTAATTTCTATCCCCACCATATAGCAGATGTCAGGTCTAGTACATAACATCACATACATTAAGCTGCCAACAGTCGATGCATAGGAGATCCATCTCATTTCCTCAACCTCTTGAGGTTTCGTAGGACACTGTTCCTTAGACAATATAACTCCATGTCTGAAAGGTAGTAAACCTCTCTTGGAGTTTTACATCGAATATTTGAAAAGCATTTTGCCAATGTACGATGCTTGAGGAAGAGCTAACATTTTGTTCTTTTGATCTCTAAAGATCTGAATTCCCATAACAATCTGAGCCTCTCCCAAATCTTCCATTTGAAATTGGGTCGCTAGCTAGTTCTTAACTTCAGTTAGTAAACCTACATCATTCCCAATAAGTAGGATATCGTCTACATACAACACTAGAAAAGCTACTGAACTGTTGATGATCCTCTTGTATACACAAGGCTCATCAACATTCTGATCAAAGCCATAAGATTTGATCGCAATATCAATTTTTATGTTCCAAGATTGAGAAGCTTGCTTCAATCCATAGATGAACTGATTAAGCTTGCAAACCTTTTGCTCTTGACCTTGGGTTATGAATCCCTCAGATTGTTGCATATAAATGGTCTCCTTAAGATTGCCATTCAAAAAGGCAGTCATGACGTCCATTTTCCAGATCTCATAGTCATAATATGAGGCAATAAACAGGAGGATCCGGATAGACTTTAGCATGGAAACAGGTGAGAAAATCTCCTCATAGTCGACTCCATTAAATTAGGTATAACCCTTTTCCACTAGTCTAGCCTTGATGGTTTGTACCTTCTGGCAAGGTCAAATTTACCATCGTTCATAAACCCATGCCTGTGCAAATAATATTTATAAATTACCAAACTAACTACTTATACTAACTGGTAATACAAGCGAAAAGTTCGGGGTCGAACCTCAGAGAAGTACGGAAGATTAGTTCATCAAAGCTTGTTTTCCGTTAAAGTGATAAATTGAGGGGGGAAGGGGGGGAGGGAGGGGATTGGTATGGTTGAATAATTGAAATTGTGTGAAAATAAAAATGCAAGAAAAGTAAAGATAAAAGCACGATTAACTGAGATGTCTTGTTTTAGAGGAATAGATTTGCCAATGTAATTTAGATCATCGACCCAATTTATGACTTAAATTTTTTGTTTATACTTAGCCCAATTGATTGGAATTCCAACCAATGGTCCTAATTATCTAATTATTCGAAATGCACAAAAAATGAATCCGCTCCATACAAATTAACTAATTGAATTAAGATCTAGGGATTACACTAAGATGAATGTTAATTTCCAATGTCTAATTAAACAATCAATGCGATTTTTCTCTAGGTTGCTAGGAACAGTCCTTTTTGTCTAACTAACCTATTTCTTCCAATGGGATTATCCTATAAATATGTTGTCAGATATTACAAGGTAATCTTAAAAGCATTAAAATTACATGAAAAAATTATTGGGTGTCAATCAAAAATCAAAATTATGCTATTCATACATATAGATTCAAGGAAAAGGAAGAAGGATGAAGATTAACTTTGCCCTCCATTGATTTGGCCTCCAAAATTCGGCATATATTGACCTAGGGCTGAGAAGAGGTATATATAGATATCAACACAACGTTGCAACACTTGGAATAGCGTTACAACGCTGATGTGGTGAGAGGGAAGCATCAGACCAGAAGTTCAACACATAATCCAACGCTCACTTACGCGTGCACTCAGCTCCATGTCTGTCAATTGTCGCAGCGTTGCAATGCTCTAAAGAAGTGTTGCAATGCTGATGTTTCTTAGAGTTCAGCGTTGAGATGTGTTGGGACGCTGACGGTGATGCAATTTTGGAGCGTCGCGACGCTTGAAGTAGCATTGCAACGCTGCATACACCACCAGACACTCGTTACTCGATGCTCAACGACTCGATACTCGATGTTCATTCACTCAGTAGCATTTTCTTGATTACTCAATAACCTTTTACTCGATGATACTCAATGATGCTCGATGGCTAATCATACTCGATGGAACTCGATGGCATTTTGGTCTTTTCAACTCCTTTGAAGCCCGGATGTTCAAATCAACTCCAAATTGCTTCAAATTAACCCTGATATTCACTAAATGATTCATTCTATTTCTTGATTGCTCGATACCTACAATATACGGAAATAAACACATAAAATCCACTAATGAACCTGAATTAAGCTAGAAATAAGAGCTTTTTTTAGAGCTATCACCTTCCCATCAGCACCTCGTTTTCTCTTATAGAACCATTTGCAACCTATAGGTTTAACCTCATTAGGTTGATCTACAAGATCCCAAACTGAATTGAAGTACATAGACTCAATTTTGAGATCCATAGCTTTGATCCACTCATCTTTGTCAACATCCTCCATTGCCTTCTTCTAAGACAATGGATCCTCAACATTTCCTTCAGTTGCCATAGGTAGGATTTCTATTAAAGCCATATAATGGACAAGCAGGTCTATAACCCTCCCACTACATCGAGACTCCCTCAACACTTGAGGTGGATTTGACCTACAAGATGATCCAACTTCAACAACTATTGTTGAGGTGTTGAGTTCTTCAACAACTCTTGTTGAAGTTTTAGTAGTTTCTTTGGAAATTTCATTCAACACTATTTTACTACAGGGCTTGTGATCCCTTATGTGGTCTTCTTCTAGAAAAGTAGCATTTGTCAACATAAACACTTTATTTTCTTTAGGGTTGAAGAAGCATCCACCTCTCGTTCCTTTGGGGTAACCTACAAATAGGCACAGTTTTGAACAAGGTTCCAGTTTCTTAGGATTTGCCTCAAGCACATGTTCTGGGCAACCCCAATTCTGAAATGACGTAAACTAGCTTTACAACCATTTCACAACTCCAAAGTTGTTCTTGTAACACTCTTGAATGGAACATAGTTCAAAATATATGCTCATTCTGTGCTGCAAAACCCCAAAACAAATCAAGTAAGGAACCATAACTCATTGTTTACCGAACTATGTCCAAAAGGGTTCGATTTCTCCTTTTTGATACACTATTCTGCTGAGGTGTACTAGGTGCTAAGAGTTGGGATACTATTCCATGCTCTATCAAATAGTTCTGGAATGTAAGATCCAAAAACTCTCCACCTCGATCAGATCGAAAGGTCTTTATTGTTCTATTTAATGCATTTTTCAACTTCGTCCTTGAACTCTTTGAACTTTTCAATTGATTCAAACTTATGCTGCATTAAATAAACACACCCATACCTTGAATAATCATCAGTAAAGGTAATGAAATATTCAAACCCTCCTATTGCATTTACAAGCATCGAACCACATAAAGGAAATCGGATTCGAGATTTCCATGAGCAGCGGAACAAGATTATTCCAAATCACAATCATAAATGAACATAACATTTATAGTCGACTTCAAACAAGCGGTTATACAATTCTTACAGAAATTACATAATGAAAAACTAAAAATGCACAAAGGGAAAAACCTACAAACATTTGCAGATGCATCTCCACGCTCCGTTCTGCACGACCGCTTGATCTACACAACTACAACACCGCAACGAATAAAGGTCGAACACTTCACACTCGTCCTCAACGATCGCCTCACCCACGA
Source organism: Benincasa hispida (assembly GCF_009727055.1). NCBI lineage: Eukaryota > Viridiplantae > Streptophyta > Magnoliopsida > Cucurbitales > Cucurbitaceae > Benincasa > Benincasa hispida. The sequence goes on along the minus strand of NC_052352.1, from coordinate 55,106,925 downwards.
ACTCCTCAGCGACACGAATGGCCTCCACAACACCACGACGGCCTCTACAGAACCTCGACGGTGTCAAGTTGAGTCTAACAACACCAACAAGGCTATCTTAGTATTCTCGGTGAGAGATCTAGAAGGTGGGCTCTGTTCGGACTTGGTATGAGGCAAACGAAGGAGGAAACACAGATCGTGTAAGTGATAGGCAAGTGGGAGATGGCGGAGACCTATCGTATAGGTCAATGCCAATCGTTTAGATAAAGCTAAGCGATCATCTAGCAAAAAGCTCTCGTTTTAGATCATCGTTTAGCTCGGTTTGTTGCCTACAGACTCTACATGATCGTTTACTTTGGGCAGCGATCGTCTAGAAAAACTATGTGATTGTTTAGTAAATATTGTACGATCGTTTCGCTCGACCTAATGAGTTTCTTTTGCGCGAGAGAGAAAAACTTAAAAAACTTTTCCAATAGATTGGAAATCATTATTTCAAAATAGGAAAACCATTTTCCTTTTAAACACACGGTTACCATGAATTCAATAACCACCCACTCAATTGGTTATTAAAGAAAAAGAATTAATTATCAATAATTAATATTATTATAAATATAAATGATAACTAACTTATCATACTATATTTATAACCTATAGTTATATTTTCATCTCATGAAACAATAAACCATAGTTCTTTTTCTATTCTATGGTACTTAATGTTAATCTCATTTACATCAATCCTCCACTAATGTATCTCATACATCATACCAATTATCATATATAATCAAAATACCTCTGTCAATTTGAACATTTCAAATCAACACCAAGAACTGATCCTCAACTGAATCCATTGAGCTACCAAGGGGACCTCATGGACCTGTAGCTCGAAACTCCAATGGTACATGAATAACTGACTAAACTCTTTAATCATGGGATTCACCATCCATTAACTACCAGGCATTTCACTAAAGACCGACAGTTGAACTCTTATTACCACAGATATATTATGTGTTCATCTTAACCAATCACAAATCTCTCATAAGTACAGCTGGGCCAATAACCGTTATGCCCCTATAGTTACATCTATCTTCTTAAGTACCATTGATCCCTCTAATAGTCATAGTCCTACTATGACTGAGTCTTCTCTTCCAAAGTGAAGTTGTGGCCACTATGTTCAAGTCCCGGAATCAGCCCTTAAGGGAGCAATCTCTCTACTTATCCCTACTTCGGGAAATGAGTGAATTCCATCTTGTTGATTAAGTTCCTAGCTCCCAGATTAGACAAGTCCCCAAAAAGGTAGACATGTTGAGTTGGCAATCTAGCCACTCTCACCTATACTAATCAAAGGACCGCCCTCAAAGACAGGAGTTTCCAAAACACTCAGGATTGAGGTCATGTCACCTATGGTCGTTTAGGTGAGATGTAAGTCTCTAGTATCAACGGCATTATATACAAAGTCTAGTCATGTCGTGGTTCAGGTCTTATACAAACTCTTTGTATAGGACACCCCTGCTCGAACATCTCCACATGAATGGTTAGGATCAAATGTTTGTAGTAATTTACAACACTTGCAAACTTCTACAAAGCATGCTGTATCCGTAGTGTCACCAGGATCAAGTATCCCACTTTAATCCTTATACTACAGACCTATTTAGGTTATCACTTAAAGTATGATCCACTTGTATATTACATATACATGCTTAAGTTCACATAACATAACCAAGGAGCTTTGTTTATTGGATATGAGTAAATGTCATAATTAAATAACATTTATTTTATTCATTAAACAATGTGTATCTTTACAAAACAACGAGACTCCGGGAGAATTAGGACACCAATCCCAACACCACAGAAGTCTGAATGTACTAGCTCTAAGGGTTCTTTGACCATGTGACCTTTTCAGTAAAATATTTTTTAGTCATTTTGCCTTTAAGACATGACTCACACACAGGTAAAGAATTTTCTTCTTACTCATTTAGAAGTTCATTCTTTACATATCTCTCAATTCTATTGAGATTGATGAGTCCTAATCTCAGTTGCCAAAGTTGGAAATTTTCTTTAGGAGAAATTCTAAGTCTTTTATTTTAAGTTATCGCAATTTTAAACATTCCAATGTTAAGGAGGGATTTAGTTGCTAACGGTCTTAGCACATAAAGATTATCTTCGAGATTTTCAAAACAAATATATAGACCATTTTTGTAAGTAAACACTTTATTTACATTAAAAGAAACAGTATAATTTTGTTCTAACAGACATTTTTACAGAAATAAGGTTCCTTTCCAAACTTGGAACCAAAAATACATTATCCAGTATAACATATGATTTCTGTAAACAAAGTCAAAGTCTTCCCACTGTTGTAGTTGAGAAGACGTGTCCAGTTCCAACCCACATCGTCATCTCCCCAACTTCCAATTGCTACCAGGAACTAACCTGAAATGAAGAATAAACATGGTTAATGGCACCCCAATCAATTATCCAGGTTGAATAATCATTCTCCACTAAATAGGTTTCCAAAATAAATAAATCATATTTAGCTTACTTGGCCTTCTTCTTTTCTACCAAGTATTTAGGACAGTTCCTCTTCCAATGTCCCTCTTGGTTGCAATGAAAATAGATTCCCTTTGCAACCTTAGCCTTCTTGCTCTTCTGGGCAGCAGCTGGTGGGTTAGCTTTCCCCTTTCCATCTTTCTTCTTCTTCCACATTTTGGTGTCAAAAGAAGAAGGCATAAACTTTGTCCTAGAGGTCGAACCTGAAGGAACTCTAATTATAGAGGGCCTATGAGCGAAAGCAGATTGTTCAAACTCCATTATGAATGAACTCATACATTTACAGCCATACTAAATAGATTATGCATTAAATCATAAATTACATCATGCTTTGAATTAAATACACATGATACGAGACTTTACCTTTGAAAAACCTTTCTTCACATGTATCCCTCGATCAAACATGAATGCAACAAGCAACTCGAACTCCTTCGAATAGCAACAAGTATCAACTCGATCCTCGAACAGATCCGGATACTACCACTAGATTACCTTGGTATTCTCGGTGTGAGAATCCAGGAGTTGTGGGATCTGGCTTATTTTGGTTTGAGGGAAGATTTAGAGTGGAGGAGGAGACGATCAAGTAAATGATGAAATAGTCGTGTAGAAGATGAAGTCTATCGTATAGTGTCTCGATTGCTCTCATGTAGTCACTCGATTGTTAAAAATATCAGATTTCCATAAAACTGTGCAACTACCCTCGAGATCCATGGCTTTGACCCATTTATCTCGGTCAACATCCTCTATTGCCTTCTTGTAAGACAACGAAACCTCAACTTCGCCATCAGCTACCATAGTTAGGATTTAAGTTAAACCCATATAGCAAATAAGTGGGTTTATAACCCTCCCACTTGTCGAGGTTCCCTCAACACTTGAGGTGGATTTGACCTACTAGATGAACCAACATCAACAACTCTTGTTGAGGTAGTAGGCTCTTCAACAACTCTTCTTGAAGATTCAATAGTTTCTTTGGAAAGCTCATTTAACACGATTTTGCTTCTATGTCTATGCTCTCTCATATGATCCTCCTCTAGAAAAGTAATGTTTGTCGATATAAACACTTTATTTTCCTTAGGATCATAAAAATAACCCCCTCGTGTCCCTTTGGGGTAGTCTACAAATAGACACAACCTCGAACATGGTTCCAGTTTCTTAAGATTAGCCTCAAGCACATGTGTTGGGCAACCCCAGATACGAAAATGACGTAAACTAGATTTACGACCATTCCATAACTCCATATGTGTTCTGGAAACACTCTTAAAGGGAACGAAGTTCAGGATATAAGCTACAGTCACTACTGCAAAACCCCAAAACGAGTCAGGTATGGAAGCGTAACTCATCATCTACCGAACCATGTCCAATAGGGTTCGATTTCTCCTTTGTGATACACCATTCTACTGAAGTGTACTAGGTGCTAAGAGTTGGGAAACTATTCCATGTTCTATCATATAGTTCTGGAACTCATAATTCAAAAACTCTCCACCTCGATCAGATTGAAGCGTTTTAATCGTTTTACGTAATGCGTTTTCAACTTCAGCCTTGAACTTTTTGAACTTTTCAAATGACTCAGACTTATGTTGCATTAAATAAACGTACTCATACCTCGAATAATCATCAGTAAAAGTAATGAAGTATTCATAGATTCTCCTGGTTCGCACATTCATCGGACCACAAAGGTCTAAATGCACTAACTCTAGAGGCTCTTTGGCCCTATAACCTTTTCCAGCAAAAGGTCTTTTAGTCATTTTGCCTTCAAGGCATGAATCACACACAGGTAAAGAATTTTCTTCTAACTCGCTTAGAAGTCCATTCTTCACCAATATCTCAATCCTATTGAGATTAATGTACCTTAAACGCAGGTGCTAAAGTTGGGCATTTTATTTAGGAGAAGCTTTAAATTGTTTGTTTTGAGTTACGGAAGTTTTAAACATCTCTATGTTATAGAGGAAATTTGTTGCTAACGGCCTTAACACATACAAATTATTTTCCAGTTGAGCCAAACATATATCAACACCATTTTGCAAAATAAACATTTTATTTCCACAAAAATTTAGTGTGTAATTACATTCGAGCAAGACTTTACAAAAATTAAGTTCCTCTTTAACTCAGGAACTACATAAACATCATTCCAAATGATAAACCTATTTTGTAAAGTCAACTGGAGACCTCCCACTGCCACAGCTGAGACGATGTGCCTGGTTCCAACTCGCATCATCATCTCACCAGCACCAAGCTGCTGCCAGGAACTAATTCCCTGAAATGAAGAACAAACATGGTTAGTGGCCCTAGAGTCAACAATAATCATTCTTCACTAAACAAGTTCCAAAACTAGTAAATCATATTTACCTTGTTTGGCCTTCTTCTTCTAAGCCAAATAACATGGGTGGTTCTGCTTCCAATGCCCGTCCTAGTTGCAATGGAAATATTTTCCCTTGTCAATGAAGGAACTCTTATCAAAGAGCACCTCTGAGCGGAAACAAGATCGTTCTAAACTCATTGTGACAAAAATACTGCATTCACAATCAATCATATAGGTTATGCATTTAACAACAAATTACCACATGCTTTGAACTTTAAATAACAAAGGAACGAGATACATACTAGTTGAAGAACTCTTCTTCGCCTTTCAATCTCGCTCTTGTCAATGGACTACACCTCTTGTTGTCACTGTGCAAGCCAAACCAATCGTCCACCAAACTCACTGTCATCTACCCACGAACGGACTCCTCACGAACAAGGCAACAATGGAGGACACAACCACTCGAAAACCTCGGTATTCTCAGAGTAAGAATCCAAGAGGTGTGGGTTTGGTAAAGGGGAGGAGGAAGGAACGATCGTTTACCACGACCAAGCAACTAGGAGATATCGAAAGTCTATCGTATAGACGACTACTTGATCATTTAGTAAAAGGTGCACGATCGTGTAAACTATGGCTGATTGTATAGACGATCGTTTAGTAAAATTCTCGGGTGTGCAATTGCTTAGAAAAAGCTAGACGATCGTTTAGGAAATGCGCGCGTGTACACAATCGTTTAGTAGACTTTGAGCTATCGTGTATGCTCTCGTTTGCTAGGCGATGGGCAGTGTACTAATCGGTGAGAAAATATCTGATCTCTTTTCAAAATGAAAACCATTTTCCTTTTATCCTTCAGTTACGAAAACTGAATGCAACCTTCCACTATCTCATTCGGTTACTGAGAAAAAATCGCCAACAATTATCCCATAATTGTTTAATTAAAAATAAATATAATCATATTATATTTATAACTTATGGTTTAATATCACATCATATGCAATATATGAACCATAGTCTTTTTCTCCTCCACTAGATATAAATCATATCTATATCATTTTCCTTCAATTAATGTATCTTATACATCATGTCAACCATATCATATATAATTGACCAGTTCAATCATACCATGTATAATTAAACTCCATCTTGTCAATTTGAACACTTCAAACTGACCCAAATACTTATTCTCAACTTGAATCCATATAGCTACCAAGAGGACATTATGGACATATGGCTCGAAGCTCCAATGGTATATCCCGTAGACCCATGCTCTGAAGGTGACCTTCAAAACTATAGTTGTAAGAGCCTTCATAAACAGGTCTGCAACGTTGTGCTTCAAAGCGATCTTCATGACTATCACGTCCTCTTAAAGCACTATCTCGCGGATGAGATGATACTTCCGCTCCATATGTTTGCCGCGCTTGTGACTCCTGGGCTCCCTGGAGTTCACCACAATACCACTATTGTCACAATAGAGGGTGATGGGCCTAGACATGTTTGGAACAACTTCTAGATCTATCAGGAACTTCCTGAGCCAAACGGCCTCCTTAGCAACTTCAACAAGCTGCTACATACACGGCCTCCATCGTGGAGTCGGCGATGCACCCTTGCTTAATGCTTCGCCATACTGCTACTCCTCCGTTAAGAGTAAAATCGGACCCTGAAGTGGACTTTCAAGAATCCTTATCAGTCTGAAAAGTCAGAATCTATGTATCCAGTAAGAATCAAATCCCTAGTTTCATACACGAGCATGTAGTCCCTCGTTCTCCAAAGATACTTGAGGATGTTCTAGACCGTAGTCTGGTGACCCTGTCCTGGATTAGACTGATACCTACTGACTATTCCCACAGCAAAGCAGATTTCTGGTCTAGTACAAAGCATCACATACATCAAACATCCAATGGAAAATGCTATGGGGCCCATTTCATCTCCTCAACCTCTTGAGGCGTCTTAGGAACACATTTCCTAAAACAAAGTAACTCCATGCCTGAACGATAGTAGGCCCCCTTTTGGAGTTCTGCATCGAGTACTTGACGAACATTTTTGTCAATGTACGATGCCTGAGACAGTGCTAACACTTTGTTCTTCTGATCCCAAAGATCTTGTATACCAAGACAAACTGAGCCTCTCCCAAATCTTCTCATTTGGAATTGGATCGCTAGCCAGTTCTTAACTGTAGTCAGTAAGTCCTATATCTTTCCTAATGAGTAGGATATCATCTATATACAACAATAAGAAAATACCGAACTGTTGATGATTTACTTGTAGACACAAGGCTCATCAACATTTTGGTCAAAGCCGTACGATTTGATCGCAGAATCGAACTGAATATTCCAAGATCAAGAACACCTGTTTCAGCCCATAAATGGACCGATTAAGTTTGCAAACTTTTTGCTCTTGACCTTGGCTATGAATCCCTCGGGTTGCACCATATAAATGGTCTCTTCAAGATTGCCATTAAGAAAGGTAGCCTTGACGTCCATTTTCATATCTCGTAATCATAAAATGTGGCAATGGATAAGAGGATGCGAATTGACTTCAACATTGGCAAGAGGTGAGAAAGTCTCCTCATAGTCGACTCCCTTCACTTAAGTATAACCCTTTGCCACAAGTCGAGCCTTGAAGGTTTTTATCTTCCCATCAACACCCCGTTTCCTCTTGTAGATCCATTTACAACTTAATAGGTCTTACCCCATCGGGTTGATCTACAGGCTCCCACACTGTGTTGAAGTACATCAACTCCATCTCAAGATCCATGGCTTTGACCCATTCATCCCGATCAACATCCTTCATTGCCTTTAAATAAGATAACGAAATCCTTAACGTCGCCATCGCTAACCATAGCTAGGATTTCTGTGAAACCCAGATAGTGAAACAGGTGGGTTCGCAACACTCCCACTTGCGTTAGGTTCCCTACAACTCTTTGAGGTGGAACCGACCTAACAGTATTAACTATCATCCAAATCAACTCTTGCCTGAGAAGCAGACCCTTCAACAACTCTTGTGTAACTAAGTTCCCAGCTCCTAAATTAGACGAATCCCAAAAGTGGTAGATTTGAGTTGGCGATCTGGCCACTCGCACCCATGCAAATCAAAGGACTGCACTCAAAGGCAGGAGTTCCAAACTTACTCAGGATTGAGGTCGTGTTACCTATGGTCATCTTAGTGAAGTGAAGTCTATATCATGAACAACGTTATATAACGAGACTATAACACTTCGTGGTCCGGTCTTATACAAACTTCTTTTTATAGGACACCCCCACTCACATGTCTTCACATGAATTATCAGGATCAGACCATCTGTAGCAAGTCACAACACTTATAACTATTCTACAAACCGGGTCACATTCATAGCATTGCCAGGATAAGGTTTCCCTTCTATATCTATATACTACAGACCATTTTGGTTATCACTTAAGACATGATTCACCTGTATGTCTCCACATATATGCTTAAGTTACAATGACAATCAGGGATCTTAGTTTATTTGTTTTTGGTAAAGAAATTAAACATCCAATGTTCATAGACAATAGTGAAGAAAAATATCATATATTATTACATCACAAGCATTTGTTCAATACAGTGTTTACAAACTACAGGACCCAACGAGAGTTTAGGGCATCATCCCCAACAGTCAACCCTCATTGGTTGCCTACCCCGCGGAGTAACAGGTTGTGGGTTAGCAGGTGCCTTCTCCTTACGACCTTTCTTCTTCTTCCACTTGCTGGTGCCGAAAGAAGAAGGTGCAAATGTAGTTCCTAAGGTCGAAGGTCGAATCTTTATGGAACTTTTTGGATGATGAAGCAACATTTGCCTCACCAACCTTCTTTTCCTTGCTTTTCAGCAAAGATTGGAAAGTCTGCAACTCATTGATTAGATTTGTAAGGTTATAATCAACCCTGTTCAGAATAGCATTTCTTACGAAGTGAAGGAAGCTATCAAGTAACGACTCCAGAATTATACTAACCTAGCGGGCCTCATCGATGCTCGATCCATTCATCTCCACCATATTGAAGTGGACGATCATGTTCAGAACATGTTCCCAAACAGATGTTCCCTCATTCATCTTGGAGTTGAAGATGTACTTAAGAGCGTTGTGCCTAAGCTGCACGAACGGTTGTCCGAACATTCCTCTCAGGGACTCCATGATCTCGCGTTCAATGATTATGGGCTTATGCTTTTTGGCCAAAACGTCATTAAGGTTGGCCAAGATATATGATCGGGCCTTTTCATTTGCTCGTGTTCCATGCTAGTACGCCTATCGAACATTTCAATCAGCATTGGGAGGTGGAATAGGAGAACACTACTCCATAAAGATGAACTTTAAGTTATCGATGATCAGTATCGTGTTTATGGTATTCTTCCAACTAGCGTAATTCTCACCAGTTAGTTTATCAGCAACTAAAATTGAAAAAGTAGCAGTAGCTATTTTTATATTGCTAAAAAATGAACAAATTTAATAAGTCTACTTGCATTAAACCACTTTTAACACCAATAAAGTTTTAGCAAAATAGTTCTATTATACCCTAAGTGACATCTATTTTGCAATGATGCTTTAGTGAGGCAGGACAAAAATCACCGTAGGGTGATCAAGTTCCCCTTCACTGGAATGAGACAATCTCAACTATTAGACAGAAACAATTCCTTGTAACTAAATCTAACAATCACCATTGTTTGATCCATAATTTGTTAACATCCTTAACAATTCTGTGTAAGTGTAACCCCTCATTTTAGGCCCTAGGGTCCTGCCCTAATGCGCCAACCATAAGGAAAAGCATATTATGACAAGAGACTAAAATAACCCTATTCATTTGTGGAGATCAGATAAAGAGTTGTGCAAAAACAGCCATCCTATAGAGGACACTCCCAAGGTGCCTCGAGGCGATGCACTAAAACTTTATCCAACCTAATGAGAGAAACCGAGAGATATGTTGTCACACGTCTCAGTCCCACTTATTAGGAACATTCTCTCCATTCACCTTGGTATTGACCTACCCAAATGCCATTCTTTAGGTGGACACTCCTAGGGTGCCTCGAGGTCGAAGGTGTGAACTTTTTAGGGAGAAACTTGTAGAGGTAAAGTGAAGTATCATATACCCCAATTACCTACCACTGAATGTTCTACCTAGGGATTCATTACCTTAGAAAATCCGGCTACTGATTTTAACTAAGTGGTTGTTTAATTTGCTGAAAAACAACACTTGCTTTTGATGATTAAACAAGTTTGATTCAATTCTTATTAAACACTTTAATAGACTTTCATCAAATTTTCATGCATGTAACAAATCTATCTAATTCACCTTTCCAAGTAGGTTCCCAGGTAGGGGTGCAACGTTTCCATCGACTTAAGTACCCCAGCCCTGTCTCTTATACACATCTAGATGTGTATAAGAGACAGTGCTTTAAGTAATTTAATCATGCAAACTACTATATTATAACATTTATAATATAAAGATAATGCATGAATAACCTTGTCTCTTATACACATCTAGATGTGTATAAGAGACAGCTATAAACATACATCACATGCATATTCAATAAAAGTTGATGGACCGGGATAATATGCCTCAAAACCAGAATTAAAAGCTAAACTATTACAAAAGAATCGAGTCAACCGATTCGAACAAGTGAACTGAGTCTTGAACCGCCCACCTTGAAGCCTCGTCACTTGGTCATGTAGCAAATCCTATGGTCATTCTAGTGAAGTGAAGTCTCTGTCATGAATGATGTTATATAACGAGACGTTAACACTTCGTGGTTAAGTCTTATACAAACTCTTTGTATAGGACGCCCCCGCTCGCATGTCCCCAACATGAATGATCAGGATTAAACCATTTGTGACAAGTCACAACACTTGTGACCATTCCACAAAGCGGGCCACAGCCATAGCGTTACCAGGATAAGGTTTCCCTCCTATATCCATATACTAAAGACCATTTTGATTATCACTCAAGACATGATCCACTTGTATGTCACCACATACATGCTTGAGTCGCATACAGATAACCAGGGATTTTATGTTTATTGGTTTGTGGTAAAGCAAATAAAACAAGCAACTGAGTAAAATACAAGATGTGAAGTAAATATCATATATTAACAACACAAGCATTCGTACAAACTGTTTACAAACTACAGGACACGAGACTTTAGGGCATCAACCCCAACAATCATCTCAGTCCATTAATTTTGAGAATGTACATGAGATGTATGTTTAAATTATATGTCATAAAGTATACCATATAGTTTTAAATCCCACCATAGGTTATGTATTTATTCATGCATCATCTTTATATTATAAGAGTTATAATATAGTAGCTTGCATGATTAAATTACTTTAAAGCATGCTCATGCATCATATAATATAAAAGTTATATATATGCATGCATTAAGCATGTTCATGCAACATCTTTATACTGTAAGTGTTATAGTTTAAGGGTGTATGAAAGCATGTATGCTTAGTTCATTACAATTTATATAAGAGTTATATATAGTAATGAATGGACATTGCATGAATAATGCAACTTAGGATAATTTATAAGAGTTATAAATACCTAGTCTAGCTTAGCAATGTGAATGGTTTTAGTTGTTTCCTTTTATAAGAGCTATAATGGAAATAGAACTAAAATCAATAAGAAAGATATGTATGCAAACTTAGATTGAATCATGTTTTAAAATAGTTTTTAAAATTTGATTGAGATAGACGTAAGATCACGGTTCTAATGAGATTAGAAACCTAAATTTAATATTTTAATCAGTTTAATAGGATTAAATTGGCTAATAAAAGATTACATATGTACCAAATCTATCTATAAGGGACCTTTTGTCTAAGGCGGGTTCTGTCTAGGCTGGGTATTTAAGTTGGCGGAAACGGAACACCCCTACCTGGGAACCTACCTGGAAAGGTGAATTAGATAGATTTATTGCATGCATGCAAATTTGATGATAGTTTGTTAAACTATTTAATGGGACTTGATCCAAACTTGTTTAATTATCAAAAGCAAGAGTTGTTTTTTAGCAAATTAAACTCACACTTAGATAAAATCAGTAGCCAGACTGTCTAAGTTAATGAATCCATAGGTAGAACATTCAATGGGAGGTACTTAGGGTATATGATACTTCACCTAAACCTCTACACGTTTCTCCCTAAAGTTCACACCATGAGATCTATCCTCGGTCTCGAGGCACCCTGGGAGTGTCCCCCTAAAGGATGGTGTTTAGGTAGGTCAATACCAAGGTGAATGGAAAGAATGTTCACAGTAAATGGGAGCGAGACGTGTGACAACATATCCCACGGTCTCTCTCATTAGGTTGGATAACATTTTGTGCATCGCCTCGAGACACCCTGGGAGTGTCCCCTTAAAGGATGGCAGTTTTGCACGACTCTTTATCTGATCTCCTATAAAAGATAAGGTCTCTTTAGTCTCTTGTCCTAATCTGCTTTTTCCCTATGGTGGGCACATTAGGGCGAAACTCTAGGGCCTAAAATGAGGGGTTACACTTACGCAGAATTGTTAAAGGTTAACATATTCTAGACCTAAAAATGGTGATTATTAGAGTTAGTTACAAGAGTTTTTTTTGTATATTGGTTGAGAATGTCTCATCCTAGTGAAGGGGTACTTGGTCACACCACCAGTGGCTTTTGTCCTGCCTTGATAGGGCATCATTGCAAAATAGATGTCATTTCACTTAGGGTACATTAGAACTATTTTGCTAAAACTAAAATTGGTGTCAAAAGTGGTAGTGCTAATAGACTTATTAAATTTGTTCATTTTTTTAGCAACTTTAAAAATGGCAACCGCCACTTTAGCTCTACTACCTGCCAACAAACTAACTGGCGAATACTACGCTAGTTGGAAAAACACGATTAATACCATACTAATCATCGATGACCTCAGGTTCGTACTTACGGAGGAGTGTCCTTCTATTCCAACTCAAACAACCACTAGAACTGTTCGAGAGGCATATAAGAAATGGACACGAGCAAACGAGAAGGCTCAAGCTCACATCTTGGCCAGTCTGAATGATGTCTTGGCCAAGAAGCATAAGCCCATTGTCTCTGCGTGTGAGATCATGGAGTCCCTGAGGGGAATGTTCAGATAACCGTTTAGGTAGCTCAAGCACGAAGCTCTCAAGTGCATCTTCAACTCCAAAATAGAAGAGGGTACATCTGTTCGAAAACACGTTCCGAACATGATGGTCCACTTTAATGTGGGGGAGATGAATGGGGCCACATCGATGAGGGCAGTCAGGTTAGCATAATTCTACAAACGTTGCCAGAAAGCTTTCTGACTTTGTCAGCAATGTTGTGCTGAACAAAGTTGATTATACCCTTACGACTCTCCTCAACGAGTTGCAGACATTCCAATCCTTGCTAACAAGCAAGGAGAAGAAGGTTGGTAAGGCAAATGTTGCTTCATCATCTAAGAAGTTCCATTAGGGCTCGACCTCAGGAACTAAGTCTGCACCTTCTACTTCTAACACTAATAAGTGGAAGAAGGAAAAAGGTAGTAAGAGGAAAGGGAAGGCACGGGCTAACCCACAACTTGTCGCACAGCGGGGTAGGCGACTAGCTCGGTTGAGAAAGGAAAATGTTTCCATTGGAACCAGGATAGGCATTGGAAGCGAAACTATCCTCGCTTGTTAAAAGAGAGGAAGAAGGCTAAGGCTAAGGCCAAACAAGGTACATGTGATTTACTGGTTTTGAAAACTTGTTTAGCGAAGAATGATGATTCTGCTTGGATTATAGACTGGGGCTACTAATCATGTTTGTTCTTCTTTTCAGGGGATTAGATCCTGGTGACTACTTGAAGCTGGTGAGATGACGATGCGAGTAGGCATCGGGCATGTCGTCTCAACTGTGGTAGTGGGAGGCCTCCAGTTGACTTTATAGAATAAATTTATCATTTTGAATGATGTATATGTAGTTCCCAAGTTAAAGAGGAACTTAATTTCTGTAAAGTGCTTGATTGAATGTAAATATACTCTCAACTTTTCAGTGAATAAAGTGTTTCTTCTGAAAGATGGTGTTGAGATATGTTCAGCTAAACTGGAAAACAATTTGTATGTTCTAAGGCCGTTAGCAACAAATTCCCTCCATAACATAGAGATGTTTAAAACTGTCGTAATTCAAAATAAACGACTTAAGGTTTCTTCTAAGGAAAATGCCCAATTTTGGCACCTTCGATTGGGGCACATTAATCTCAATAAGATTGAGAGGTTGGTAAATAATGAGACTTCTAAGTGAGTTCGAGGAAAATTCTTTACCTGTGTGCGAGTCATGCCTTGAAGGCAAGATGACTAAAAGACCTTTTACTGAAAAAGGTTATCCAGCCAAAGAGCCTAGAGTTAGTGCATTTAGACCTTTGTGGTCTAATGAATGTGCGATCCAGGGGAGGCTACTAGTATTTCGTCAACTTTACTAATGATTATTTGAGATATGGGTATGTTTATTTGATGCAACGTAAGTCAGAATCCTTTGAAAAGTTTAAAGAGTTCAATGCTAAAGTTGAAAACGCATTAGATAAATGGATTAAAACACTTTGATCTGATCAGGGTGGAGAGTTTTTGGATTCTGATTTTTAGAACTGTATGATAGGACATGGAATTGTTTCCCAACTCTCAACACTTGGTACACCTCAGCAGAATGGTGTATCGGAGAGGAGAAACAGAACCCTGTTGGACATGGTTAGGTCGATGATGAGTTACACTTCCTTACCGGACTTGTTTTGGGGTTTTGCAGTGGAGACTACAACTTATATCATCAACTGTGTTCCTTCCAAGACTGTGGCCAGTTGTGGAACAGACGTAAAGCTAGTTTGTGTAACTTCTGCATCTGGGGTTGCCTAACACATGTGCTTGAGGTTAATCCTAAGAAACTGGAATCACGTTTGAGGCTATGCCTATTTGTAGGCTACCCCAAAAGGACACGAGGGGGTTACTTTTATGATCCTAAGGAAAATAAAGTTTTTGTGTCGACAAACGCTACCTTCCTTGAGGAGGATCATATAAGAGAGCACAGTCCAAGAAATAAAATTGTGTTGCATGAGCTTTCCAACAAAACTAATGAAACTTCAACAAGAGTTGTTTAAGGGCCTGCTACATCAACAAGAGTTTTTTGTGGAAATTCATCTAGTCGGTCCAATCCATCTCAAGAGTTGAGGGAACCTCGACGTAGTGGGATGGTTGTGAACCCACTTGTTCACTATATGGGTTTCACTGAAATCATGGCTATGGTAGCCGATGGCGAGTTTGAGGATCCGTTGTCTTACAAGAAGGCAATGGAAGATGTTGACCGAGATGAATGGGTCAAAGCCATGGATCTCAAGATGGAGTCTATATACTTCAACTCAGTATGGGATCTTGTAGATCAACCTGATGGGGTTAAACCTATAGGTTGTAAATGGATCTACAAGAAGAAATGAGGTGCTGATGGGAAGGTGCAAACCTTCAAAGCAAGACTTGTGGCAAAGGGTTAAACCTAGGTGGAGGGAGTTGACTATGAGGAGACTTTCTCGCCTGTTTCCATGTTGAAGTCTATCCGTATCCTCCTATCATTGCCTCATCTTATGACTATGAGATATGGAAAATGTATGTCAAGACTGCCTTTCTGAATGGTAATCTTAAGGACCATTTATATGGTGCAACCCGAGGGATTTATAGCCCAAGGTCAAGAGCAAAAGGTTTACAAACTGAATCGGTCCATTTGTAGGCTGAAACAGGCGTCTCGATCTTGGAACATAAGGTTTGATATTGCAATCAAAGCTTACAACTTTGACCAAAACGTTGATGAACCTTGTTTCTACAAGAAAATCATCAACAGTTCAGTAGTTTTTCTAGTGTTGTACGTAGACGATGTTCTACTCATTGGGAATGACGTAGGTTTACTGACTTCAGTTAAGAACTGACTAACGACTCAATTCTAAATGAAATATTTGGGAGAGGCTCAATTTGTTCTTGGGATTCAGATCTTTCAGGATTGAAAGAACAAAGTGCTAGCACTGTCTCAGGCATTGTACATTAACAAGATGTTGATTAAGTACTCGATGCAGAACTCCAAAAGGCGCCTACTGCCTTTTCAGCATGGAGTTACATTGTCTAAGGAACAGTGTCCTAAGACACCTCAAGAAGTTGAGGAAATGAGACAGGTCCCCTATGCCTCTGTCGTTGGCAGTTTGATGTATGCAATGTTATGTACAAAACCTGGCATTTGCTACGTTGTGGGGATAGTCAGTAGATATTAGTCTAATCCAGGACAGGGTCACTAGACTTACGTTAAGAACATTCTCAAGTATCTTCGGAGAACGAGGGACTACATGCTTGTGTATGGATCTAAGGATTTGATCCTTATTGGATATGCGGATTCTGATTTTCAGACTGATAAGGATTCTTGGACATCCACTTCAGGATCAGTGTTCACTCTTAACGAAGGGGCTGTAGTAAGGTGAAGCACTAAGTAGGGGTGCATAGCTAACTCCACCATGAAGGTCGAGTATGTAGTGGCTTGTGAAGCTGCTAAGGAGGTCGTTTGGCTCAGGAAATTCCTTATTGATCTGGAAGTTATTCCAGACATGTCTAGGCCCATCACTCTTTATTGTAATAATAGTGCTGCTGTGGCGAATTCCAGGGAGCCTTTGCAAATTCCAAAACCTTGATCTATCAACCATACTAACCACAAGTCTTGGCTTCTTCCTTCCTACGTTGTGCTAACTTGTAGCTTTCTATCCTTTATCAATTCTTATTAGGTCATTCTCAATATCGTACTTCCTTTCCGAATCCGCCAGAATGGATTCAACACTTTTCGTTAACCTCTTGGCGATCTTGTTAAATATTTTGTCCTCTAATTGAGGATCTGTTTCTGTTTGCAGAATCCTTGACTCCCCGTCAAAAGTCGTTTCCTAATTTACCAGGACTTTACCTCTCCGTTCACTAACATTTTAATTCCCTCGAATCTAGAAACTTCTTAAAGTTAGGGTCAGGGTTCCCGTTGTTTGTCTGCCTGCTCTGCTTGCCACTTTTACTTGACATCTTCCTCTTATTTAGGTAGTACACATGCTAAGGACTCAAGACTCAAACTTATATATAAACTTTTCTCCTCTCTTCCCAAAATCTTTTACTCTGATACCAACTTGTCACATCCTACCCTAGATTACCCTCTAAACCTGGATAGAATTGTGATTGCAATAATTACCAACCATTTTGCTGGCACTTACCGCCTAACTACCCTATTAACCTTTACTCAAACCCTGAATACATACATATCATCAATATACCAACATATTAACTCGGAACTTAACACATTTACATTACAGGGTTTCGCAACATTGTTTATACATGAATATTACAACTTAGTGAGCCCCATCTAGTATACTAGTCACTAGACAGACACATGTGTACTAACTAACATAGGTCTTTAATTACGCTTCCTTCAACTTGTTTCTTTGAGTGGCAAAGTAGTAGCAGAATAGTCTTTTGGGAACTGACCGCTACCTGAAAGAAAATATTTGAAAACGTGAGCTAGAAGCCCAGTGAGTGACTTAATAAAAATATAAATCTCATGCTCAAAACCGGAAGCTTGAAACCATAATACTAAAACTAAAGTATACCAAGCAAACGTGTACATAAAACCTTTAAACCACCATTAAACATCATTATTTCTTAATTGAGAACGAGCATACATCCCTCTAGCTCCCAACGTCCGTTACCGGCCAAGAGACCCATATTTCGGCCTCCCTTTGCTGGTATATAGCCTAGGAGAAGATATAACTGCCCTTATCCTTAGTTGAGAATGAATTATTTGATCTAACCCTCAATGTCAACCTTGGTCGGGGAGAACCCTTTTGCTCAATCCCTCAACATCGTATTACCTATGTGCACGTGGTTATAACTGAGTACCGTCATACCTTAGGTACTTGACTAGGATACCTTCTCATTGTCCTTCAGTATCTGTCATATAATTAGTCATAAACATTTAGTTGAACACTAAGGCTTAGTGCTCAAATCATCGTACTAGTTCATCCATCATACTGGTTCATCATAAAAATGGAGTTAGTTAAACATACTGATAGTATTTGGACAAAGATAACATATCTAAATCATGTCAATTCCATGGAAAACATGTTTTACTTAACATGAGAAAAAGTTTCACAAATATGTTGCTTGGCAACCCATTTAAACACTTAGCATGGGAAATATCATAAAAAAAATCATAGTTTCTAAATCACTAAAACAGTAAGTCATCACATAGTCACTCATAGTTCGATGGCCTCTTAATGGGTTATACACCTCTCCTACATCTTCTTGGCCTGAAAAAACATAATTCCCGGTTAAATTACTCAGAATTCTTAGCAAAATACCTCAAATAGTTCATTTACTAAAGGAACTTTCATCAACAAAGACAGTTTTACTAGCGAGATCCTCCTTATGAGCGAGATCAGCGAGATCCTCATGAGCGAGATCAAGCTTTTCCTGGAAAACTGTCATCCTATCGATACTAACCTTACCAGCGAGATTTAGCCTAATTTCTAGTGAGATTCTCTTCTAGAGCGAGATCCTCATCACAAAATTAGCGAGATTTCATTCATTAGCAAGATCCTCTTTCTCTATATGAGTTGTTTGCTTGTTCTTCCCAAGTAGCTGTCTGCTTATGCACAACTTCTCTTTTACAACTTCAAAAATTCATAACTCAAAATCCAACCCACTTTTGAAGAAACTTCCTTCTACAAACATGTTTATAATTGAGTTAACAACATTACCTTAAAATTTTAGCTCAAAATTCCTCGTCGTTTAATCTGAAGATTAAAATTTTCATCATTGGCCCCAATTCAAGCAGCTACCTACTTGTTCAACAATTTTCAATTCCAACTTCAAAATTATATAACTCGATTTCCAGGCCTAATCTTAAAAAGTTTCATTCTACAAGGTTGTTTAAAACTGAGTTAACAATATTTCCTCAAAGTTTTAGGTCAAAATGCTTCGTAATTCGTCCTGAAGCTTTAATTCTTCACTGATGGCCTAGATTCACTCGAGAAATGAACCCTTTGTCTTTATTTTGCCCCTCCGGCCTTATTCTGGCGAGTTTTCCTTCCAGTAGCCCAGCCACAGAAAATAGACACACAGAGCTTTTGAATTCCATTGGAATTACACAAATAGCCTAAGTAGTTTATCCAAACCGACCCAATGAATTCGACCTTCTTGCTTATACTACCGCCCAAAATCCAGCATGAACCCTCCTTGTGCCACTTGGCCCACTATTGGTGAGGAAGAGCTAGAATTTAGCAAATTTCCTTTTGCTAACTTCACTCACAATATTAATTCAGCACCATACCTCATTAGATGGTAAGGTTTCATTCACATGCTTATTATGCATTTCATCATCAAGCATGACCTTCCTTAGCCTAGCCGAGTTTTGTCCTACTTTTATACTTAGCTACCCAAAAGCCTATTTCTTCTTGCTTCCATCTTCTACCTTTCCTAAGATATGGCTTCATTTAGCTCATTAGAAGACATAACATTACTTACTCTTACTTGAAGTAGGGTTTGGGTTTTACAATATACTATAGACTATTTAGGTTATCACTTAAAACGCGATCCACTTGTATGTCTTCACATACATGTTTAAGTTACAACGATAACCATGGATCTTTGTTTATTGGTTTATGGTTAATGCAACTAAAATTTCAAATATTTCATAGACTAAAGTGAATAAAATATCATATATTATAAATCACAAAGTGTTTGTTCATACAAGTGTTTACAAACTACAGGATCCTATAAGGTTTAGGGCATCAACCCCAACCGAACCTCTGAAGAACTTCTTAGAGGATGAAGCAACATTTTCCTCACCCTTCTATTCCTTGGTTTTCATTAAGGATTGAAAGGTCTGTAGCTCATTGAGCAAGGTGGTCAGGTTGTAGTTAATCCTATTCATAACACCATTGCTATGGAACTTAAGGAAACATTCAGGTAAAGTTTCCAGGATGAAGCTAACCTGATTGGCTTCATTGATGATGGACCCATTCATCTCCGCCATGTTGAAGTGAATCATCATGTTGAGAACATACTATCTACCAGATACCCCTTCTTGTATACGGGCATTGAAGATGAATTTAAGAGCGTCGTGCTTGAGCTATGCAAATGGTTGTTTGAACATTCCCTTCAGGGACTCCATGATCTCAGGGGTCGTGAGCATGGGCTCATGCTTCTTGGCCAAGACTTCAAAAAGGCTTACCAAGATTTACGCTTGGGCCTTCTCATTTGCCTATTTTCATCGCTCATATGCTTCTCGAACATTTCGAGTAACATTTGGAGCTGGAATGGGAGGATGATCCTCCATTAGGAAAAATCGGAGGTCATCGATGATTAGAATAATGTTGATTGTTTTTTTCCATGTTGTGTAATTATCGCCCATCATTTTGTCGGTGGCGAGTAAATTAAGAGTTATGGAAGTCATTATGTATTATTTTTCTGAAATCATAAAAATTATTTATATTAGTATATTTGCATTAACCCATTTAGAAAAACCAATCAATTTTAGTAAAAAAAATCTAATGCACCCTAAGTGACATTTATTTAGCAAAAATGTTTCAATGAGACAGGACAAAAGCCACCGTGGGATGATTAGGTGCCCCTACACTGAAACAATCTCAACCAATAGACAGAACAACTCTTTGTTACTGTAACTATCAGTCACCATCTTTCAATCCAGAAATTGTTAAACTCGCTTAACATTTCTTGTAAGTGTAACCCCTCATTGAGTCAACTGTAGGAAAAAACTGATTGGGGCAAAAACTAAAGTAACCATTATCCATTTCTGGAGTTTGAATAAAGCGTCATGCAAAAATGCCATCCATAGGGATATACTCAAGGTGCCACGAGGCCATGCATGAGACTTTACTTCAAACTAATGAGAGAAACCAAGAGATGTGTTGTCCCATGTCCCACTCTCACTTACTATAAACACTCTCTCCATTCAGCTTGCTATTGATTTTTACAACACCATCTGTAGGGGGACACTTAAGATGTCTCGAGGTAGAGTATAGATCTCACGATATGAAATTTTAGGGAGAAATGTGAAGAGGATAAAATGAAGTATCCTATAACCCATTTTCCTCCCTGAGCGTTTTACCTAGGAAAATTCGACTATTGATTTTAACTAAATGATTGTTTAATTTGCCAAAAATAGTATTTGCTTTGGATAGTTAAACAATTTTTTATTAAGGTTCATTAAACACTTTAACAAACGTCAATCAATAATTGCATGCTTGTAACAGATCTATTTAATTCACCTTTCCAGGAAGTTCCCAGGTAAGGGTGTTACATTTTCATCAATTTAAATACCCCAACTTAGAGAGAACTAGCTTTAGACAAAAGGTCCCTTATAGATACATTTGTTACAATGTTAATCTTTTAATTAAAAACAATTTAATTCTATTAAACCGATTAAAAAATTAAACTAAATTTCTAATCTCATTAGAAATGTGATCTTAGATCTATCAAATTTTAAAACTATTTTAAAAAATGAATTTAACCCAAGGTTTACATGCAATTCTGATTTATCAATTTTAATTTATAATTTCATTTTGTTATAACAATTATAAGCAAATGAAATAATTAAAACAATACATTGCAAATAAAGCATACTTAGGTAATTTTATAACCATTATAAATTACCCTAAAGTGGTGACATGCTTCATGTAATTTCATTTCACTACTAACATACATAACAATTATATATTAAAGTAATGAAATTATTAATAACATACTTCAAACATACATTCATACTATATATATAGCTCTTATAATATAAATGATTCATGTATATGTTATTAATGCATGCATGCATATATTATAACATTTATACTATATGATGCATGAGCATGCTATAAAATTAAATCATGCATCTAAACATATATTATAACAATTATAATATAAATGATGCATGAAAATAAATGCATAACCTATGGTGCGATTTAATACTATATGACATAGAATAATAAAATTAAATCATACATCACATGCATAATTTAAAGGCAATTAATGGACTTAGACACCTAAAACAAAATAAAACTAACTATTACAAATTAATAGTCAGTGGGTTCGAAACAAGTGAATTGGGTCTAGAACCGCTCGACCCGAACCGCCCAGCAATGATTGCCCATAGCCAATGCATAACAACGATCACATAGTCTATCAATCGCATCTAAATTGGACTTCGTTTTCTCCAAAAACACACCAGGAACAGCACGAACGACTCAAAACTTTAAATCACATACTCAATCGCATCTAAATGCCTCAAAACATGGGCCTTTACAAACCAATTTTGTAGAAGAAATCAATAAACTAAATGCCCAATCTCGAAAGCTATCCATAATTGTAAAACTATACATTTCACAGAACATTCATCACATGAAAAATTGATAGAATGTAAAATCCAACCAGAATAGTGTGAAATTAGTTCCGAAATTTTGGAAAAGTTTGGGCCAAAAACCTCGCTCTGATACCAATTGAAGGAACCATTGAAGGTCCTTGAGCGGAAAATGGGATCGGGCCCAAACCCAAAATTTACATAATATAAACTTTTATAGTAAACAACATAAAGATTATGCATTTAAGAGATAATTGCAGCATGCTTAAAACAAAGATTATAGAATAGAAAATGGGTTTAAGAAACCTTACCCTTGAAGAACCCTTCTTCACGAAATTCCTTCTCTGAATCTTGTCACGTACAATCTCGAACCCTCTAACCGTCAATGAGGACACCACCATGAATATTACCTCTGTATTCTTAGATTTGCATGGGTAAGGGTGAAGGAACTCGTATGAGGAGAATATTGAGCGAAAACGGATCGACTAAATTCCATTAATTATCGAATACAAAGTTTATAGTAAACATACAAATAGATATGCATTCACAATTAAATTACAGCATGTTATTACACAAAAATAGGTTTCAAGAAACCTCACCTTTGAAAAACCTTTCTTCGTGTTTCCCTCGAACAGTAACGAACAACTTGAAGACCTTCTTCAAGATTTTCACAAACCAAAACCCGGACACAACCACAATTCTACCTTGGTATTCTTAGGGTGAGAACCGAGGAGTAGTGGGCTCTGACTATTTTGGTTAAGAGGGAAAAGGCTTAATGTGGAGGAAAAAGAAGATTGAGAACTTTCTTCGCACAAGAAAAAGACACAGAACTCTTTTGCATTTTTCTCAATTTTTCAACCCAATAGCAAAAATGTAAAGGAAAAAGAAAAACTAATTTTTTTTTTATCCCTCTTGCCATAAAAGATAACCACCTCTACTAAAAAGGGTGAAGAGAGAAAAGAGGGAAGGGAGTTAAATAATAATATAATATAAATAAATATGGTAACTAACTTATCATATTATATTTATATTAAATTATATGTTATATGATATTTATTTATATTAAATTATATGTTAAATCATATTTACATCATATAATAACCTATAGTTTTATATTGTATCACATACAATATAACTATAATTTCTTTTCTCTATTTAATGATATTTAATATAAATATGAATCATATTTATATTAAATTTAATAACTATGAATCCAATTCATAGAAAATATATTTGAATCTCATTCAAATATTTATTTCAGTCATTAAGCTATAATGCATCAAATACATTATGATAATTATATCACATGCAATTGAAATAATTTAATTATATCATATATAATTAAATCTACCTATTAATTTGAACAATTCAAATTAATCCAAAAATTGATTCTCAACTAAATCATTTTGAGCTACCAAGGGACCTCATGGACCTATAACTTGAAACTCCAGTGGTATATGAATAATTAATTAAACTTCTTAATTACATTATTCACCATCGGTTAACTGTCGGAAATTCCATTAAAGACCAACAGCTACACTCTTCGCACTATAGATATATTTATGTGTCCATTGGATATAACCAATCAACAGTGTGATGACCCTTCACAAATTGCTCATAAGTACAAGTGGGCCAAAATACCGGTTTACCCCTGTAGTTACATCTAACTCCTTAAGTACCACTAATTCCTCTAATGAACAATAAGTCATAGTCCCACTATGACCAAGTCCCTTTCGGGTTAGGAGAGGGTGTGGCCACTATGTTCAAGACTCGGAATCGGCCCTTGAAGGAGCAATTTATCTACTTGCCCTTGCATCAGGGAAGGAGTAAATTCCGTCTTATGTAGTTGTGTTCCCAACTCCCCAATCAGACGAATCCCAAACTTGGTAGGCTTGTTGAGCTAGCAATTTGGTCACTCTCACCCATACAAATCAAATAACCGCCTTCATGAGCAGGAGTTCACAACTCACTCAGGATTCAGGTCATGTCACCTATGGTCACCCTAGTGAAATGTAAGTCTCTATTATTAACGGTGTTATATAAAGAGACTAATCATTTCGTGGTCCGGTCTTATACAAACTCTTTGTATAGTATACTCTCGCTCGCATGTCTCCATATGAATGATCAGGATCAGATCATTTGTAGCACTTTACAACACTTGTAACACCTATAAAGTAGGTTATATCTATAGTGTCACCAGTATAAGGTACCCAGCCTTATCCATCTACTACAGACCGTTTAGGTTATTATTTAAACAAGATCCACTTGTATGTCTTTACATATTTGTTTAAATTACATGAAATAACCTCGGATCTTAGTTTATTGGATTGAGTATATGCTTATAAAATAACACTTAATTTATTAACAACAAAATGTTTATACATCGTTTACAAACTACAAGATTACAAAGAGATTTAGGACACCATTCCCAATAGAGGGGTGGCTCAATAAGCCTCCCATTTCAGGGGTAAGACCAGGTAGATAGTTGAGGACATAGGGTGCAAGATGGAATTCACTTCTACCCGCTATTAGAGATAGTAGAGAGGTTGTTCTCTTAAATACTGATTTCAGGTCTTGAACAAGGGGCCCCACCCTCTCATTGGCCCGAGAGGGAGTCGGTTTAGTGATTGGATCACAGACCAATTGTTCATTAGAGGATCAATGGAACATAAGGAACAAGATGTAATCTCGGGGGTAAAAAAGCTATTGACCAGTTGTTATTACGAACAACCTATGAATGGATAACTTACTAATTATGGTTATATCGAGTGGGCACAATTTTATCTACAGTAAAGGAAGCGCAACTACTGGGCTTTAATGGAGTGACCCAATAGTTAACGAATATTGGTCAATTAGGTTAAAGAGTTTAACTGATTAATCTCAGATCGTTGGATCCCACGATCTGTAGGTCTATTAGGTCCCCCTACTAGCTCACAAATGGAATAAACCTTAGAATAGCGTGATGAGAGAATTTTAAACGTTCAAATTAAAATTGAGGGAATCAATAATTATATATGATATAATTACACGTTTAATTGACGAATTAAACGAAATTGGAGAATTTGATAGTATTTAAATTTGATTTAAATATTAATTTCATGAATAGGGGTTCATGATTGTAGAATTGATGTTTTTCAATTTAATTAATTAAAATTAGTTTTTATCTATAATTAATTTTGTTTAAAATTAGTTTAGTTAAAATATAACTAATGAATTAGTATTTATGATTTTAAATTTTAAAAAATCAAAAATCAATTTTATTTTTAAATGAAAAATTCAAAAAGAATTTAAAAATGAGAGGAAGTGGGTTTTTCCAACCCTTTTCCACTCACAATTCCACATTTTTGAGTGATTGGTGTCAAATTCTCAAGCTTAAGAGTGGCATATATTGGTTGAATAAGTGAACTCAATTTGTTGAGTGAAGGAGGACATGCAATCCTGAAATTTTTCTGGTTGATTGAGGAAGAAAGAGCATACTTAGAGAAAAACCAGAAAAACTTGCCTCTTTAAAATATCCCTCAACTTTAGCTCATTTTGAATCTCACAATTCAATTTAAGATCCAAGAGAATAGTAAGGAAGATATTTAGTGGTCCACACCTTGTTGCTGAGGAGATTGAAGCTGAATTCGAAGTTGAAGAGAGTTCTTCAAAGATATATATTGTTGAAACCCTAATTTTTCCTTATGAACATGCTTTCTTAGTTGCTTAAATTGATGAATTAGAGTGCTTAATTATTCTGTTGGCTTCCGCTTACTGGTCCATATCAGTATTTGTTTAATTATTTATGTATTATGAATGTATGTTATAATTAAATAAATCTTGTATGTGCATATAGTATGCCATATAGATTTAAAATCCCACCATATGAAGCATGTTGCATACATTAAAAATATGTAATAAAGAGTTATAATATATAGTATGCATGTTTAGGGTTTCAAGTATTTAATATAAAATGTTATATTAAATCCCGAAATGCTTGATGTATGTTATGGATGATCAACATGTCTATTGTTTTTTAATTGTTATAAAAGCCGGATTAGACATTTAAAATCCATAACAAAGATAAGAAGCATACGCACCTTGGTCAAGAAATAACTTGTTTTAATAGTTAAAATAGGTCGCTATCTTGTAAAATTTGGTTACAAATTCAACCGGTCTATAATCTTGTCTAAGA
This sequence comes from Benincasa hispida, assembly GCF_009727055.1. Taxonomy (NCBI): domain Eukaryota; kingdom Viridiplantae; phylum Streptophyta; class Magnoliopsida; order Cucurbitales; family Cucurbitaceae; genus Benincasa; species Benincasa hispida. The sequence goes on along the minus strand of NC_052352.1, from coordinate 55,080,570 downwards.
CTGGAGGTATTTAAGTTGACGGTTTACAGAACACCTCCTACCTAGGGATTATAACCGAATAATTGAGCATTGTTAACCCGGTATTATGAGCATGTGTGAGCAGTATGAGGTTTTAAAATTGGTTTACCACCTAGATATCGTAGGTTAAAATCCAAATACAAATGCTATACTTGGATAAATCACTTAGACTTAGGTTGTTTTATTAGTCAAAATATACCTAAGTAAATGTTTGCCCAATACAAATAGAACACTAGTGGGAGATTAATAACATATACAATATGTTGTTCTTAACTCTCGCATACTTAAGAGTTCACATCGTGAGATTCATGCTCGGGTTTGTGCCACCCTAGAAGTGACCTCTATCGAAAAGTGTTTGCATGGGTCAATAGCAAGGTGAATAGGGGAAGTAGTTCTTAGTAAGTGGGTAAAGGATGTATCTCAACATGTCCTGTGGTCTCTTCCATTAGTTTGGACCATGAGATTTCTATGTTACACTTGCTTGTCGACTTTATGCAACACATGCTAGTTATTTTACAGCGTATCACCTCAGAGGGTTGTAACATGAGGTTTGGAACAACTCAAACTCCAGAAATGGATAGGATTTCTTAGATTGATTCCCAATCTTGACTTTCCAATTCGGTCGCATCATTGGGGCCAACCTCTAAGATCTGGAAATGGAGGGTTAAACTTATAGAATGACTAAGTGTTAGTAAGTTCTTGACCAAAAATGGTAACTAAATGACTATAGGAATAAGAGTTATTTTGGAGATAGTATTTAGTCAAGAATGTCTTGCTTTAGTGAATGAGTATTTGACTGTCTCTCAGTAGCACTTATTCTAACTCACTATAGTATCATTGCAAATAAAATAATGAAATTTGGATATATTATTACTTTGCTAAAATTTAATTGGATTTAAAAGAAGTTTACTAATTAGAATTTGTTTCTAATTTCATTATGTCAACTTCTTCAAAATCACTCGCTTTTGATAAAAATAACGTTCTTAATTATGCAACATCAAATATAAACATGATACTAGTAGATGATGATTTAAATTTTGTTTTAGTGGAGGAATGTCCTCAATCTCTCAACTCATCTGCAAATCAAAAGGTATTGAATGTCATAGATGAGCAAATAAAAGAAGCACAACAAAATAAATATGATTTGCTTGTCATTGAGACATGTTTAGTGAAAATTGATAAATTAACCTGGATATTAGATTCTGGTGTCGCTAATCATATCTGTGCTTTCGCTCAGGAAACTAGTTCCTAGAGACAGCTTACAGAAGGCAAAACAACCTTTAAGGTAGGGACCAAGGAGGTTGTTTCAGCTAAAATAGTGGAAGATATGAAGTTATTTCTTGAGGATGGATTCATTTTATTTGAAAATATTTATTACATTCCTTCCATGAGAAGGAATTTAATATCTATGTCATGTTTGCTAGAACAAAAGTATAAATTTACTTTTGAATATAATGAAGTGTTCATTATTTCAAAAGGTATTAAAATATGTTCTGCAAAATTGGAAAATAACTTGTATGTGTTAAAACCAACTGAAGTAAAAGTTGTTTTGAATATAGAGATGTTTAAAACAGTTGAAACTCAAAACAAAAAACAAAAAATTTTTCCTAATGCCCATCTTTGGCACTTAAGATTGGATCATATTGATCTTAATAGGATTGAGAAATTGATTAAGAGTGGACTTCTAAATCAGTTAGAAGATAACTTTCCACCACCATGTGAGTCTTGCCTTGAGGGTAAGATGACTAAACGATCTTTTACAGGAAAAGGTCTTAAAGCCAAAGAACCCTTAGAGCTAGTATATTCAGATCTTTGTGGTCCGATGAATGTAAAAGCTCGATGAGGGTATGAATATTTCATCAACTTAATAAATGATTATTCAAGATATGGCTATATTCACCTAATGTACCATAAGTCTGAAACACTTAAAACGTTCAAGGAATATAAGGTAGAGGTTGAGAACCAATTAGGTAAAACAATTAAAACACTCCGATCAGATTGATGTGGTGAGTATATGGACTTAAAATTCTAGGACTATTTGATAAAACTCGGAATTCAATCTCAACTCACAGCCCTTGGTACATCTTAACAGAATGGTGTAGTAGAAAGAAGAAATAGAACCCTGTTAGACATGGTTTGTTCAATAATGAGTTATGCTCAGTTCCAAATTCTTTTTGGGGACATGCAATAGGCACTGCTGTATATATTTTGAACATGGTTCCCTCGAAAAGTGTTTCAGAAACACCTTACGAGTTATGGAGAGGACGTAAAGGTAGTTTACGTCACTTTCGGATTTGGGGATGTCTAACACATGTACTAGTGCAAAATCCAAAGAAATTAGAACATCGTTAAAAAATATGCCTATTTATAGGCTATCCTAAAGAGACAAAAGGTGGTTATTTTTATGACTCTCAAGAAGATAAAATATTTGTATCGAAAAATATAATATTCCTAGAGGATGACCACATAAAGAATCATCAACCTTGAAGTAAGCTAGTATTAAAAGAAATGTCCACAAAAACTATTCATAAATCAATAAGAGTTGTTAATCAAGTTGGCCCTTCAACAAGAGTAGTTGATGAAACTAGTATTTCACATCATTCTCAAGAGTTGAAAATACCTCGACGTAGTAGGAGGGTTATTCATTAACCTGACCGTTACATGGGTTTAATAGAAACCCAGGTCGTCATACTTGATGATGACTTAGAGGATCCATTGACTTTTAAACAAGTAATGGAAAATATAGATAAAGACCATGGATAAAAGCCATGGACCTCGAAATGGAGTCAATGTATTTCAATTTAGTCTGGGAGCCTGTAGATCAACCAGATAGGGTAAAATCTATTGGATGCAAATGGATCTACAAGAGAAAATGATACCAAGCTGGTAAGGTGCAAACTTACAAAGTTAGACTTGTGGCAAAAGGGTTTACCCAAAGAATGGAGGTAGACTATGAAGAAACCTTCTCTCCTGCTGCCATGATTAAGTCTATTCAAATATTCTTGTCCATTATAGCCTTTTATGATTATGAAATCTAGAAAATGGATGTCAAGACAACTTTTCTAAATGGCTATCTTGAAAAGAGTATCTATATGTCTTAACCAGAAAGGTTTAATGAACAAGGTCAAGAGCAAAAAGTTTGCAAGCTTAAAAGATCCATTTATGGGTTAAAACAAGCTTCTCGATCTTGGAATATGAGATTTAACACTGCGATCAAATCTTATCGCTTTGAACAGAACGTTGACGAACCTTGTATTTACAAGAAGATTGTTAACAAAACTGTATCTTTTTTGGTTCTATATGTTGATGATATTCTACTCATTGGAAATGAAGTACAATTTCTAGCTGACTTTAAGAGATGTCTAGCCATGCAATTCCAAATGAAAGATTTGGGAGAAGCACAGTATGTTCTTGGAATCCAAATAGTTCGAAACCATAAGAACAAAACATTAGCATTATCTCAGGCATCTTATATAGACAAGATGTTGTCTAGATATAAAATGTGTCATTCCAAGAGAGGTATGTTACCTTTCAAGCATGGAATTCATTTGTCTAAGGAACGAGGTTATGAAACGAATTTCATATGCATCAGCAGCCAGGAGCTTGATGTACGTCATGTTGTGTACATGCCTTGACATATACTATACAGTTGGAATTTTCAGTAGGTATCAGCCTAATCCTGGATATGATCATTGGACTGCGTTAAAAACATCCTCAAGTATCTTCGAAGAATGAAGGAATATATGCTCGTGTATGGTGCTAAGGATCTGATCCTTACAGGATACACTAATTCTGACTTCCAAATCAATGTAGATTCTAGGAAATCAACTTCGGGATCAGTATTTACACTAAATGGAGAAGCTGTAGTATGGAGGAGTATAAAGTAAAGTTGTATTGCTGAATCCACCATGGAAGCGGATTACGTAGTTGCATATGAAGCAGCCAAATAAGCAATGTGGCTCAGAAAATTCTTGTCCGATTTGGAAGTTGTTCTAAATATGCATCTGCCCATCACCCTTTATTGTGACAACAGTGAAGCAGTTGCAAATTCCAAAGAATCAATAAGCCATAAGCACGGAAAACACATCGAGTGCAAGTACCACCTCATCAGGGAGATCATACACCGAGTAGATGTGATCGTTATATAGATAGCCTCAGAAGAAAATTTACCTGATCCGTTTACAAGGCTATCCCGGCTAAAGTGTTTGAGGGTCACCTAGTGGGATTAGGATTATGAGATAGATAGAACTAAGGCAAGTAGGAGAAATATTGAGTATCTGATGCCCTAGTTTATTGTATTTATTCTCTCATTACTCAAAACTGTATATGTTTGTATATATGTAAATCCACTAAAGTTTTAGTCCAAGTGAGAGTTTGTTGGGTTGTATGTCCTAAAACTCGTAGTTTGTAATATTAAACATATTCTATTTGCAATATAGATATTATTGAGGTTTATTGAATAAAACTGTTATTGAATATGTAAATTGCACTTGTAAAGAAAAAATCCAATAAACTAAGATCCATAGCTATTACATGAATACTTAGACTTTATGTAGAGACATAAGAATGGATCAAGTTCTAGTAGATAGCCAAAACAGTTTATAGTATACGAATAAGCTTGGGTACCTTATTCTAGTAAAACTATTGAATGCGACCCACTTTGTATTTGAAGGAACTCTTAAACAAGAGTATCCATAAGTAGGTTCAGATCTTTCCTATTTCATTGTGACTGAATTACCACACACACATTCTAACAAACAAGCGTTCGTAACTGTTTACAAAACTACAGGACATGAGACTTTAGGGCATCAACCCCAACAATCTCCCACTTGTCCTAAAGCGAAGTGGGGGTGTAACAGAAAACTAGTACAAAACAATAAACTAGAGCATAAAAGCCCAGTACAAGAAAATCTCCCACTTGCCCTAAGTCCAGCCGCGGGTGATCCTTTAGACCCATGTCTGAAGGTGATCCTCAAAACACTATAGCCATGAAAGCCTTCTAAACGGTAGAACATTGTGGTTCCTGAACGATGTCCATGATGATCACATCCCCTCGATGCACTATCTTGCGGATCAGATGATATTTCCGCTCTAGTGTGTTTGTCGCGCCTGTGACTCGAGGCTCCTTGGAGTTTGCCACAGCCCACTATTATCACAATAGAGGGTAATGGGCCTAGACATATCTGGAACAACTTCCAGTTCTTGAGCTAGACGGCCTCCTTAGCAGCTTCGCAAGCCACTATGTACTCCGCCTCTATAGTGAAGTCGGTGATGCACCCCTGCTTAGTACTTTGCCACACTACAGCTCCTCCGTTAAGAGTCAAGACTGACCCTGAATTGGACTTACGAGAGTCTCTATCAGTTTGAAAGTCAGAATTCGTGTATCCAATAAGGATCAAATCCCTAGATCCATACACGAGCATGTAGTCCCTCATTCTCCAAAGATACTTGAGGATGTCCTTCACTGCGGTCCAGTGACCCTGGCCAGGGTTAAATTGATACTTATTAACTATGCCTACAGCATAGCAGATGTCTGGATGAGTACAGAGCATCGCGTACATCAAACTGCCAACGGCAGACGTATATGGGACCCGTCTCATTTCCTCAACCTCTTGACGCGTCTTAGGACACATGTCCTTAGACAAAGTGACTCCATGCCTGAATGGCAGTAGGCCCCTCTTGGAGTCCTGCATCGAGTACTTGAGTAACATCTTGTCAATGTATGATGCCTGAGATAGTGCTAGGACTTTATTCTTACGATCCCGAAAGATCTGTATACCCAGAACAAACTAAGCCTCTCTCAAATCTTTCATTTGGAATTAGGTCACTAGCCAATTCTTAACTGTAGTCAGTAGACCTACATCATTCCCAATAAGTAGTATACCGTCTACATACAACACTAAGAAGACTACTGAAGCGTTAGTGATCTTCTTATAGACACAAGGTTCATAAATGTTCTAGTCAAAGCCATACAACTTGATCGCAGTATCAAACCATATGTTTCAAGATCTAGACGCCTGTTTTAGCCCATAAATGGACCGATTTAGCTTGCAAACCTTTTCTATTGACCTTGGGCTATGAATCCCTCGGGTTGCACCATGTAAATGGTCTCCTCAAGATTTCCATTCAGAAAGGCCGTCTTGAGGTCCATTTGCCAGTTCTCATAATTATAATAAGCTGCAATGGATAGGAGGATGCGGATCAACTTTAACATGGCAACAGGTGAGAAAGTCTCCTCATAGTCAACTCCCTCTACTTGGGTATAACCCTTTGCCACAACTCGAGCCTTGAAGGTTTGTACCTTTCCATCAGCACCCCGTTTGCGCTTGTAGATCCATTTATAACCTATAGGTCTTACCTCATCAGGCTGATCTTCAAGATCCCATACTAAGTTGAAGTACATCGACTCCATCTTGAAATCCATGGCCTTGACCCATTCATCCCGGTCTACATCCTCCATTGCCTTCTGATAAGATAAGTCGCCATCTGCTACCATAGCAAGGATTTCCGTGAAACCCAGATAGCGAACGGGTGGGTTCGCAAACCTCCCACTACGTTGAGGTTCCCTCAACTTTTGAGGTGGACCCGACCTACTAGATGAAGTACCATCAACAACTCTGCTGATGAAGCAGGCTCTTCAACAACTCTTGTTGAAGTTTCAGTAGTTTCATTGGAAAGCTCACGCAACACGACTTTACTTCGTGGACTGTGCTCCCTAATATGATCCTCCTCCAAGAAAGTACCATTCGTGGAAACAAACACTCTATTTTCTGACGGATCATAAAAATAACCCCCTCGTGTACCTTTAGGGTAGCCTACAAAAAGGCATAACCTCAACCATGGTTCCAACTTCTTGGGATTTGCCTCAAGCACATGTGCAGGACAACCCCAAATACGAAAGTGATGTAAGCTAGCTTTACGCCCATTCCACAACTCCAGAAATGTCCTCGCAACACTTTTAGGGGGAACACAGTTGAGTATGTATACCGTAGTCTCCACTGCGAAACCCCAAAACGAGTCTGTCAAAGAAGCGTAACTCATCATTGAACAAACCATGTCCAACAAGGTTCTATTTCTCCTCTCCGTTACACCATTTTGCTGAGGTGTACCCAGCGCTGAGAGTTGGAAAACAATTCTATGTTCTATCAAATAGTTCTGGAATTGTGAATGTAAAACTCTCCACCTCGATCCGATCGAAGTGTTTTAATCCGTCTATCCAATGCGTTTTCAACTTCAGCCTTGAACTCTTTGAACTTTTCAAATGATTCAGACTTTTGTTGCATAAGATAAACATACCCAAATCTAGAGTAATCATTAGTAAAACTGATTAAATATTCATAGCCACCTGAGGCTCGCACATTCATAAGACCACAAAGGTCAAAATGTACTAACTCAAGAGGCTCTTTGGCTTGATAACCTTTTCCAGTAAAAGGTCTTTTAGTCATCTTATCCTCAAGGCAAGATTCGCACACCGGTAAAGAATTTTCTTCTAACTCACTTAGAAGTCCATTCTTCCCAATCTATCAATCCTATTGAGTTTGATGGTGCTCTAATCGAAGGTGCCAAAGTTGGAAATTTTATTTTGGAGAAATACGTCGACGTTTAGTTTGAGTTACAACAATTGTAAACAATTCTGTGCTATGGAGGGAACTAATGGCTAATGGTCTTAGCACATACAAGTTACTTTCCAGATATGCTGTACAAATATTAACACCATCTTTATGAATAAACGCATTATCCATATTAAATGAAATAGTGTATTTACACTGTAGAAAGCACTTTACAGAAATAAGATTCCTCTTAAGTTCAGGAACAATATATACATCATTTAAAATAAGAAACCTATTCTGTAAAGTTAATTGGATCCCTCCCACTGCCATAGTTAAGACGACGTACCCGGTGCCTACTCGCATCGTCGTCTCACCAGCCTCCAGCTATCGCCAGGATCTAATCCCTTAAAAAGAAGAACAAACATAATTAGTGGCACCCGAATCAATTATCCAGGCAGAATCATCATTCTCCACTAAACAAGTTTCAAGTACAAGTAAATCATATTTACCTTTATCTACCTTGGCAGCCTTCCTTTCCTTCAGCCAGCAAGGACAGTTCCTCTTCCAGTGTCCATCCTGGTTGTAGTGGAAACACTTTCCCTTTTCAACCAGCGGCGGACGCCTTCTTGACGCGACAGGCGGTGGGTTAGCAGGTGCCTTCCTTTTCCTCTTACCATCCTTCTTCTTCTTCCCCTTTGCAGAGTTAGAAGTAGAAGGTGCAGACTTCGTTCCTGAGGTCGAACCTCTATGGAACATCCTAGAATATAAAGCAACATTTGCCTCAATCTTCTTCCTCTCCTTACTATTCATTAAAGATTGGTAGGTTTGCAACTCGTTAAGGAGAGTTGTAAGGTTGTATTTCACTTTGTTAAGAATCACATTACTAACAAAGTGTAGGAAGCTCTCCGGCAAAGAATGCAGGATTATGCTTACCTGGCTGCCCTCATCGATGGTAGACCTATTCACTCCACCACATTGAAGTGGACCATCATGTTAAGCACACGTTCACGAACAAAGGTGCCTTCTTCCATTTTGGAGTTGAATATATACTTAAGAGCCTCGTGCTAGAGCTATACAAACGGTTGTCCAAACATTCTCGGCAGGGACTCCATGATCTCACGCGCTGAGACCATAGGCTCATGCTTCTTGGCCAAGACTTCACTAAGACTTGCCAAGATATAAGCTCGGGCCTTCTCATTCACCTGTGTTCATCGCTCGTATGCCTCCTGAACATTTCGAGCGAAATTCGGAGCTGGAATAGGAGGAAAAACATCCATAAGGGCAAACATGAGATCCTCGATGATTAATATCATCGTCATCATGTGTTTCCATGTTGAAAAGTTATCGTCAGTTAATTTCTCGGCGCTAAGCAAAGCTAATATGGTTGTGGCCATTTTCAAAAGATTGTTGCTGGAAAAAAAAAAACAAAACTTTTATTTGATTTTGCTAAACCACATTTTAACCAACTAAGTTTGCAAAACAGTTTCAAGTACCCTAAGTGAAAGACTTCTATTTTACAATGATGCCTCAGTGAGGCAAGACAAACGTCATCGATGGGGTGATCAGATGCCTCTTCACTGGGATGAGACCTTCTCAACCATTAGGCAGAACCAACTCTTGGAACTGAACCTAACAGACACCATTTATTTGGTCCAGAACTGTTAACCTTTAACAATTCCACGTAAGTGTGGCCCCTCGCTTTCGGTGCCAGAGTCCTGCCTTAATGAACCCAGACTAAGTAACCTTATCCTCTTACAGGAGATCAAATAAAGAAACGTGCAAAACTGCCATCCTATAGGGGGAACTCCCAGGATGCCTCGAGGCGATGCACAGTAACTTTATTCAATCCAACAAGGGAGATGAGGGATATGCTGTCACACTTCTCGCTCCCACTTAATATGAACACTCTCTCCATCCACCTTGATATTGACCTACCCAAACACCATCCTTTAGAGGGACACTCCCACGGTGCCATGAGGCCGAAGGTAGATATCACGGTGTGGACTATATAGGAGAAACGTGAAAGGTTTAAATGAAGAATCATATGCCCCAAGTACCTTCCATTGAATGGTCTACCTAGGGGTTCATTAACCTTGACAATCCGACTACTGATTTTAGTCTAAGTCATCTTTTTAAGTCTGCTCATAAACAACTTTTGTCTATGAAATATGAACAAGTTCAAGTAGTCACATTTAAACACTTCAATGGACTGTCCTTAACTTGCATGCATGAATCAAATCTATCTAATTCACCTTTCTAGGTAGGTTCCTAGGTAGGGGTGTTATGTTTCCGTCAACTTAAATACCCCAGCCTAGACAGAACCCGCCTTAGACAAAAAGTCCCTTATAGATAGATTTGCTACACTTTAACCCTTTATTAGTCAATTTAATCCTATTAAACTGATTAAAAGATCAAAACCTAAAGGTTGCTAATCATATTAGAATTGTGATCTTAGGTATATGTCATCCAAGTTTTAAACATTTTAAAACATGAATTAAACCTAAGTGAGCATGCATGTCTTTCTTATTTCTTTTAGTTCTAATTTCTCTTTAACCTTTAAAAAGAAACAACTAAAACACATTGTACACAACTAGGTGTTTATAATGCTTATAAAGAAACCTATGTATCATGCTTCATGCAATGTCCGGTCATTACTATACATAACTTTTATATATAAGCGTAATAACCAAGCAAACATGCTTTCCATACACCCTTATATTATAACAATTATAATATAAAGATCATGCATGTCAATGCTTTTTATGCATGCATAAATATAACTCTTATATTATCAGATGCATGAGCATGTGCTTACATAATTAAATCATGCTTCTAAATTATAAAATTTACAATAAAGATATTATTGATGCGTTATTTTATGCGATGAAATAATGGAAGGGTTGCATTGGTGGAAAATGCGTTGTGCAAACAAGTTTTCTCAGCAGGATCCAAATATAAATTCTACTGAGTTTCCTGGTAAGTCCAGGGTCGAACTCAGGGACTAAGGAAAACAATATGCAGTAGTAATTTTTAAGATCACTTTGCGGTAACAAATAAATTAATGCTTTGGTTGGTTTATTGATTGAAGTATGAAAAGTATGCGATGGATTTGAGAAAATATTGATTATGCGACAGATACACTGAGTATACGGAGGTATGGGTTGAGGTCTTTAGCTAGCGTTTCCCGAGAATACGTTCTAACTATGCAATCATGCTACACTCATGCGACAGCAAATCATTTTCCAATGCAAATGTGGTAGCTCCGAATTCTAGGATGCATGCGATGAATGCAATAATGTCTATAGAGCTTATTTCTAAGTCTCTACTTCTTGCCTATGCAATGATGCAAGACGCACACAAGGACAAGGTGACCGCATACAATCATTACCTATCTCTAGGATGCATGCGATGCGTTAATAGCAAACAGTAGTTATTCCTAAGCTCCTATCTCTTGATTATGTGTTTCTAATCTGACTCTCCCGAGTCTAGATTCTAATTGACTTTTTCAAGCCTAGATTCTATCTTTAGACTACCCTCTCGAGTATCTCTAATGGACGAATGACGCATACATAATACAAGATAATCGTATAGAATGAAGATCCCCAGTTATGTTAGCTAAGTGCTTCTCAACCCATTCGACAGATTTAACTACTCATGCATAATGTACAGAGAGTGAACAGATATAAAGATGTAAATTCCATTTCTATAGATAAGATCAGAGTACAAAATGACAATGGAAGATAAGGGTAGAGATCTTGGTAGCAATTCCTTGCTTCCCAAGGCTTTTGCACTGTTAACTCTATTTTGCTCAAAAGATTTTCTTGCTTCCTCAGGAGTTGGCCCTCTCTCTGATCTTGACGCTTCCAGCACTCTTCCAAGTTCACCGGAATGATCTCTCAGTACAATCTCACTTCCCTCGCTTCCGCCTTCTAAGTAAAAGAAAACTATGAACAAGGCTACTTCTATCTAAGGAAAAATTCTCTAACTGAACGAACTGAACGAACTCCTTCACTGAAGGTGGCCTCTGGTATTTATAGAGCTTTGGGGTGAAAGGCTTCTTCTCTCTTATGATTGCACTGATGGGATGGCATTAATTCTCTGTTTGATGCGCCGAATATTTGTCACCGAAAAGTTGAGTGTACTTGTTATAGTAGTTCATTAGCGGCTTGTCAACTTAATTCGAAATCGACCATCATCAGCTTTCTATCCCATCGTGATTTATTATGCTTTTCACACAGATGCGCCCACCATGATGCATTGGCTCTATGTGGCAACCTTCTCGAGCAAATAATCGCGAGCGCAAATGATCGCATAGCCTTGCATTAACGCAATCTCTTAATGCGCTCGGCTGTTGATTTCTTTGGATTGCATATTCCGCCTTGCTTCAATGCATATTCTGCACAAAAATACACAAGTTAGCTGTTTTAATGCGATAGACGCATGCGACCGCAATATTGTGAACTTAATGCTTTTGGACGCAATATTGTTTATTTTTATCATCACAATCCTGCATTGTTTAATAACTTAGCACTATAATAACGTGCATTTTTTTCCATTATCAAACCCCTAAATTTAAACAATGTTTGTCCTCAAGCATAAGCTAAAGATTTCCTTTAGAAAGTCGATCGCCTTCTCTTTCCTAGATTTCTCAAGGATGCCTTATTCAAATCCTATACACCAAAATTTCCTTAATTCTTATCCAGGTCTCTTAAAATACTCTGCGATCGTTTAGTCAGTTACTAAGCGATGAAGCTTGCCAAGTTAAACGATCCTCTAGTGCGCGCGCGCGTTAAACGACACCTGAGCATCCAATACTCAACGATCGTTTACCTCATCGTCTACACGACCCGATCAACCCTTAATCGTCTTCTTCCTCGAAGAACAGCAACCCGTGCTCTAAACTTCTTCACGAATGACTCAAGACTCAAACTGACTTTGAATTATAGACTCGATAACAAACAATTGTGCCTAAAAATGCAGGGGCCTTTACAATTAACCGAAAATTCCAAAGAATTAATCAAATCAAGGTTACATCCTAGAAAACTCCATTAATCCTCACATCCACAAACAATTTAACGATTAAAAAGAGAGCAGATATGCACCCACCGAAAAAGTATATGCAATTCTTTGCATCAATGAAAATGGAATATCAGAACCTGACTCTGATACCAAAGGAAATCTTAAACAAGAGTATCCATGAGCAGGTTTGGATCTTTCTTATTTTATTGTGAACGAATTACCACACACACATTCTAACAAACAGGTATACATTATAACACTAATTATAGGCATGCTTTAACAATTATAATACAACAGATTGAGTAAATGTACCAGTTGAAGACAATCTTCACTCAAACTCAATCCAGCAGAAGTGACTCCTCTACATTCCTTATCGCCCAACAATCAATCGCCTAACAGCACCATAATCGTCTATACGAATGGCAGTGCACAAAAAAGTAGCAACCGAGGACGACACCACCACTTGCAGTCCTTGGTATTCTTGGAGTGAGAATCCAAAGAGTGGACTTTAATGGAATTAGTAGAGGAAGGAGGAAAGGACGATTGTGTAGAACAAACAAGTAAATGGGAGACAGTAGATGACTATCGTATAGTCGGGTGCTTGTCGTTTAGGAAAAGGTACATGATCGTGTAGGTTTTACTAAGCGATCGTCTAGTAAATAGTAAACGACCGTTTAGAAAAGCTCGACGTGCTAAGAGATCGTTTAGAGAAGGTAAGCGATCGTTTAGAAATTGCGTGCGATCATTTAGTGCGCGGGTGTGCGATTGTTTAGGCGATGGGTGCTATCATATAGGCTCTCAACTAAGCGATCGTGAAATTTCCACACCGTGATCGAAATTTTCGAACTCTTTAGAAAATGAAACCAATTTTCATTTTATTCTTCAGTTACAATTAACGAAATTGATCTTCCCACTTACACACGATTTAGGAGAAATTCCCGATCAATTATCACATAACCGACTAATTAATTAATTAATGAATATAATCATATTATATTCTTAACCTATAGTTTGATATCATATATCTACTATAGTAATTTTTCCTCTATTTGATATAAATCATATTTATGTCTAATTTCCTCCAAAATAATGTATCTCATACATTTAATCAGTTACATCATATATAATTAACCAGTTCAATTATATCATATATAATCAAACTCCCTCTTGTCAATTTAAACATTTCAAACTGACTCAAAAACTAATTCTCGACTTTATCCAAGCTACTAAGGGGACCTTATGGACCTGTGGCTCAAAGTTCCAATGGTACGTGAATAGCTGACTAAACTCTTTAGCCACGAGATCCTCCATCTATTAACTGTCAGGCATTCCACTAAAGGCCAACAATTGAACTCTTCTTATCACAGATATATTTCTGTGTCCATTGGATATAACCAATCATGAGTACGATGACCCTTCACGGATGCTCGTAAGTATAGTTGGGCCAATCTACCGTTTTGCCCCTGTAGTTACATCTCACTCCTCAAGTACCACTGATTCCTCTAATGAACAATACAACATAGTCCAACTATGTGTGAACACCTCTCGGGCCAAGAGAACGAGTGTGGAGCCACATCGTTCAAGCTCTGAAATCATCCCTTAAGGTAGTTATCTATCTATTTGCCCCTGCTTCGAGAAGAAGTGAATTCCATCATGTGTAGTTGAGTTCCCAGCTCCCAAATAAGACGAATCCCCAAAATGGTAGGCTTGAGTCGATGACCTGGCCACTCGTACCCATGCAGATCAAAGGACCGCTCTCAATGGCAGGAGTTCCCAACTCACTCAGGATTGAGGTCATGTTACCTATGGTCATCCTAGTGAAGTGAAGTCTCTATCATAAACGGTGTTATATAACGAGACGTTAACACTTCGTGGTTAGGTCTTATATAAACTCTTTGTATAGGACACTCCCGCTCGCATGTCCCCTACACGAATGATCAGGATCAAACCATCTGTGACAAGTTGCAACACTTGTGACCATTCCATAAAACAAACCGCATCTATAGTGTTACCAGGATAAGGTTTCCCTCCTATATCCATATACTACAAACCATTTTGGTTATCACTTAAGACATGATCCACTTGTATGTCACCACATACATGCTTAAGTTACATACAGATAACCAAGGATTTTAGGTTTATTGGTTTGTGGTAAACCAAATAAAACAATTAACTAAGCAAAATCAACAAGTGAGGTAAAATATCATATATTATACATCACAAGTGTTCGTACAAACTGTTTACAAACTACAGGACACGAGACTTTAGATCTTCAACCCCAACAATAGTTAGTACAAACGATGTGATCCTAAATCGTTCATGTGAAGACATGCAAGTGAAGTTGTCCTATGCAATGAGTTTGTGTAAAACCAGACCAAGAAACAAGTCACTCTTACTTTATAATGTTACTGTTTAAGACTGATTATTTCAAAACAATGACCTAGGTAATTTGACCTTAATCTTGAGCTAAGGAACTCCTATTTATTCAAGATTATCCTTAAGGTTGGCTCAACAGCGCTTACTCAATAAGCTTCCCATTTCAGGGGTAAGACCGGGTAGATAGATGGGAACATAGGATGCAAGATGGAATTCGCTTCTACCTACTACTAGGGATAGTAAAGAGGTTGTTCTCTTAAGTACTGATTCTAAGTCTTGACAAGGGGCCCCACTCTCTCATTGTTTGAGAATGACTCAGTTTAGTGATTAGATCACAAACCAATTGTTCATTAGAGGATCAGTGGGAATAAGATGTAATCTTGAGGGTTAAACAGTTATTGACCCATCCGTTATTACGAATAACCTATTGAAGGAAATCAAACACGAGGATTTCCATGAGCAGCGGAATGATCTTTCCAAATTACAATTGTATATGAACTTTACAATTACAATCACAAATGAAAACATACGGTTATGTGAAATACAGAAATTACAGCATGCTATACAAAAGATCAAGGCAAGAGCAACATACTTTTGTAGACTCATCTTCAAGTTCCTTAATCATGAACACTCGATCACAACAACATAGCAACACACAAACGCTCGTCCAACATGACCGCTACCCTTCACAAACATTGCGCACTCGAACTAAGCGATCGCCAAGGTCACGAACACCTCGAACCCAATGAACGGTCTCCACAGAACATCGATAGTGTCAAGTTGAGTATGACACCACTAAGAAGGTTACCTTAGTATTCTCAGTGTGAGAATCTAGATGGTGGGCTCTGTGTGAACTTGGTTTGAGACAGAAAAATGGAGAAACCACAATCATGTAAACGATTGAGCAAGTGAGAGATGGAAGAACTATCGTATAGGTCGATGCCTAATCCTTTAGGAAAAGTTATGCGATCGTCTAGCAAAAGCTATGCGATCGTTTAGCTCATCGCTTAGCTGAGTGTCTATCGCCTAAGAACAGTCCATGATTGTTTAGCTAACTCCAAACTGTCGCTTAGTAAATCTTGTTTACTTGACAACTATCCGTGAGAATATTTTTGAGATTGGAAATCTCAAATCAACATTGTTGGCAAAACTTTTTATTACTAAAATTAGGATAACATTTTTTCTTTTATCTCACAGTTACCATGAAACCACCAATAACCTCCCACTCAATTGGTTATTAGGGAAAAAGAGATAATTATCCAATAATTAATATTATTATAAATATAAATGATAACTAACTTACCATAATCTATTTATAGCCTATAGTTTTAATATTTCATCTCATGAAACATATAAACCATAGCTCTTTTTCTATTCCATGGCACTTAATGTAAATCTCATTTACATTAATCATTCACTTGATGTATCTCATACACCATACCAATCATATCATATATAATCGAATTACCTCTTGTCAATTTGAACATTTCAAATCAACATTAAGAACTGATCCTCAACTTAAATCTATTGAGCTACCAAGGGAACCTTATGGACCTGTAGTTCAAAGCTCTAACGTTATGTGAATAACTAACTAAACTCTTTAGTCACGGGATCTACCATTCGTTAACTGCCAAGCACTCCACTGAACTCTCCTTACTACAGATATATTATGTGTCCATCTTAACCAATCAACAGTGCAACAACCCTTCACAGATCACTCGTAAGTACAGCTCGGCCAATGACCGTTATGCCTCTGCAGTTACATCTAACTCCTTAAGTACCACTAAATCCTCTAATGAACATAAGTCATAGTCCTACTACAATTGAGTCCTCTCTTTCAAAGAGAAGTTGTGGTCACTATGTTCAAGCCCCGAAATCAGCCTTTAAGGGAGCAATCTCTCTATTTACCCCTGCTTCGAGGAAGGAGTGAATTCCATCTTGTGTAATTGAGTTCCCAACTCTCAAATCAGACAAGTCCCCAAAAAGGTAGGCATGTTGAGTTGGCAATCTGGCCACTCTCACCCATACTAATCAAAGGATCGCCCTTAAAGGCAGGAGTTCCCAAAACACTCAGATTGAGGTCGTGTCACCTATGGTCGTTTAGGTGAGATGTAAGTCTTCAATATCAACGGTGTTGTATACAGAGTCTAGTCATCTCATGGTCTGGTCTTATACAAACTCTTTGTATAGGATACCCTCGCTCGCATGTCTCCACATGAATGGTCAGGATCTACCATCTGTAATAGTTTGCAACACTTGCAAACCTCTACAAAGCAGGTCGTATCCGTAGTATCACCAGGATCAAGTATCACACCTTAATCCTTATACTATAGACCTATTTAGGTTATCACTTAAGGCATGATCCACTTGTATATCGCATATACATACTTAAGTTTACATAAGACAACCATGGAGCTTTGTTTATTGGATATGAGTAAATGCTAGAATGAAATAATAGTTATTTTACTCATAAAACAATGTGTATAATTACAAACAACGAGACTCCGGAAGAATTAGGACACCAATCCTAACACCTATGAAGGGTTAACTTACTAATTATAGTTATATCGAGTGGACATAATTATATCTACAGTGAGGAGAAGAAACTATTAGATTTTAGTGGAGTGACCTGATAGTTAACAAATGTTGATTAGTTTGGTTTAAAAAGTTTAGCTGATTAATCTCGAATCGTTGGAGCCCATGATCTGTAGGTCCATTAGGTCCCTTTACTACTTCACAAATGGAATAAACTTTAGAATAGACTAATGAGTTTAATTTGAAACGTTCAAATTCAAATTCAGGGAATTAGTAATTATATGCGATATAATTACATTTTTAATTATTGAACTAAACGAAATTGGATAATTGGATAATTGGATAATATGATTGAAATATTAATTTCATGAATAGGGATTCATGATTGTGGAATTGATGTGTAATTTAATATTTGATATTAAATTAATAGAATTAATTAAATTGTTCAATTAATTATTAATTTTATTTGAAAAATAATTAATTTTTGAATTAATTAATGAAATTTCAGTTTAATTAAAGAATTAAAAACTGAAATTTGATATTAATTTTTTAAAAAGAATTTCAAAATTAATAAGAAATTTTATTTTTGGATAATTCCACTAAAGTGAGATTTTCCTACTACTGTGACACCAAAATTCCACAAACTCTTTAAGGTGGAGTCCACTTCATGTGCAATCTGATTGCATGAAAGAAATTGAACAAAAGCTGGTTTCAATTGCTGAAATAGGAGGCCATGCATTCTGAATTCTTGGGAGAAAAGACTGATGAAGAAAGTGTTCTTCATGTTTAGCTGAAAACCAGAAAGTTCTCTCTAAATTCCCTCAATTCAACTCATTTTGATTCCCACAAATTAATCTAAGGTCCAAGAGATTAGTAGAAAAAATCAAGCAATGGTCTACAAGGAGATGTTAGAAATTCAAGCTAAATTCGTGGATAGAAGATCTTCAAAAGGAATTTCTTTAAACCTTATTTTCTGTCATGAATATGCTTACTAAAATGCTAAAATTGATTAATTAGAATGCTTAATGATCTTGAATTCTTCCGCTAATTGCATATTAACTCCATCATTTGTGTTGGGCGTGTTTTATGTCCTAGTTTCTTGTTTTGTGTACTTCTATATTAGTATGACTTTTATGATGTACACCTCATTAGCCTTAGGAAAAGTGAGAGATTGTTAGGGTTGATATCTTTAATTTTGTTGGTCCTGTAGTTTGTAATCGTATTGTACAAACAGTTTATTTATTTAATAAAATATGAGGTACTTTATTTGACATTTAGTAACATTAACCCATAAAACCAGTAAACAAACATCCAAGGTTATCTTTTGTAGCTTAAACATACATGTATGTAAAGACATACAGGTAGATCATGTTTAAGTGATAACCTGAACGGCCTGTAGTAAATGGATAAAACTGGGTACCTTATCCTGGTGACACTATAAATACGACCCGCTTTATAGATGTTACAATTGTTGTAAAATTCTACAAATGATTTGATCTTGATCATTGATGTAGAGACATGTGAGCGGGAGTATTATATACAAAAAGGATTTATATAAGATCGAACCATGAAGTGAATAGATTCATTATATAACACCGTTAATAGTAGAGACTTACATTTCACTAGGATGACCATAGTTGACATGACCTGAATCCTGAGTGAGTTGTGAACTCCTACCTATGAAGGCGGTTATTTGATTTGCATGGGTGAGAGTGCCTAGTTCGTCAACTCAAAATGCCTACTATTTTGTGGATTCATCTAATTGGGGAGCTAGGAACACAGCTACACAAGACGGAATTCACTCCTTCTCTTATATCGGGGTAAACAGATAAATCTATCCATTAAAGGTTGATTATGGGGTTTGAACAATTTGGTGCCACACCCTCTCTTGGCTCAAGAGGGATTTGGTCATAGTTGAACTATGACTTATTGTTCATTAGAGGGATCAGTGATACTTAAGGAGTTAGATATAACTACAAGGGCAAGATGATAATTTTGGTCCATCTGTACTTACGAGTAATTTGTGAAGGATCATCGCACCGATGATTGGTTACATCTAATAGACACAGAAATATATCTGTAGTGCGAAGAGTGTAGTTGTTGGTCTTTAGTGAAATGACTGACAGTTAATGGAAGTTGGGTAATTTAATTAAAAGAGTTTAATTAATTATTCAAATACCATCGGAGCTTCAATCTACAGGTCCATAAAGTTCCCTCAGTAGCTCAACTAGGATAATTGAGAATCAAATTAGTTTTTGATTAATTTTAGTTGTTCAAATTAATTGAGAAAATTAATTATATATGGTATAATTAGTTTAAATTAATTATACGTGATATAATTGGTGAAATGTATTTGATACACTATAATATAAAGTTTATTTTGAAAGGAAATAAATATTTGAATATGATTCAAATATTAATTATATAGATTAGATTCATATAATTAAATTTAATATAAATTTTATTTAAATTAAATACCGTAAATTATTGAGAGAATTTTAAACTATAGGTTATATCATAGTTGATATAACATAAACTGTAGGTTATATGTTATATTAGATATAACATATAGTATAATATGTATATTATATAGTAAGGTGGTTACTATATAATTATATACTAAATAAATTAAAATTAGTTTTAGTTTATATATATATTTGAATTTTTGAATTTAAATTAAAAGGAGGGAGTTATTTTAATAACCTTCCACCCAATTTTTCTCTCTTTAATTATATGTGAGTTGGTGGTTGTTAGATATTGTTCTATTTGCCAAAATATGGAGAAGTGGTATAATTTTGGCCATCAATCGATCTTGACCCCAAGAATCATTTTAGAAAAGGTTTCTCTCTCAATTTTCTCCTTCTTCCTCTACTCCCAAAATTAACTTCACAGAGCACCACGAACTCTTGTGGTTCTCATCTCCTAAGGAGAATACAGAGGTCTCACTGGTGGTATCCAACCAAATTGAGATTTGATATTGCTGTGTTTTCTGGTTGTTTGTGATCCAAAATGGTTCGTGACCAATCAAAAGGAATTCATGAAGATTCTGTGTCTTCAAAGGTTAGTATAAAAAACCCTAAATTTCTTTTTTTAAGAAGCATGCTATAAAATTAAATTTTCTCCTTTAGAATGCATAACTAGATTTCTGTAACTTTAATTTTTGTGAAAATTATAAATTGGGATCGATCCCCGCTTCCGCAACGGACCTCACAATCCTTCACAAAGGTTCTTTTGAAATTAATGATGTTTTCACTATCTCAAGAGGTGTTCGAATTTGTTCTACAAAACTTAAAGAACCCAAAATCCATAAGCGCGGAAAACATATTGAGTGCAAATATCTTCTCATCAGGGAGATAGTATATCGAATAGATGTGATCGTCACACAGATAGCCTCAAAAGACAACTCAGTTGATTTGTTTACAAAGGTCCTCTCAGCTAAAGTATTTGGGGGTCACCTAGTGAATTTAGGACTACGGATTATATAAATCTAGGGCAAGTCAGAGAATTTATGGGTATATGATGCTCTAGTTTATTGTATTTATGTTCTTTCTCTTACACTCAACATTATATATGTAATCCACTGGAGTTTCAGTCCTATTCATGGATATATGATGCCCTAGTTTATTATATTTATGTTTTTTCTCTCATGCTGAACATTTTATATGTAACCCACTGGAGTTTCAGTCCAAGTGGAAGTTTGTTGGCTTGTATGTTCTGAAACTCGTGGTTTGTAACGTTAAACACATTTTATTTTACCATGAAGATTTATTGAGGTTTTTTTTAGTAAAGTCGTTATTGAATATGTGAATTGCACCTTTTTAACCTAAATCCAATAAACTAAAAACCTCTGGCTATAGCATGAATACTTGAACTTTATATATAATGCAAACGATGTGATCTTGAATCGTTCATGTGGAGAGTTTGCATTGGACCAGATTATCCTTTAATCTACATAGGTGGGAGGGCTCGACATTGCTGACTCAATAAGCCTCCCATTTTAGGGGTAAGACCGAATAGATAACTGGAAANATTGAATATGTGAATTGCACCTTTTTAACCTAAATCCAATAAACTAAAAACCTCTGGCTATAGCATGAATACTTGAACTTTATATGGAGACATAAAAATGGATCGAGTTCGAGTAGTAGCAAAAACGGTCTATAGTATAGGGATTAGGTTGGGTACCTTATCCTAGGGATCTATGGATGTGACCCACTTTGTAATTGTTACAATAGTTGTAAAGTTTTACAAATGATGTGATCCTATATCGTTCGTGTAGAGACATGCGAGTAGGAGTATCCTGTGCAATGAGTTTGCATAAGACTGGACCACAAAATAGTCACTTTTACTTTATAATGTCATTTACTAATAAGATTGACTATTTCAAATCGATGAACTAGGTAACTCGATCTTAATCCTGAGCTAACTATGAACTCTTGTTTATTCAAGATTATCCTTTAATCTACATAGGTGGGAGGGCTCGACATTGCTGACTCAATAAGCCTCCCATTTTAGGGGTAAGACCGAATAGATAACTGGAAACATAATTGATAGGTTGTTCTCTTAAGTGCAAAATCCAGGTCCTGAACAAGGGGCCCAGCCCTCTCTAAGGCTTGAGAGGGACTTGGTTTGTTGTTTGAACCACCAACCAATTGTTCATCAGTAGGACTTAAGAAGTAAAATGTAATTTCAAGGGGTAAAACGGTAATTTTGTCCTAGTTGTAATTACGAATAACATGTGAAGGATCGACTTACTAATCATGATCAAATCAAATGGACAGAAATATATCTACAGTGAGGAGAGTGCAGCTACTGGGTTTTAGTGGAGTGTCTCGGTAGTTAACTAATGTTGATTAATTGGTTAATGAGTTTAGCCGATTAATCTCGGATCGTTGGAGTTCATGATCTATAGGTCCATTAGGTTCTCTATTAACTTATATGAGACTAAATCTTGGACAGTATTGAGAGAATTTGAAATGTTCAAATTTGGATTAGGGAATAAAATGTTAATTATATACTATATAATTAGATGTTTAATTATTAAATTAAACGAATTGGAGAGTTGTAAGATATTTAAATGTGATTTAAATATTGAATACATGAATGAGGATTCATGTTCAGGATTGGTGTATTGTTAATTTAATATTTTGATATTAAATTATTTTAATTAATTAAATTGTTTTAAATTATTTTATTTTAAATTAATTTTAAGTTAATTTATAATTTTCAATTTTTGATTATTTGAATCTCAATTAAATTTAAAATTAAATATCTTTCTTAACAGATTTTAAAATCTAAAATAAGAAGAGTTAATGGAAAAATCCAAAATTTCCACTTTCAATTACACCTAATAATCCATACAGTAAGTTGCTTTAATTGATGTCATTATGTATTATATTCATTTGCATGTATTCATCAATAAATTAATGATTTTAAATTTTGATAAATCTCATGCAAAACTAAAATATAAAAGAGAAATTGTTTCTCCAAATATTTAGCACCAAACTCAACTCTTCTTAAAATTCCTTCAATTCACACAATCGGACACCCAAATTAGAGATGTCCACGGGACGGACTGGGATATCAATCCCCATCCCCGTCCCCGCTTCCAATTTCATTCCCCATCCCGTGATTCTCCATCAGGGATCGAGCGGGGATTCTCCGCGGTAATTCGTCGACTGGGATCGGATTTCCGCAGGGAATTTTCCTCGTTTACTTTTTTTTTTGTCAAATGATAATTATATTAAATCACTAGTGAGCAATTATTTTAATTAAATAATTAACCTTTATCAACTAATATTTATTATGGTTAGTTTATATAACAATTGAATTTAAAATAAATTACTCAAATTTGCATAAAAAAGAACTATATATTTTTAGTAGAAAGAAATAAATATAAAACAAATTTTCACATATAATTCTAAATTTAAACTTCAATTTAAACATATTCTTATCTTCCCAATAAATAATCAAATTTTGAATTTAAATGTAATATTATATGATCTAATTAAGGATATCTATAATATAACATATAGACTACACACACACGTATACTTAAATAAATATGTAAAAAGATAATTCGAGAGTGGGGACGGGGAACGAGCAGGTTACGGGGGAATGGATTGCATTCCCGTCTCCATCCCCGTCCCCGTTTAGCTCACAGGGAATTTTTTTCCCTCACTCCCTCCCCCATTCTCCGCCTAATCGGGGAATCCCCGCCCCCATGGAAAAATTGGACATCTCTATCCACAATCTATTCTAAGGCCGGAGAATAGCAGGGACGACTCTAGCGATGGTCCAGGAATGGTTTGTGTTCTGAATACAAGAAGATTTTGCTTCAATTTGGAATTCTACTAAGGTTGTGCTTCAAAACCCTAATTTTTCCTCATGAACATGCTTGTTTGATTTATAAAATTAATGTAGTTAAAGTGTTTAAGATCCTAATTGTTTCTGCATGTTAATTGTTAACACCAACCCATACTTTAGGGGTGGTTTTTGAAACTATCATTCTTTTTACCATTTTTTTCATGTTAAACTACTTTTTAATAGTATTCAACTTGTCCAAGTTATTTTTTTATAAGAAAAATATAAGTTTGGTTCCTAGATTTTGGGTCTAATTTCTCTTGGTCCCTATGTTTCAAAACACTTTGGGTTATTCAATTGTGAGTTTGTTTCAATTTAGTCTCTAGGTTTCATAATATTACAATTTTACCTAATTTGATCTCCTAGTTTCACACGTTTAATCTTGATTTTCAGTAGAAAATGCCCATTATCGGTCTATGACATCAATTATCCAATTTTAGTCCCTATACTTTTAATAAATCTTAAATTTAGTCCCTCATAGTATTTTTTTTTTAACAAAAAGTACATGGACAAAAATTGGATAATTAAAAGTATGGGGACTAAAATTAAATAAACTTCAATATATAGGGACCAAAATAATATTTTAACCAATAGAAATATCACTAATATGAATATAATATTAATAATGAACTAAACTACTTCTAATTTAGTTCTATTTGCACGTCTACAAAATAATATCAATAGGTTAGTTCTATTAATAATATTAAACGTTTAAATCTTATAACCTAGAGATCAAATTTTAAAAAAAAAAAAAAATTATATATCAAAGATAAAATTGTAATATTATGAAACCTAGAGATTAAATTGAAATCAAACTCAAAATTGAAGGACTAAAAATATAACATTTTAAAATCTATGGGCCAAATAGAATTTAAACACACAACCTAAGGACCAAAATTGTATTTCTCTTATAAAAAATAACTTCCCACCATCTCCATGCTATGAAAAAGTAGTTTAAGAGAGGAAAATGATAAAAGAAATTAATAGAACAATAGAAGAAATTACTTTTAAAAAAAAAAATTTAAAAAAGAAATGATGTCTAAAATAAGTCTTTGTCCCAAACGCTCCCTTACATTTTTTTCTTAATTGTTTTCAAAACAATCTCTTTCTTCTCATTTTTCTTTTAAGTACATTATTTATCTCATTTATCCCCATTTTTGTAACTTTATGCTCTAATAAACAAAATTATGTTATGAAAATAGTGTCATAAAAAAGCTCCATGAAAATAATATATAGACATTTTGAGTGTGTTTGAGACAAAGATTATCCTAAGACTATAATATCCATCTCTTGCTACAGTAAATACTATTTTGGATTCCCCAATTAGCTACAGCCAACACTATTTTAAAACTCCCATTTACTATAGTATTTGTTATTTGCTATAGTTTATACTATTTGACATTCAACATTTTTTTATTCTCTGCTACAATGTTTATTATTTATTTATCAAACTAAAATAATTTATACCTCAAACGCATACTATTATAATCCAAACTAAAATAATCTACACCCCAAACACAAACTATTATAACTCAACTATAATAACCTAGGATTGTAATAATCAACTTCTTGCCTCGAACACCCCTTTATATTTTATTAAATTTGTGAATTTTGTGTTTAATATTTCTGTTAATTAAAAAAAGAAGGCTAAGGGTTCATGGATACAAAACTAAATTTTTAGGTAATGTTTGATAACTTTTTTTTTTTTCTTTTTAGTTTTTGAAAATTAAGCCTATATGTACCATTTTCACCTTTAAATTTATTACTTTTTTTTTTTTTGTATTTGTTACCAATGTTTTAAAAACCAAGCAAAATTTTGAAACTAAATTTTTTTTTAAAAAAGTTTGTTTTTGTTTTTTGAAATTTGATTGAAAATTCAACTCTTTTACCTAAGAAATATATAAAACATTGTTAGAAATTGAAAGGGATAGACATAATTTTCAAAAATCAAAACTAAACATTAGGCTCTCTCGGTAATCATTCGGTTCTTGGTTTTTGTTTATGTTTTTTTCAAAAAAAAAAAATTAAGCTTATTTTCTCTTAGTTCCTTATAATGTTTTTTATATAAAGAGTTGAATTCTTAGTCAAATTACCAAACAAAAATAAGTTTTTAAAAATTACCTTTTTTTAGTTTTCAAAACTTGATTTGATTTTTGAAAATATTGGTATGAAGTTTATAACTAAGCTAGAAATTTAAAGGTAAAAGAGATATTTATAGGCTTAATTTTTAAAAATTAAAAACTAAAAGCCAAATGAGACCCAAATGAATAACGAACGAGGCCTATGTGGGTTGAACTATGCACATATTAACCGAAAACATTCAAATCAAGCATTATTTATATTTTTCATTTAGGAAGATGTGAGCAAGTATCATTAGAACTTGTAAGTTGAAATTCGACTAAAGAGAAATCAAGATTTTTGTACGGATGACTTATTCTCAGCCTCGTAAATGATTAATGATCTGCTCCAAAAAACAAATGAAATCTAACATTCTGCTTACGCCAAAACACATATCGCATTTTATACAATATTGGGGGATGCCCATGTCTATCGTAACCTTAATGCGATGACCATGTCTTTTGCAATCTTAATTTTTTCCACTCCAATATTCATGACGGAAGCACAAGTGAGAAAAATGAAAATTGAATAGATGTGGTCATCTCTAAAGAGATACTGTATAACATGCAATAAAAGCAATCGTGCACTTCGACGTAAGCAGAATGTTAGATTTTATTAATTTTTGGGGCGAGTCATTAATCACTGGGGAGTTAAGAACCGATCCTCTTTCGAAAAAAACTAAAAATACTGGAAAATTTGTACGAAAGATCCAAAAGTTGGGCCCAAAATGTCAAATGACCCGAATTTTCAAAAAAATGTTAAATAACCCTTTGCTGATGCAAAGTTCAGGTGAAATTACCGAAATAAACTTGTGTACCAGGAAAAGTCCATCTTGCTCTCACTCTCATTGACGATCTACTCACCTACTTCACTAATATGTGACTTGATTTGACATTTTAGGTCCAATTTTTGAGTCATTCGTACAAATTTCCAATAAAAGAAATCCAAGGCGGAGATCGCAATGCTGCTGCCTGGTGCTGGATTTAGCCGTTGAGCAACTACTCACCTACTCTCCTCTGCCCATCACTCCATTTCGCCGGAAAATTCCTCCTTCCATCTTTCCGCCGATATCAATTTTCCCCTACAATCTCTTCTTCTACCGCCTTTCGACCATAAACAACCACCGAAATGTTATTTGCTCGATCCTTTTTCCGGTCCCAGCTGAAAACCTCCGACGTTTGCCGCCATTCTCCAGGTTTTTCTTCCCTGTTTTCCTCTCTTTCAGCTTCTTCCGCAGCGTCAATTGAAGCCGAGAGGCTTCTCAGAGATGGGCCGAGGAATGATTGGACTCGACAACAGATTCGGGACATTTACGACTCTCCCCTTCTCGATCTACTTTTCCATGGTGTCAGTACTCTCTCTTTCTCTCTTTGTTTTTGTAATGCAGAATTTTTTCTTACTATTGGTGGGTCGTTGTGCATTTAGAAAGTGAAGCTATTCCTTTGAGGTTGCCCGTTATTGTATAGCTTCCATGTTCTAGGAGGGAGAAAAATGGTGGGTTTTAAAGGCTGAGCTTCGCGATGATAAATTACATATTAAACAGTTCAGGTTTTATTTCTTTTTACTTGACGTTCTCGAAGACCTTCGCAGAAGCACCTTTGAAACATTATGGTGATTCTTGACTACGTTTCGTTAGTTTTTCTCGTTGAATCTAGCTTTAATTTATCTACTTAGGATGCACATGCAGAATATTGGATTGTTACTTCATCCATCTTGCAGTTGGAAAATTGTTGCCTCTAAGGGGATTTCTCCAAGGTGATCCAGCTCCCCTTTATTTTCACTACCATGGTGGACTCGGGAAATGGATATTTTTCTAAGCCATTTCCTGTAGGTAGATAATATCCCTCATTTACAATATGTAGATGACTCCCTGCCTTAAATTGAGGAAGAGATTAAGCCTTTATTTGCTTTTGACTTGTTGGGAACATTGGGTTGGCCTTTAATCTGAGGACATCAACCATATACTCAGCCACGACCCTTTTGCTTATAGATGTTGATTCTAATGTGATTCTCCATTGAGGCTTCAGTAGTACTGGCCTAATTATATGTTGGCTCTTCACAGGAAGTGAGCAGCGAGCTCTTGGGTGCCAAGGCACCGGTACTTTGAGATTATAACTATCGACGGCTCTATCAAGTCGAAAGAGTGCTCTGACTTGCCCACCTACAAACTAATATTGAGGCTCTTTCGACTGGACTTTCCAACAACCTTTCTTCTAACTACCTATTGAGAAACTTTCTGCTATTCAAGTTGCATGGGGCTTGGTGATAGATTATCTCCTCCCTCCTTTAAGGATGTTTAGGTTTCGAAATTGTTTTGGCAAGATCCTCTTACAAAATTCTGAGTGTCTCTGAATGAGATGAATAGAAAGGAATCGGAAATAAAATCCATAAACTGTTAAAGAGTCCAACATATACGTCAGGCTCTTGATGAGAATGTAAATTCATTTAAATGTTCGTTAAAAGTAACTTCCCTTTCTTCTCTAAAACTATCACAGTTGTGTCAAAGATAACCACTCCTAGAAAGACTTTTCTGAGGGGAAAAAAATCTTTTGGAACATAACTCTGAAGCCACCATTCATGTCAATATCATGGTTGCATCAATGATCCAAGGGCCTTATACTTAATGCCTTTGAGTATATCCTTGTCCAGACAACATGATAGGAAATGGTGCTTGTTGCATTCTTGTTCATTTTTAAGTTAAATGCCTTTTCATCGCTGTAGAAGCACAATGGGTCATCTAATATATCATCAAAATAACCAATCATCTATAAATTAACATAATGCCAATTGTTTACATTTTTTTTTGGGATAAGAAACAGAGGAATATATTACTCAAAGAATCAAAAGGACAGCCTATGGGCAGGGGTTGAGGATCCCCCCACCAAAACTATACAAGAAGTGTCTCCCAATTATTAATAATCATAAGAAGGCTGTAGTTATAAAAAAACTTGATATAATTTGTACGCCACCAAGAGGCTGTACCAATTGCTTACTTTGTTTTCTTAATGAATAATTTATATATGGAAACAGATTCATTACACATGTTGTGGTACAAGTTCTCTTTTTCTCCCCATAGTGCAACTTGACCTCCTTTTCATTCAAGTTCTCAGATGGGTTTGTTTCACTTGACGCAATAGCTCCATGTTTGTCAACCTATTAATTTGTTTGCACATATATATACTTCTTCAGGCGCAAGTTCATAGGCACACACACAATTTCCGGGAGGTGCAGCAGTGTACTCTCCTTTCAATCAAAACAGGTGGGTGTAGTGAGGATTGTTCCTATTGTCCTCAATCATCGAGATATGACACTGGCGTGAAAGCTCAAAAACTTATGATCAAGGATGTTGTCCTGGAGGCAGCCAAAAAGGTATCCCTTTTAATTGGGGCAAGTTGTTCTGTATATCTGAGCTGAGTTTCATTGTAGAGAGAGATTAACCAATAATAACGTTAATGTCTAAGATAAGGTGGACTTGGTACTGTTGTATGATACAGCTTCTCTATTGGACCCTGACTGACACCCTGAGAGGGGGGGATGCTGAAGATGTGCGTTCACATTTTACTGGAGCATAAAATCAAATGTTCTGATCTATAAAATATCAGAACTTTTTTTATTATTTTTTATTTTTAAATTATCATGAATTTGACAACCGTCTGGGCAGCTATTATTTTTCTTCTTGAATACTTGATGACTTGCATGTCCGGTATTTATGGTAACTCAGTGTTAAAAATATTTTATTGAACAAGGTTTATATTCCAAAATAAATTGATTTAATTTTTTATTTAGAGCAACATAATGTGCATTGCATGTGATGCTTCAGTCTTTGCTCGAAATCGTGCCATGCTGATTGGTAACTTTTAGTAACTTTCTTTGTACTTGTATTTTTCATGTAAAAAATTATAACACGTCTGTATCTGAACTTTTCCTTCTCTTTTATTTCTTTACTCCATGCTACTCTTTCTTAAAAAGAAATTGAAAAAATGTTGAAAAGGAATAACTTATTGGAATTTATTTGTCCCTTGCACCATTTAAAGCAGATATTCACATTGTCTGGCAGGCAAAAGAGGCTGGTAGCACAAGATTTTGTATGGGTGCTGCTTGGAGAGACACAATAGGAAGAAAAACTAATTTCAATCAGATCCTTGATTATGTAAAAGAAATAAGGTAACAAAATTTCATCTTAAATAAGAAATAGCTACAAAAGATAAAAAGACTGAAATAAGTAGTAACTAACAGAATACAGGACAAAAATGCTGTTGTATCTTGGGGTGAATAATGGCGCAGAGCAGAGCACTTAACAAGAATCTGCAGCGATTTAAAAAGCACATCAGCTAATGATTTGAAAGTGCCTAGTGCAGCACTTGTGTTCCCCCCACCCCCTTTTATTCTTTACGTACTAGGAAGGACATTGCTAGGATTCTTCTACTAAACACAATATCTTAAGCAAAGCCTGTCTTTTCTCATTTTTCTCAATCTCTCTTCAAGGGTTGGAGTTTGGTTTTCCTCCCCGTTTGGTAATATATGTGTGCATCTTTATATATTATATATATAAGATTTCTGCAATTGTTAAGATTAGCAAGAGTTGACTCTTAAATATCATCCAATCAAGCTTGTGCCATTCATGATTGGGAAACTGAAACTATGGCGAGAGACGAAAGTGTACAACAATTATAGCTTTTTTGACTTGAGTAAGCACTTGTACATCGATATTCATTCTCAAATCAAACTTACCTGTGATGTATTAGGGAGATGGGGATGGAGGTCTGCTGCACCCTGGGCATGATAGAGAAGCAACAAGCTATTGACCTCAAAAAGGCAGGCCTAACAGCTTATAACCACAACCTAGACACGTCAAGGGAATACTACCCAAATATTATTACCACAAGGAGTTATGATGAGCGTTTGAAAACCCTAGAATTTGTTCGTGATGCTGGAATCAATGTCTGCTCTGGTAATTTTGTACATCTTTGATTTTGACTCATTTGGAATTTGATATGTTGACAATTTGATTGGATATTCCTAGATTCATACCTTATTTATGGGGAAAACTTCCATGAATGAATAACTATTAGAAGATATGGCTTTTGAAAGAAGGGAAAGCCCCCACAGATCACGAGACAACGAAAGGGCTCCCCAGTTAGCATTTGGCTATTTAGGATTCATAACACATACAAGGAATGATATATTCTGAAAATGCTCAGCCTGGTCAGAAAGCCAAGAAGTCTACTAAAAGTTATTGTTATATTTATTACAATTTAAGAGGATACTATTGCCTCAAAAAAATAATAATAAAATAAAAAATTAAGATGATAATATTCATTTCAGTGTGAAATAGATATGGCCTTTAACATGCTTAGAGATTTCATTTATTAGTAGACCAACTATAGAGGTTTTTTCAACTCCTTTGGCTATCAGTAATGACTTCCTTTGAAAGCTAAAGGTTTCGTGAATTTTTGGTGTCTTGTCCCGAATAAATATGGCATAGGTACTTTTACTGCGTAATAATCTTATAACTTGGTGACATTCTTGATTCCTGGCAATAGGAGGAATCATTGGGCTTGGAGAGGCAGAAGAGGACCGTGTCGGTTTGCTGCATACCTTGGCGACGCTGCCCACACACCCAGAGAGTGTTCCAATCAACGCGCTGGTTGCAGTGAAAGGAACGCCTCTTCAAGATCAAAAAGTAGCTTCAATTTACTTAAAAGATCGACCATTTTGTTTATTACACTCTTGAAGTCTAGCTTACACGCTTGTTCTTCATAGCTGTTGCAACTTGATTACTCATGAAAGCTACTGCTTTGGTTTCTATAGTGAATAGTTTTCTTGCCTTTTTATTCAGCCTGTTGAAATATGGGAGATGATTCGAATGATCGCTACAGCACGGATCACCATGCCAAAAGCGATGGTAAGGTTGTCAGCAGGTAGAGTGAAGTTCTCCGTGCCCGAGCAGGCATTATGCTTCCTTGCAGGAGCAAATTCTATCTTCACTGGTGAGAAACTGCTAACGACGCCAAATAATGATTTCGATGCTGATCAACTCATGTTCAAGATGCTGGGTCTGATTCCAAAAGCTCCCAGCTTCACTGAAGATGTCCAGAAAGCCCCTGAAGAAGAGTCATTACAAGAAGTTGCTTCCAGTTCATAAGCCCACTGACCCCACTGAAGTGAACATAATCTTCTCAATGGCTTCAGAAGCTCATGTTATTGCTCAACTCTCTCTTTCAATTTTTATTTAGTTGCATCTCTCTCAATTTATTGTAGAAAAATTTGGTCAACCTTTGCTAATCTATAGATTTGCAGTTAGTATTTTATGAGATGTTGGCTAATGGAACTTATAAGAAAGGGAAAAAAAATGAAGAGAGGCATTGAGCAATTCTCCTTGACATAAAGAGTAGAGAAGTCATTTGTTTTACTAGTCATCAATTCATTGTATTGATAAATGTTTAACAAATCATTATCATTTGGTTTAATTTAAGGTCCTTATGATTCGAAGATGATTAGAAGTCCTTACGGTTTGATAAAACCTTCATAAATAGTTTTTATTATAGGGGACTATTTTTTGAAGATTTTATCAAATTAGAGACTATTTATGAGGTTTTATCAAATCATGAAAACTAAGTTCTAACTTTTAAAACAATGAAGATTAAATTTCTAACTTTTTTTCAAACTATAAGCACCAAATTTATAAGTTAATCTTATCATTTCCATGGTATTTTGTAGCTAGTTTTCTTTAGTATAAAATTATATCTCGAAATCCTACCAAAGGATTAAGGAAGAAGAGACCTGTTTTTTGTTATGAGAGAACGGAAAGTTGGAAAGTATTAAAATTATGAATACTTATTTAAATCTGACTTTTTAAAGAATGGAAAAACAAATACCACCAAATATGGATAATTGACAAAAATAACCCTTTTGAAGTTTTAGTTTTGAGTTTTGGACCCTTTTTAAAACGCTTGTTTTTTTCCCACAATTTTGAAAATTAAGTAAAATTATTCTAATACCCTTCACATTTCAAAAGTTACTCAAACCCTCCAAACCCTTACTCTCACTATTTTCCTTTGCCATTTTTGGTCACCCCTATCATTTCCTCCATCTCACTCCATTTATCTCCATTTCCCTTGCCATTCTCCTTTTCATTGAAGATTATTTGGGATTTTTCAACTAAGGTATGAATTTTCATTTTTTTTTTCACTCAATGTTAGTTTATGTTAGCTGTTCTTGCGTGAATATTTGAAATCTATGTTAGATCTATGTTGGATATTAATTTTTTCCTAAAAACATCATGTTCGGCATTTTCTGAATAAGTTTGGGACTAAAAATGAGTTTCCGAAAATCGGTCTTACCCGGCCGGGCTTCATATGATGGTGACCGGGTATGTGATTGGGTGGAGAAGATTGAGGAAGATTTGGGGAAGATTGCACTCGGTGCTAAACCGATTGAGCCCCCATGTATATTTCAACCGGCTATGGGCGGGAAAGAGAGGAAAGGACGAGGGGGAAGGGGAAAAATCGGATAGGGGTAGGTGGCGCCCGACTGGGCTTCAAACGAAAATAACTGGGTATGTGACCGGACCGAGAAGAATGGGGAAGAGACTTGGGGAAGATTGTCGCCCAGTGCTAGACCGACTGGGCCCATGTATAATTTGATCAAGTATGAGTGAGAAAGAGAGGAAAGGACGAGGGGGAAGGGGCAAAAATCGGGTAAGGTAGGGGAGCGCCTGGTCTCGGCCTGACCTGGTATTGGACTGGGTCTGTCTCTTATACACATCTAGATGTGTATAAGAGACAGACGTAGGGGACGCTCGGTCAGGCTTCATACGAGGTTGGCCGGGTTAGGATCGACTCTACCGGGCCCGGACCCGAGGAAGACTCGGTGAAGCCCGATCGGATCACTTGGTGAGGGGTCAATCATTTTATGCCATACCCGGTGAAGCACGGTCGGGAATCAAACTTATTCCAACATTTATTTTGCTCCCGGTAAAGCCCGGTTGGGTAATTTGAACTCATTTGCTTCCTACCCGGTGAAACCCGGCCAGATATCAAATTTATTCCAACATTTATTTTATTCCCAGTGAAGCTCGACCGAGTAATTTAAACTCATTTGCTTCCTACCCGGTGAAGCCCGGTCGGGTATCTTAAAAAAAATCTTATTTTTTTTAATGTTTTTCTTATAAATTTATAAATAAATATCAAATGCAGGGCATTATTAAAAATAATAATAATAATAATAATCATCATCATCAAAGCAAACATAAATCAAACTCCAAAAATTTATAAATAAATATCAAATGCAGGGCATTGTCAATTTTCCCAAAAATTAGTGAACTAGTGAGAATACATACAAAAATGAAATACATACCTTCTTACGACGGAGTGTACAAAATTACAGCTTTGTGAAATACAAGTTTTGGACTTGACGAATTTCATTCTAGAAACAATTTGATGAAGATAACTTTTTGTGGGGTTGTAAACAAATCAAATTTGGTGGAGAATTTTTTGTGAGAATAATTTTTTGTTAATGATTTTTGGATAAATTAATTTTAGGTGGAGAATGTGAATTAATTTGGTAGGTTGGTGGTAAGGGACATAAGAGTAATTATACAATCATGTTTACATCATTTTCATCATCAAGAGGGTCAAAAAAACTTGTTTTCAAAAAATAGGTCAAAAAAACAAAATAAAACTTCTAATGGGTCATTTTGCTCAATTTTCCATCAAAAATATCTCATTGGTTACAATAGGTTAACTTATAAAAAGTGCCACATAACTTTGTACTTTGTATAAAAATATCTTTGAGTTTTTAAAAGTTTCAAAGATACTCATAAACTTTCAATACGAGTTAAAAAATGTCATTGTCGTTAGTTTTGGATGGAAACGGTTGAAGTTTTGTTTAAAAAATCTCTAGATTTCCAAAAAGTTTCAAAAATACCTTTAACTTAAAAAAATTTTAAAATACTTTCACCATTAGTATATGAACAGAAACCAATTCTTAAATTTTTCCTTAATTTTCCAATTCTTAGGTTACACCAATTTTCTCAATAACCAATTTTTTTTTTTTTTGTTAAAACATAAAATCCCACAAAATTCTAAAGTCAAAATTTCCTCTTAAAATATATACCAGAAAGGATAAATGGTCAAACAAAAATATGTATTTGGTTATTAACACACACTCAACTATTAACGTACAACTTTGTTAAAACATTTAAGTCCTAAAATTCTTTGGTGCCTCCTTTATTATCTTTCTTCTTATTATAGTTTATATATTTTAATTGAAGTGTTCAAATTTATTTATTTACTTATTTTTTTATAAATAAATGTTAATAAAAAGGGAGTAAGAGGGTACTAAAGAAGGGGTAGGAGAAAAGAGATGGAAAAGAGAGAAGTAAGACGTTATTAACTGTTTCTATTCATCGAACAGTAAATGTATTTTTTTTATTTTTTTTAAAGTTCAAGGGTATTTTGGAAAACTTTTGAAAGTATATGGGCATTTTTGACACAAAGCACTAATGGGACGTTTGGGGCAGAGACTATTCTAAGACTATAATAACCACATCTTGCTACTGTAAATACTATTTCAAAATCCCCAATTAGCTACCGTCAACACTATTTCAAAACTCTCATTTGCTACCATATTTACTATTTACATTCATCGTTTTTTTTTTTTTATTCTTTGCTAAAGTGTTTACTATTTTCTTCTCAAACTAAAATGTTTATACCCAGTGGCGGAACCAGGATTTTAGGTAAAGGAGAGGAGAGACACAAGTTCATATAAATATTATATTAGATGCATCGATATAATATTCAAATCATATAATATTGTCAAAACGATAATAACAAACTGACCTACGGAAAGTGGCATATCTAGAATTTCATGTTACGAGGCACAACTTTATATAAGGTTAGAATTTTAATCCATTAACATCAAAATTTGTGTCATATATAGTTCTTGAACAAAATATAAACTAGATCATTGACAACTCTATTAGTGTGTCTAATATGTAGTAACAAACTTTTTTTTTTTTTTTGAAAAAAGAATGTAACTATTGACAACAAAATTGAAATAGTGAGGTTCAATTAGAAAAATAATAATTTGTTGTCTAATACAATGATTAATGTTTAAGTATTTTTAATATTTTATGAGATCTTTAGACAATTAATTAAAAGTTTAGATATTTATTAGACATAATTTCAAAAACTAAGCGTTAAACTTGTAATGACTTGAATGTAATCTTAAAATAATGGTAAAGTAAATAACAAAGCAAAAAATTTATATGTGAAAATGGTGTTTATATCCCGTAATTTTCAAAAACTAAAACACAATAACCAAATAGTTACCAAATAAGCTTAAAATTTTAAAAATATTTGTAAATAAACATGAATATATGTGAAAAAATATAAAAATAGAGTGAAGTCTTTTAAGCTATTATACAAATATATATGAAATGTTAAGGAACAAAAAATGGTTTTGTTTTTTTTTAAGAAAAAAGAGTTGCAATGTGGGGATGATCT
This sequence comes from Benincasa hispida, assembly GCF_009727055.1. Taxonomy (NCBI): domain Eukaryota; kingdom Viridiplantae; phylum Streptophyta; class Magnoliopsida; order Cucurbitales; family Cucurbitaceae; genus Benincasa; species Benincasa hispida. The sequence goes on along the minus strand of NC_052352.1, from coordinate 55,044,083 downwards.
TGGTAAACTTGTGCCTCACTCTCCGTCTATTTATTAATATATTTTTTTTCTTTAGTTCTCTCTCATTCTCAATTCTCAATTTTTGTTTATTTTCACATTTTTATCTGATAATTTATAAATTATTCTTAATTTTGTGTTGCTATTTCTTTTTACAATATTTTGTGTTACATATTTAATATTTAATTTGTTTTGTATGTTTAAAATATAAAGATGCATATTTTTTTAATGTTACAATATAAATTTTTTATTTATGAAATATAGCTACAAAAGACTATATTCGTCCTTTTTTTATATATAAAAATAGAATAAATTAGCAGCATATATTTGATAATTTTGGTTTTTGTGCCTTGACAAATTTTAATTCCTTTTTTCTTTTAAAGCTTGGTTATTTTACAATGACACTTTTCTAATACTGGCTTTTTAAATTTATTTTTAAGATAGAATAAATAGTCTTTTTTTTTTTAATTGAGAAAAAAAGATAGAATGAATAGTCAATCATATACTTGCTTTTAGAAAATGCATATATTTCCAATACTAAAGTTATAATAGTGTTTGTCATTTAAATCAGTTTGTTTTAAAGTTTTGTGCAAAAAAAAAAAAAAAAAAAAAATCATAATCTTGTAATTTTCGTGATATCGTAACTTTGAGAATATCCATTGACATTCAAACAATTGTTGATATATACGTACTTTACTTATATATCTTTGATGCTAAAAATATTTGTCATGTCGATGTGTTAAAGTTATCTATTGAGAAAATGACCTTTGATACGATACTTTGTTTATCTTGTCATTGGACTAGAACTCCCTCAACCTTGTGTCACACGATAAAAACTATAATATTATTTAAATAAGCTGAAAAAAAATATGTACATGAAAAAATTACATTTAAAAAAAGTCTCATATATTTCATTGTTTGATTTATTGTTTGATTTTGCTAATGTAACAAAAACATTGATTCACTCCTTGTATTAATTTTTTTTTTTTTTTGAAGATATGAAACTATGGAAATTTCAATGAAATTTAACATTGCTAAAAGCCTTTATACATTATTAGTAAAGATAATAGCAATTATAACCTTTTATAAATACCATTAGTCACACTTAATTAACTCAATGTTAATAATGGGTTCATTTTTAATTTTCATAGCAATGGTTGGTTTGTATAATTGAAGTATTTTACTGTTTGCAATATTTATAAACACATAGTAGCCGTTCATTATTATTTGTAAATGATCGAAGTCTATCTTTTAATTTTAAAAAGGAAAACTTTCTAACAAATTCAAACTTGATATCTAACGACAATAAGATTTTGGAAGACTAGCATAACTCGAATGACATAAAATATATACCATCAATTTCAAAATTATTGACACAGGTAATCGTCACCCATACAAAGCTCATTAATACATGTGACCATAAATGCACAAACTAAAATCACATCAATATCACAAATTTACCCAAATATTTATGAAAAAAATACCTTTTTCGTCCCTAAGTTTTGATATAATTTCTATTTATTCCATAAGTTTCAAAATATTACACATTTAATCCTTAAGTTTTCAGTTTGATTTAGATACAGTCCATAAGTTTTAAAATATTACAATTTTACTATTGACATTTGAGTTTTGCTTCAATTTGATCCCATGTTTCAAGATTTTCACTTTTAAACTTGTTCACTAAACTCATTTTTCATATTTAGTATTAATTTATGTTAATAAATTACCAATCAATAAAAGAATTATAATTAATTAAGTTTCACTATCTTTTATCACTTGTAAAATTAAATTCAAAATTTCAATTCATAATTATTTTTAATTAATTAATAGAAATTGACTTTAATGATTGAAAATGAGTATTTAATAAAAAAATTCACGTTAAAAATGTAAAATCTTAAAACCTAGGGACCAAATTGAAATGAAACCAAATCTCAAGGATAAAATTAAAACATTTTGAAATTTAAGGACTACGTTGAAATAAAACTCAAAACTTAAGAACCAAATGTACAACATTTGAAAACCTAGAAACCAACTAGAAACTACACCCAAGATCTAGGGACCAAAAAGATATTTTACCAATATTTATTTAAATGAAAATTTCATTAAAATATTTACAATTAATAGTAAAATACCACAGGATATCTATCTACATAATAATCATCGTAATCTATCGTAGATAGAAAGTAAAATTTTATTATATTTGCAAATATTTTGATTCATTTTCTTATATTTAAAAATAACCCTTTATTTTAAACTTTCATTGGTAATTAACCCAATTCCAAAAACACAAGTTTTATTAAAAACTTTTTTTTTTTAGTTTTCTAATTTTGGATTAGATATTAAAAACACCCCAAAATGGAGACAGAAAAAAAGAGTTTAAATTCTTTTGACCTACTCCTATTTTGGTTCCTTTGGTTTTTCCCTTTTGTTTCTTGTAAAAATTTCCTCCAAGTTTAAGCAAGAAATTAGAAAAAGAAGGGACAGCCAAATCTCACGGTCCAGATGCATTCATTTCAATTAGGTTGTATTCTACGATTACGATTCTACCTTGCAAATTGAAATTGGTGATAGAAAGATAGGAGTATAAAAGCACAATTCAGATTAAATCCAAGTTTGTCTCAAGACTTGGAATCCACCAGACGAGAAATCTGTAAAAATCTATATAGATTATTTTTCAGAGACAAACAACCAATGAAGGCTTCCAAAACGCCAACTTGAGTATAGCTCAACTAGCTAACACATATACATCATCGACCAAGAGGTTGGAGGTTCAAATCCTCCGCCCCACATATTAACTTGGAAGGAGAATGAAAAAATCAAGGCTTCCAAATATCTCTTCTATAAAAAGGAGAGAGAGGACACAAAATGAAAAACCTACAACGCGAAGGCGGCAATTGACCACCAACAGTATTCTTCCCCAACACATTATAAACAGATCAAAGAGATATACATGTGTGTGTATGTATATATATATATCAATCAATGATTTAAAGAATGAAGAGGAAATATGAGCATAATAATAAAACAAACATTATTTCCAAAACTCGCCTGAAGCAGCAATCGAAGGTTTCGGGAGAGAGAATCGGGACAAAAGCAGGTCGAGGGAACTACTAAGTTTCCATGTCCTTGGTGAACTCCTGAAACATCAGGCAATAGTAAGAACAGAGTTTCTCAAATATTTTGAAGAAAATAAAGGGAAACGAGATCTATAACTTTCATTCCTTAGACATCACATTAGTTTGGACGTTCGGTTTAGTGAATGTTTCTACCTGTTCTTTAGCTATCACTGCAGTATTCTCATTAGAGTCCAGAAACAGGCAGACTACGGCGCAATCATCCACCTTGGCAGTAGGGTACTTTAATCTCCATGCTCGAGTAGCTTTGTCCACAAGAACACGAGCTGCAGAGGATCTCGAAGATGATGCAACAATTGCCACAACCTCTTCGTTTGAGAGAACATCCCAAACCTGTGAAAGGGAGCAAGTAATGAAAAAGGAACGTCTTTGTTTTTAAATAAAACAGATCAGCACAAATGGGACATTTTTGAATGACAAGTCAGGTTCACAATTAGATCTCTCAAGAGCAGATACTATCGCCTCGCCCCCTGCTTTTTTTCTCGTTAGAACAATGGGTTTCAAGTTCCAACTAATACTGAATGGTAGAAAGGAGAGTGCTTCACAGGTCAGTGAAAAAAAATTGCAACCGTCCACATCATCGTGTTTGTGGTTTCTATTTTTAATGTAAATAGGAGCTAAACAGATATGACATTCACTTCAGTGCCTCATTTGGGTTTCTTGCTGTAACATGTTAAGCAATTTTCCTTTTGTTTAAATACCAAAGAATTTTCAATTGATTTTTCTTCTTTCAGTTGTACCCATTGGTTGGCATGGTGCAACCCTTGTTTCCATTCCCCAATCTCATTCCTTGATTCTTCTCAAGGAAATTAATTTTCTATTTATAATAATGATTAGGACAGGAAAAAGAAAGTATATTTTTGTTCGTAAAGCTAAAAGGTGATACTTATGTGAATGATCAATGAAAATCTGCAAATGATCAAAATATGGATACTACTTTAATGGTCAGACATCTTACCCCATCGGTAGCCAGTACCACAAACTCATCTTTCTCAGTAAGATGACAATAAGAAACATCAGGAACGGCTATCACGCCAAAATCTTTTAAACAGAAATCTCCGAAAGCTCTGGCCATAGCAAGCCCAGGAGAATCATTGTTAGGAAGCCAAACCCGAAAAATCTCAGGCTCATTTTGAAGAGCAAAGATTCTTCCTTTGCAAAGTCTGATCCTTTCAGCTTCCCCTATCAAAGGAATAGAAAAAAAAATTTATACACATAAAACAAACAATACTCTCGCACGAACTCTCTATATCGGATCCTGAACTATTTTTGCAAAAAGACTTTATGATGATTGCCACAACATTACATCCTCCCAAAAAAAAAGAAAGAACGAACGAAAATCTAAGGACTCAAGTTAATTAGTAAATCATATACCTGCTTTAGGTTGGTCAACATTTTGCAAACAGGAAAGCTCAAAACATGTCAATGCAAAACTAGGAACAAAGAGAACAAGGAAAACGGACAGAGCAAAGAAAATCTAAAAGGTTTTCTTGCAACTGGAGGATTCCATCTTTTGATGAAAAGGAAATATAATCCACACCAATTATTAGCATCATATCGAACATACTATCTAGGACACCTTACTGACAATTCAATTCATCAGAAAAAAGTGATGGTAAATGCTCTTCCATCATAGCTCCTGATTGCACTTTTGTTTAATCACTGAACAGTTTGAGAAATGGATGCTTGAACATTTTATTCCATCAACGCCGATGAGTATCATATATTCACTAGAAAAATGAAGTGATTTCCTAAAAGATGCTAACAAGTATCTAAAATACATCAGAAGAAATTTCTAGAGAAAAACTTCTGCATCTTGAAATTTGCAAAACAAAGACTAATTATATTTAGGAATTTCAAGATCGTATATAAACACAGAAGGAAGAGGATATAGGGAAAGAAAATTTGATAGTTACAAGGACAATGAAGAGAGCAAAGGCATACTTGGAAGATTTGGCTTGAGGTCCACAGTCAACTGAACTGCAACGAGAGAGTTAGACGTATCTCTGGTACCTAAAACAGCCCTTGAGTCCCCAACATTTCCTACGATAAGATCCCGACCCTGTTTATCACAGAAGTTATTCACTGCACTTTCTAACAGTAGCAAAAAATGACAATAGTTGTAAATTAGCACCTGTTTCACCAAAGCAACTGATGTTGTACCACTGGTATAGCAATCAATATATGGATGTAGTTTAAGCTCCTTGTCCATCACCTTAAAAGCCTTTAGAAAAGACTCTTTCAGCATGATAGAAATGTCCTTGTGACTGCCCTGATGACCAGGATCACAATGAGAGGTTCCAGAGTCCTTGTTAACCAGCATTGGTGGAGAGACTTGACATCTGGCATCATTTTGCCCTTCCTTTCTGGAAGCAACCAACTCCCACTGAGCACTCAGTTTCAGAGGAAGAGAATCTCTGACTTTCTTTGCAACCATATGGCCAAAGGGACCGTGCCCATCAAAGACTCCACAAAATACTGCATCTTCTTTTGAACCAAAATTCTGAAAAGGAGAAGCTATTATTCAGAGATAACAAAGAAACATATTAAAACAAAAATGCAGAAAATAAAATCTTACTGAGCAGAAGTTCACTTTTAAATTCATCGAAAGGAATAGTCATGGGAAATATTAAGAGCAATGGAGAGAAAATCTTAGAGAGGCAAACATTCACTTTTGAACAAAAATATATATCAACAACCTTTACTGGCAAACTGGATTCATTTATTACTTCCTAATGGTTATTCGCAGTAATAGTATCAATGTAAAACTTAATATCTGATAATGAAACTAGGTTAATACAAATATACAGTTATACACTTATAGATAGAATGAGAGGAAAATAAATAACAGTACCACAAATTCAATAACAGTTAAGCGTCCAGAGAGAAGACCAAACATATTTATTCTTCTTCTTCTTTCCCAAAGTCACATGTCAAAACTAACCCTTTAATCATACCCATAAAGAACTTAAAAAGATGATATCCTAAATATTAAACTTACTTTTCCTGCTATTCATCGTTCAGTAGAAGATATTCAATCAAATAGTTATCTAAGTCACATCTCTAAAGACGAGCCTAAGATAAAATGTGATCAAAGCCCACCTAAAACTAAACACCAGGAAATGATATACTAAACTACAAATACTCTATACATGACATGGATATTTTAACATGCAACAGGGAATGGTATACTGAACCATAAAAAATTCACAAGCAAAGCAATGATCAGTTGATGTTTACTACCAACATAATTTGGGGGTAAGAAGAATCAAACCTCCCAAACAATCATAGCGTCCTGATTGGTGCCTTTCTTGCCTTGCCTGGTAAAGAGCGAGGCATGATCAGTTGTTCCATTCAAAAACATCCGGCCAGGAACTCGATGAAGCGACATCTCCCTTGAAGAGTCATTAGAGGGAGAAGAACCTTTTCTCGCAATCTTCCTCTTGGAGTTCCTTCGGGTAATAACGCCATCATCACGAGAAGTGGAAGCAATCTCAGAATAAGGGATGGTGCGCTTGTTGCGGTCCCCAGAGAGGCATGATCCCATTCCGAGGGCCCTAATAACGTTAAGAAAGCACTCCAGACCTTCCAAACAGTCAGAACCACGCAATTCCACAGCCGACGCCGTTGTGAAACCTTTCAATTCTATGATTGCAATAAACTCCTATCACCAAACCGATAGAAATCCACCACAAACACTTCCGAAATCCTCAAACCAAATCAACAGAACATTTTTCAAAAAAAGAACGCCAAAATGAATAAAACCTGCAGATGCAGCGAATAAACAATGATTCATCACACATAAAATCAACAACATCGATGCAATTCTTCAAAACTACATAACAAAACGTAAGAAAACAGAGGAAACGAAAACTCAATCAAAGGCGTTGAAATAACAACGGCGATGAAAAGAAACGAAAAACCGACCAAAAGCAATGATTAATCATTGAAAATTTCAAAGACGACAGAACGAAATAAAGCGAAAGAACAATTCTATTCTAAGATCTTCGAAAGGGCACTTTACCTGAATGCACATAATCGATTTACTGGAAAGGAATTGGGGCTCTGAGAAGAACAAAAGGTTGCGATTTCACGAATTGTTCTTCATCCAGAAGAACATCATCGGATTTCTTAACCAAATTCTTCTGATTCGTTCATATTCCCAAGTCAAATTCCAAAATCGATCATTTTGTTCTTTTTTTTTTCCCTCTCTCTCTATCCTCTCAATTTCCTTATCCAAATTAATACTTTGATTAACTAATTTTGGAAATTCCTTCTTCTTTTTTTTTTAATTTTTTATTCTTTTTGGAAAAAAGAAAATGGAAATTCCTTTTTCGAATATTAAAGGCCGTGAGGCATGAAACCGATAATAATAAACGTCACGTGTTATCATGGATCATTTTAGGGAATGCCCAAAAAAATTCTCAATTCTTAAAAGAGAATGCCAACTCTGTAACTCAAGGGTTCGTACTATCGACTTTGAAGTATGAGGTTTGATTCTCTCATCTCATACTTTAATTACAATATCTTTACAAAAAAAATAATAAATAAATAATTGGAAAAAAAATCTTCTTCCAAGGTGGAAATGAAAGGGGAGGTGTGGGGGTTGGGTTGAAAGAACTCAAAACTCAATCTAATTGTTTTAGTTGCAAATTTCTTCAGCTCAAACAATTTTTATTAAAAAATGAACTAAACAAAACCCAATAGAATCATGAAAGTTTGTTTAGTTATTTTTATATACTAAATTAATAAAAAGTTCAATTTTAATTTATTAAATGAAATTTTCTTTCAAGTATTAAAAAAATTATTTTTAAGAGCTGTTTGAGCATAAATTATCCAAAAAATAATGAAATTAAATAAAAATAAAATAAATATATGTATGTATAATTGTATCATAAGTAAAATAAATATACATTTCAGAGTTAATAATAAGTTCGGATTGGTTCGGGTTGATTTAAGTTATTTTAAGTGAGCCCATATACCAACTCAATCCATAATTTTTTTGTTTATTTGAACTCAACCCAACCCAAATGAGTTGATAACCCAACCCAACCGTAATTGTGTTGGGTTTTTTTAACACCCCTAGATGGAAGTTAGTTCGAGATCAAGATGGAGAACATATTATTTGTCCTACTTTACTACTCATATTTTACTAGACAAACTATCGAAACATGCATCAATGTGAGCTTAATTTAACTAAAATATATTACGTGTTAATGATTAAAAGGTTTGTGGTTTAAATTTTTCCATTGACTATTGTATTAAAAAAGCCTATAAAAAAGACGTCTCTCAAATAATTTGAAAATTAATGATGGTTCAAACCTCGAGGTTGATAGTACAAGCACTATGCAAGTTGGGCTATACTCTTATTGGCATTTTCAATTTTATTTTGAAAACTATCATTAATTGATTTATAACATATCTTATTGTTTTTTTTTTTACTACAACACACGGATAAAAGAGAGATTTAAAACTTCAAACTTAATAAAAGTAGTGAAGGAAATCAGATTCGAGATTTCCATGAGCAGTGGAACAAGATTATTCCAAATTACAATCATGAATGAACATATATTTACAATCGAATACAAAACAAGTGGTTATGCAAATAATTCCAGAAATTATAGCATGAAAAACAACTGTAGAGAGGGAAACACTGGAGGAACAAATGCAGTAGCGTCTCCACGCTCCGTTGCATGACTCTGATCGAACAACAGAAACCACGAGCGCTCGATCTACACGACCGCAACATTGCACGAACACATCACAAACACTTCGCGCTCGTTTTCAACGATCTTCTCGGTCAGGAACTCCTCCGCAACACGAACGGCTTCCACAGCACCACGAACGGCCTCCAGAAAACCTCAACGGTGTCGAGTTGAGTCTGACACCACCAACAAGGCTACCTTGGTATTCTCGGTGTGAGAATCTAGAGGGTGGGCTCTATTCGGACTTGGTATGAGGCAGACGAAGGAGGAAACAACAATCGAGTACACAATTGGGCAAGTGAGAGATGGTGGAGACCTATCGTATAGGTCGATGCCCAATCGTTTAGATAAAGCTATGCGATCATCTAGCAAAAGCTATGCGATCGTTTAGTCTATCGTTTAGCTCGGTCTGTCGCCTACAGATTCTATACGATCGTTTACCTTGGACCAGCGATCGTCTAGCAAAACTATGCGGTCGTTTAGTAAATACGGCACGATCGTTTAGCTCTACTCTGCACGATCGTTTAGCTCACTCAGCCATCGTTTAGTAAATCCAAATTTACTTGACGACTTCGTAAGTTTCTTTTGTGCGGAGAGAAAACTCAAAACATTTTTCAATCATTTGTAAAACCTCATTTTCAAAATAGGAAAACTATTTTCCTTTTAAACTCACGTTTACCATGATTCAATAACCACCCACTACTTTGGTTATTTAAAAGAAAAAGAATTAATTATCCAATAATTAATATTATTATAAACATAAATGATAACCGACTTATCATACTATATTTATAACCTATAGTTTTAGTATTTCATCTCATGAAACATATAAACCATAGTTCTTTTTTTCTTCCATGGTACTTAATGTAAATCTCATTTACATCAATCCTCCACTAGATGTATCTTATACATCATATCTATTATATCATATATAATCAAAATACCAATTGTCAATTTGAACATTTCAAATCAACACCAAGAACTGATCCTCAACTGAATCCATTGAGCTACCAAGGGAACCTCATGGACCTGTAGCTCGAAGCTCCAACGGTACGTGAATAACTGACTAAACTCTTTAGTCACGAGATCCACCATCCGTTAACTACCAGGCACTTCACTAAAGACTGACAGCTGAACTCTCCTTACCATAGATATATTATGTGTCCATCTTAACCAATGAGCAGTGCGACAACCCTTCATAGATCGATCATAAGTCCAGCTGGGCCAATAATCGTTATGCCCCTGTAGTTACATCTGTCTCCTTAAGTACCACTGATCCCTCTAATGAATATAAGTCATAGTCCTATTATGACCGAGTCTTCTCTTCCAAAGAGAAGCTGTGGCCACTATGTTCAAGCCCCGAAATCAGCCCTTAAGGGAGCAATCTCTCTACTTATCCCTGTTTCAGGAAAGGAGTGAATTCTATTTTTTGGATTGAGTTCCCAACTCCCAGATCAAACAAGTCTCCAAAAAGGTAGGCATGTTGAGTTGGAAATCTGGCCACTCTCACCCATACAAATCAAAGGATCACCCTCAAAGGCAGAAGTTCCTAAAACACCCAGGATTGAGGTTGTGTCACCTATGGTCGTCTAGGTGAGATGTAAGTCTCTAGTATCAACGACGTTATATGCAGAGTCTAGTCATCTCGTGGTCCAGGTCTTATAGAAATTCTTTGTATAGGACATCCCCACTTCATGTCTCCACATGAATGGTCAGGATCTACCATCTCTAGTAGTTTACAACACTTGCCAACCTTTACAAAGTGGGCCGTATCCGTAGTGTCACAAGGATCAGGTATCCTACCTTAATTCTTATACTACAGACCGATTTAGGTTATCACTTAAGACATGATCCACTTGTATATCACATATACATGCTTAAGTTCACATAAGATAACCAAGGAGCTTTGTTTATTGGATATGAGTAAATGTTGGAATTAAATAACACTTATTTTATTCATTGAACAATGTGTATCTTTACAAAACAACGAGACTCTGGGAGAATTAGGACACCAATACCAACAAGTAGTATATGTCAAATAATGTTAAACTATTCTCAATTGAGTCATTAACCAACTTAGTTGATAATAGAACTTTTTTTAAATATAAAAAAATATTTAAAAATATTTACATTTCATAGTAAAAAATTCAAAAGTTACAAATATTTTTTAAACTTTCTGCTATAAAGTGTGAATATTTTTGGGATTTTCCTATTTATAAGAATTTTCCTTGATAATATTTTAAAAATGGAAATCAAGGATGAACATAATTTATTTTATGTTCAATTTATTATTATTTTTTTTTAAAAAAATACATCTTTATTGAGGCTCATGGGTCATAGAAAGAGATACATCCTCTCAGTTGATAACAAGAGCCCAATTAGGGAGGCCATCACACCATACATCTGACATCTTGAAATTTCTAGCCCTTTTAGCTACTTCATGGGCCATTTTATTTCCATTTCTTTTAACATGTACAAAAATTAAAGAGTTAAAAAAAGAAGCCAAGTCATCTATTTTCTTTTTAAACACTCAAAAGATTAATTATTGTTAGACAATCAGTTCTAAACTAATATCAGAGAAACCCTATCTTTCTATCACTTTCACTCCTTTCATAATCGCCAACATCTCTGATAATAGAGGCTCAGGGTTGTTTTGCATGTTCAACATTTCAAGTCTGATCAAAATTCCAACTGATTCTCTTACAACAATGTCTATTCCCAGGTTTGAAGCTTCTTTTCTTCAGGGTGCATCCACATTAATCTTCACAAAATTAGCTGGATTACAAATCCACTTAACTTGATTAGCTGAGCTTTCAAGGAAATTTCTCTATGATTTAGTGAATACGTTCTTGGAATTTGTATGTTCAGTCATATATTTATGAATCCAATTAGTTCTGATTGATCTTTCAGGAATTGAGGAATCATTTACTAACTTATTACAGTTTGTCCAAATGCTCCAACAAGTTGTGGCTTCCAAGTTCGAGTTCATCGCGGGAATATGCACTGGTTAGTTGGGTCCATCTATCATTGAAGATTATGTTGAAATCCTCATAAATACACGAACAGTCTCAAATTCTTTCCCAAATCTCCTTTGTTCACTGGCAGCTGAATAACATATGATCGGTAATCTCAAATTCTTCATTCCAGAAAGGACAGTAAAGTGTGATATTCAAACCTTTCTTCCTTAAGTTTATTTTGGTAGGTAGAATGTTATGAAGTGCTCTCCAAATAAAATGTTTTATTTTGTTAGAAATTTTTAATTTCCAAATATTTTCCCAAACATTAGCTATTAGGTTGAAGCTTGGACCATCTTCATTTATAATACTTCTCATGAAAAGTTGATAGCTGCTTTTCACAGAATAGATTCCTGACTTATGCTAAATCAGTTTGACAGGAAGATTAGTAGGAATTTTCCTGATATAATCCACATCCTCTTCATTTAATAAATCATCTAAAATAGATTCTTTCCAACCCCCCATTGGGAGAATGAAATCAGCAACATAAAGATTCAATGATAAAAGGTTAAAGAAAGTAGGCTTGAATGATGAGGCCTTGGAATCCAAGGGTCTAAAAAGAAACATATTGAATTGTCATTCTCAACTCTATATTGAAGACCTTTAGATAGAAGTTCTCTTCCCCATATAAAACTTTTTCAAATGAGTGATGAATCGAATTTGATAGATGCTTCAACGATCAAACACTCATTAAAGTATAAGCTTTTAAGGACTGTAGATACAAAAGAATTTAGATTTTCTACTATTTTTCACACCTGTTTGGTTATTAATGCTTGATTAAAGCCAACTAAATCACGAAAATTTAAGCCATCCAATGGTTTTGGTAGGCAAAACTTCTTTCATTTCATCCAATGTATTTTCTTTTTATTAAAAGTTGATCCCTACCAAAAATTAGAGAAGGTTTTGGTGATCTCTTCACAAAAAGACTTAGGAAGTTTGAAGAAACTCATGGCATAAGTAGGAATAGACTGCCCAATGTTTTTAATCAAAATTTCTTTACCAGCTTTTGAGAAAAATGCCATTTTCCAGTTTTGAATAGCAGTCCATATTCTTTCTTGGATGAATCTGAATTCAGCTGATTTAAACCTCGATAGATATGATGAAAGACCCAAGTAATTCCCAAGTTGTTTATATGGGAAATGTCTAAAAGATTACTTAAAAATCTACACGATCAAAACTCACATTAGATGAAAAAATCATAAAGGACTTGTCAAAATTTATACATTCACTAGAAGTTATTTCAAATAGAACTAAAATATTTTTAAGGTTAATTAATTCAGTTTCAGATGCTTTACAAAAAAATTAAACTATCATCAGTATATAATAAATGAGAAATATTAGGATAAGATGTATTGAGACGAATTCCAGAAATCAAATTATTCTACTTTGCATTTTGAATTATAGATGATAATCCTTGGGGAACAAAAATGAACAGATAAGGGGATAGTAGATCTCCCTAGCGAAGGCCTCTAGATGGAATAATATTACCTTTAGTGTAACTATTAATTATAATTGGAAAACTTGCAGAAGAAACACATTTTAAGACTAAGGATACCCAAGATGAATCAAAGCCTAATTTAAGTAAAATGCCTTGTAGGAAGTTTCATTCAATGCAATCATATGCTTTACTTAAATCATGTTTTACAGTTGTTTCTTTTTCTTTGTTTCCTTTCCGAGATTTGAAGAAATGTAAGCACACATGACCTATAATGATGTTATTGTGAATTGGGCGACTAGGAGTGAAAGCAACTTGTGAAATAAAGATCAGTTGCTCCAGAAAAGGTTTAAGTCTATTAACTATAGACTTGGAGATAATTTTACAGGAAACTTTACATAAACTAATGGGCCTATAATCTCCAACGTAGAAGGATTAGGAGTTTTAGGTATTAAGACAATATTAGTAGAATTTATAGAATGAAAATATTTCCTTTTATTTAAAACGTCAAGACATTTAGTTATTGTTTTTTTTACCTACAACACTCCAATATTTTTGAAAGAAAATAGCAGAAAATCCACTAGGACCTAGGGCTTTAGTAGGAAACATACAACTAATAGTTTCATCTATTTCGTTTTCGGTTTAAGGGGTTAAAAGAATATCATTCATCTCTTTAGAAATCTTAGGATAAACCGTGTTTAAAATAACATCTATATTAAAAGGAGATGGATTTGTTGAAGTAAAAATGTTTTTGAATTAAGATAAAAAGGTATCTTCAATTACTTTAGGGTCTTCATTCCAAACTCCATTTTTATATTTAATACCTACAATTTCATTCCTTTTTTTTTTTTTTTTTTTTCTCATTGTAGCTTTTTTATGAAACCATTTGGTATTTTTATCCCTCCATTTTAGCCAATTCTCTCTAGATCTTTGTTTCCAATATATTTCCTCCTCTTTGAGTAAATGACCCAGTTCAAATTCTAGAAGATGAATATTCTCAAAATCAGTGAAATACCTATTATTATATTAAATTTTTAACACATTTTTTGATCCTATTTCTTCTATTATTTAACAAATTTCTACCCCAACTAGCAAGATGTTTTGAACAAGTAGAAAGATTTGATTCAAAAGAATTATTAGGGTAAGGAGAGCCACTCCAATTACAAGAAGAGGATATAATCTTTTTGCATGCCTCATGTAGGGTCCAGGACTCTTCAAATTTGAAAGGTTTGTGTCATCTCCTTCCTTTTCCACGTTGAATTTTTGATAGGTTGCATAAAATTGGTCTGTGATCAGATCCAATCTTGATTATATATTCTTATGTTAGGAAAAAGATCTTCAAAAGCTGAATTACATAGGAATCTATCCAGTCGTTCAAATATTCTTTGTCATCTTTGAATACCTATCCATATGAAAGTATCTCCAATATAGGTTAGATCTTTTAAGTTGCATTCACTTATAACATTTCTGAAACGGTCCATAAATACAATTTTCCTGGATGAACCACCAAAATTTTCATGTTTCCATAGGATTTTGTTAAAGTCTCCACCAATTATCCAATGAGAGTTATCAAGATTATGAAGTTTTTTTAGTAGATCTTAAGTAAGATATTTCTTTTCAGCTTTAGGGGAGCCATAAATTTCAGTAAATCTCCAACATTTATTATTCCAACAAATGTTTACATCGATATGGTGAGGAGAGAATGAGCTTAAGCTCACTAAAAATCCTTTATTCCATATAAAGACGAAGCCTCTTCTAACATTATCACTGTTTACATTTAGACAACCTTCAAAACCATTCATGATTTTCATTCTATTTGCAATAGGAGAACCACTTTTTTAATTTCGGATAAAAATAGTATTTAAGGATAATTTGTGCGAGTGAGCTCTCACAATCTCCTGAATGCTCTAGGGTTACCCACATCTTTAGCATTCAAACATAAAATGTCCATATCTCTTGGTAGGGTCGTTGAATAGCCTCTGCCAAAGTGGAGTTAGAAACATTGAAATTAGATAGGTTATCAGTAATACATTGAAATTTTTTGCTAGAATTTCCATCTTCAATATAACCTTCTTTCCTTTTGGGCTTTTCCTTGAAAGAGTTGAATTGGGTTTTGAAGGTATTCAAATTGATTTTCCTTTTCCAGCATTTCAATTTTTTAGAGTTAGATTTATTATTCTTCTTTGCTTCCTTCCTTATGTTTGGTTGCAGCTGGACAATCTTTAGATGTATGACTTATATAACCTTTGAAAAGAAAATGTTTTTTCCCCATATTTTCTACTGAAAAGCCCATCTTCAATCTCCAAGCATTTGTCATCAAATTCTTGATCATGGAGATGGTTATCAATCTTGTAGAAAGTACTTTTCTGATTAGGCAAAGGTCCATGTATGCTTTGATATTCATCTCTGGTTCAATGAATAGACTATCATTCAAGGTATTTTCTTCGTCTGTTAGTTTTAACTTCCTCCAATCCTTCAGTAAGGCATTGGAATCCATTTGGAGAAACAATGACTATTCTTGATTTCAGGATAGGAGGGACGTTGAGGAAGACACACAGTGAAGAAAAAGCTAGATTAGCTATTAAGGAGACTTTGGATGTCTAGAATGAAGCACTGGACAGAAAAAACTCAAAACAAGGTAGAGCTTTCCTAATCTTAGGAAAAGTAGATAAATTGTTCCCTTATAGCTGATTTCGGATTGTAAAAAATGAGGCCTCAACCTCTCACTAGTTCGAGAGGGGTTAGCTTAATTGGACTATAAATTGTTTGTTCATTAGAGGAATCAGTGATACATAACGGTAATTTGACCCAACTGTAGTTATGAGTGATTTGTGAAGGGTCAAGTCAACTCACTGTTGATTGGTTACATCCATGGACACAGAAATATATCTACAGTGCAAAGAGTGTAGCTATCGGTCTTTAGTGAAGTGACTGGTAGTTAATGAATTTTGATTATTTTAATTAAAGAGTTTAATTAATTAATCTCATATTATTGGAGCTTTAATTAATTAATCTCATATTATTGGAGCTTCTAATCTATAGGTCCATAAAGTCCTCTTGTTAGCTTGCTAAAGGATAATAATGAAAAATAATTTGAATTGTTCAAATCAATTGAGGGAAATTTATATTAATGAGATTAATATATAATGATTAATTATATATATGATCTATAATCCAAATTATGTAAGAGAGAAATATTTGAATGAAATTCAAATATTAAATTTAAATGAATTAGATTCATGAAGAATTAATTAATTATAATGTTAGAGAGGTAGATACATATAAATATGTGATGTTTATATGTTAATTAATTAACTATATATTAAATAGGATTTAATATATGTTTATTTAATTAGTGTGCCAATTAATTAAATAAGAGTTATTTAATTTATTACCACTAAGGGTATAAACCCTTCTCCATGTAAATATAGGGTAATTGTAATTGGTAGCAATTTTAACATGAAAATCATGAAAAGACATAATATTTAGCTAAATAAATAGAAATTTATCATGAAAATCACATTAATGCCTTTGATTGAATAAACCTTTCCCTTTTTTAATCAAGTTGGTTATTGAAGTTTCGAAATGTCTATTTTCGTCTTCAACTGTTTAAAAATAAATATTTTATGTTCGTGCTTATGTTTCTATTTTCTTATGCTTGACTAATTTATTAATGTTGAATGAGAAATTTCGGCGAATCACGAGTTGTCACGTCATCAATGAAAGTCTAAGCCTATTGGAAAAATTATAAGTTGGATTGGGCCGAGTAATTAAAGTCACTCAAGCCCGACCCAATTCTGAAATTTTGGTCTAAATTAAAGATTAAGCTCAAGCCCAATATTTCAACCCAACAACAAATGGACCCAAGCCCAACTTTAGTCCAAACCTAATTTTGGCCTAGTAAAGTAATTGGGTCCATGCCCATGTAAGACCCATGAGAAACCTCTATAAATAGAGACATTATCTCTTCATTTGAGAGGGAGGTTGGAGGAATTGAAGGCAAAACCCTCTGAAGATCTGAAGTCTGAAGCTCCAAGGATCTGAAGAACATAACTCCTCCAAAGTTTTGAAGATCGAAAGACATTAAAGCTCTGAAGATCAGAAGACATATCAAAGCTCTGAAGATCAGAAGATACTAAAGCTCTGAAGATCAGAAGACATATTAAAACTCTGAAGATTTAAGCTCCCAAGATCCAAGACTCAAGCTCTCAAGTGCTGAAGACCGAAGCTTCTCAAGCTTCGAAGACTGAAGTTCTCAAATTCTAAGAATTGAAGATCTAAACTATTTGAAGCTTTGAAGATTAAAAGATTTCAACAAATTGACTGTACCTTCACAACCTACAAGCTGAAGATTCAATCTCCTTAAACCCAATGGCCAAGCCCAAGCCCAAGTCCACATGTGAACTCTATAAATAGAGAAGCTCTCCTCATTTGGAGGGGTCAGCAATTTTACACTCCAGAGAGCTTAGAGGAAATTCTCTACAATCAGAAGATTCCTTGACTCTTGAAGCTGACCACCTTGAAGATCGAAGTCCTTTGGAGATACAAGTATTCTGAAGACCGAAGTTCTTTGAAGATACAAGCATTCTGACCACGCTTAAAGACTGAAGTCCTTTGAAGATACAAGCATTTTGAAGACCGAAGTCCTTTGAAGATACAAGCATTCTGATCACGCTTGAAGACTGAAGTTCTTTGAAGATACAAGCATTCTTCCAAGACTCCAAGCTCAAGAACATCCACATGCTCTGCTTCTATATATTAAACGTATGCATTCAACCGAGAGAGAATCAGAGGATCAAGTACTAGAGATCAAACCACATCGCATCAAATCAACATCAACATCAACATCAACAACAACCCAAGTTCAACTCCACGAAACAAGTTTCTTTAGAAGCCTCATGTGAACACTAATCCTCCAAGAAGATCATCAAGCCCAAAGGTCATCATCCAAGAAAATCAACAAGCCCAAAGGCCGATCGTCCAAGAAGATCATCAAGCTCAAAGGCCGATCATCCAACAAGATCAACAAGCCAAAGGCCGATCATTCAAAAAGATCAACAAGCTTAAAGACTATAGTTTCTTTTGAAAGCATCAAAATATTATGTATTAGAGATTATACTCACTTTTTACAAAATTAATACAAATACAAAGTTCAAGTTCCACAAAATAAATTTCTCCTGAAATCTTGTGTGAACAATTAAGTTTCAATATATATTCATGTTAACATATTTAATTGGCAAAATGAGCTTAGTTCAACCTATTTTATTATTTTAGTTTTTAATTGTTGGGTTGTATGCCCTGAAACCTCGTAGTTAATATGTTATTTGAAATAATGGTCGATTATTTATGCAATAATCTATTTAAGAAAGATCTGAGGTTATTTATGTAACTTAAACATGTATGTGGTTGAAAAATAGGTGAATCATGTTTAAGTAATAACCTAAATGGTCTATAATATATGGATAAGGAAGTGTCTTATCCTTATGACACAACAGATATGACCCACTTTGTAATTGGTACAGTAGTTATAAAGTGTTAAAAACGATATGATCTTAACCGTTCACGTGGAGACATGTGAGTAGAGGTATCCTATACAAAGCTTTTGTATAAGACCAGAGCGCGAAATGATTAATCTCTCTCTATAATGTCGTTACTTGTAAAGATTAACATTTCACTAGGATGACTATAGGTGACTTGACCTTAATCCTGAGTGAGTTGTGAACTCCTGTCTATGAAGGCGATCCTTTGATCTGTATAGGTAAGAGTGGCCAGATTCACGGACTCAATAAACCTACCATTTTGGGGATTTGTTCGAGTAGGAAGCTGGGAACATAACTACACAAGATGGAATTCACTCCTTCCCGTCTTGAGGGAAAGTAGATGAATGGCTCCTTCAAGGGCTGATTCTAGGTCTTCAATGAGGCGTCTCACCCTCTCAATGGTCAGAGAGAGGTCTAGTTTATAGTTGGACTATAACTTATTGTTCATTAGAGGGAAAGTGGTACCTAAGGAGTTAGATGTAACTGAAGGGGTAAAACAATAATTTGATCCAGCTGTAGTTACAAATAATTTGTGAAGGATCAACTTACTGTTGATTGGTTATATCTGTGGACACAGAAATATATCTACAGTGTGAAGAGTTAAACTATCAATTTTTAGTGGAGTGACCGACAATTAATGAATGTTAATTAATTTAATTAATTAATCTCATATCATTCGAGGTTCTAATTTGTAGATCCACAGTATCCCCTTGCTAGCTCACTAAGGATAAAACAAGGAACAATTGCTTTTGGAATAATTTAAATTGTTCAAATTATATAAGGGAATGAAAGGTGTTAATTATACTAATGTGATTAATATAAAGTATAATGTATATTGATACATTATAGTGTATATTTGATTATAAATATGATTTATAATTAAAACTATATAATATATGAGAGATAAATATTTGATGAGATTCAAATGTTATTTATATAAATACTATAAGTTAAAGTTTAATGTGAATATGATTTAAAGCTCTGAAGATCAGAAGACATATCAAAGCTCTGAAAATCAGAAGACATTAAAGCTCTGAAGATCAAAAGACATATTAAAACACTGAAGATTTAAGCTCCCAATATCCAAGACTCAAACTCTCAAGTGCTGAAGACCAAAGCTTCTCAAGCTTCAAAGACTGGAGTTCTCAAATTCTAAGAACTGAAGATTTGAACTATTTGAAGCTTTGAAGATTAAGAGATTTCAACAAACTGACTGTACCTTCACAACCTACAAGCTGAAGATTCAATCTCCTCAAACCCAAAGGCCAAGTCCAAGCCTACATGTGAACTCTATAAATAGAGAAGCTCTCCTCATTTGGAGGGGTCAACAATTCTACATTTCAGAGAGTTTAGAGGGAATTCTCTATAATCAGAAGAATCCTTGAATCTTGAAGCTAACCACGCTTGAAGACTGAAGTCCTTTGGAGATACAAGCATTCTGAAGACCGAAGTCCTTTGAAGATACAAGAATTCTGGCCACGTTTGAAGACTGAAGTCCTTTGAAGATACAAGCATTCTGAAGACCGGAGTCCTTTGAAGATACAAGCATTCTGACCACGCTTGAAGACTGAAGTCCTTTGAAGATACAAGCATTCTTCCAAGACTCCAAGCTCAAGAACATCCACACGCTTTGCTTCTATACATTAAACATACGCATTCAACCGAGAGAGAATCAGAGAATCAAGTACTAGAGATCGAACCACATCGCATTAAATCAACATCAATATCAACACCAACTCTAGTTCAACTCCACAAAACAAGTTTCTCTAGAAGCCTCGTGTGAACACTAATCATCCAAGAAGATCATCAAGCCCAAATGTCGATCATCCAAGAAGATCAACAAGCCCAAAGGTCGATCGTCCAAGAAGATCAACAAGCCCAAAGGCCGATCGTCCAAGAAGATCATCAAGCCCAAAGGCCGATCGTCCAAGAAGATCATCAAGCCCAAAGGCCGATCATTCAAAAGGATCAACCAGCTTAAAGACTATAGTTTATTTTGAAAGCATCAAGACATTATGTATGAGAGATTGTACTCACTTTCCACAAAATTAATACAAATACAAAGTTCAAGTTCCACGAAATAAATTTCTCTTGAAATCTCATGCGAACAATTAAGTTTCAATATATATCCATGTTAACATATTTAATTGGAAAAAATGAGCTTAGTTCAACCTATTTGATTATTCAAGTTTTTAATTGTTGAGTTGTATGCCTTGAAACCTCGTAGTTAATATGTTATTTGAAATAATGGTCTATTATTTTATGCAATAATCCATTTAAGAAAGATTCGAGGTTATTTATGTAACTTAAACATGTATGTGGTTGACAAACAGGTGAATCATGTTTAAATAATAATCTAAATGGTCTATAATATATGGATAAAGAAGTGTCTTATCTAAGACAAAACAGATATGACTCACTTTGTAATTGGTATAGTAGTTGTAAAGTATTAAAAACAATATGATTTAACTGTTCATGTGGAGACATGTGAGTGGAGGTATCCTATACAAAGCTTTTATATAAGACCAGACCGCGAAATGATTAATCTCTCTCTATAATGTCATTACTTGTAAAGATTAACATTTCACTAGGATGACCATAGGTGACTTGACCTTAATCCTGAGTGAGTTATGAACTCATGTCTATGAAGGCGATCCTTTGATCTGTATAGATGAGAGTGACCAGATTCATCAACTCAATAAACCTACTATTTTGGGGATTTTTCCAAGTAAGAAGCTGGGAACATAACTACACAAGATGAAATTCACTTCTTCCCGTCTTAAGGGAAAGTAGATGTATTGCTCCTTCAATGGCTGATTCTAGGTCTTCAATGAGGCGCCTCACCCTCTCATTGGCCATAGAGAGGTCTAGTTTATAGTTGGACTATAACTTATTGTTCATTAGAGGGAAAGTGGTATAAGGAGTTAGATGTAACTGAAGGGGTAAAACAGTAATTTGACCCAGCTGTAGTTACGATCAATTTGTGAAGGATCAACTTACTGTTGATTGGTTATATCTGTGGACACAGAAATATATCTATAGTGAGAAGAGTTCAACTTTCGGTTTTTAGTGGAATGACCGTCAGTTAATGAATGTTAATTAATTTAATTAAAGAATTTAATTAATTAATCTCATATCGTTCGAGGTTCTAATTTGTAGATCCACAATATCCCCTTGCTAGCTCACTAAGGATAAAACAAGGAACAATTGCTTTTGGAATAATTTAAATTGTTCAAATTATTTAAGGGAATGAAAGGTGTTAATATAGTAATGTGATTAATATAAAGTATAATGTATATTGATACATTATAGTGTATATTTAATTATAAATATGATTTGTAATTAAAACTATATAATATATGAGAGATAAATATTTGAATGAGATTCAAATATTATTTATATAAATACTATAAGTTAAAGTTTAATGTGAATATGATTTATATAAAAACTATAGGTTATAAGAGAGATGTGCATTTTAATCATATGATTAATTAAGTTAGTTAATTAATCATATAATATACTTTATTATATAGTAATATTGTATATTTAATAGCTCCCCTTTACAAGGGAGTTATTTCCATCATGATGGATGGGAATTAAAATAACTCCCATCCTCTCTCTTTCTTAAATTTTGTGTTGTGAATACAAAGAATTGGTCTTGTAATTTTTTCTACGTGAAAGAAAAGGAAGAAAAGTCTCTCTCAATCTCACCGCCTTTCTTTCTCCCAAAAACAAAAAGGAGACCACCATTCCTGTTCCTTGCTGGAGAATAGCAAAGGCTCCGAGTGGTGGTGTCGAAGCTTGGTGTTCGTGCTTGAAGGTTTGGAAAATTGAAGCGGAAGCGTGAAAAGGATTGTGTCCCTTAATTTAATTTTACAGAACCGTAGTAAATTAGGGAAGATGAAAACTTTAACGATAAACATTTATATATCTAGCATGCTTTTTAAAGAATATAGAGAGAAACTAAGGGAGAGTCACACTTACCCTTGAAGACCGATTAATCTTCGCATTTCCTCTCCGATATTGCTCGAACGCAACGAACAAACTCTTCAGGGACAACAACACCAACACCCAATGTGGACACCACCACAATGAAACCTTAGTATTCTCGGTAGGGTGAGAATCGACAAGAGTAGTGGGCTTCGCTTTAATTTTGGAAGGGAGGGAGAGTTGTGTTTTTCTTTAGAGGAGATTATAGAGAGTTCTTGGTGATCATTTTTTAAAAAAATTGAAAGAACCTTTTGTAAAGAAGATGATAAAACTCTATAAACCCAATTTTTCTACATGAAACCAACTTTCATGTTGGTTATGATAGAGTGAATTTAGGGGAGGTACGATAACTCCCTCCCCAAATTTAGATTGATTTAAATTCAAATAATGAATTTAATTTAATATAAATATAAACATATATATTAACAACTTTAATGTGTGTATGTGTGTATATATATATATATATAACATACCTTATGTTATATCAAATATAACACATAACCTATAGTTTATATTCTATCATATATAATATACCCTAAAGATTATTATTCTCTCATTTAACATATAGTATTCAATACGAATTAAATTTATATTAAATTTAACATATAGTTTTTATATGAATCACATTCATATAAATAATGTTTGAATGAAATTCAAATATTTATTTCCTCTTAAATAAAACTTTATATATAATGCATCATATACATTGTATTAATTATATCATATATAATTAATTTCTTCAATGGACCTATAGATTAAAGTTCTAATGGTACTTGATTAATTAACTCAACTCTTTAATTAAATTAACCAACTTTCATTAATTGTCGATCACTCTACTAAAGACCGACAGCTGCACTATTTGCACTATAGGTATATTTCTGTATCCATTGGATAACCAATCAACGATGCATTGACCTTTCACAATTGTTCGTAAATATAGTTGGGCCAAAATTACCGTTTTTTCTTCGTGTTACATCTAACTCCTTAAGTGCCACTGATCCCTCTAATGAACAATAAGTCATAGTCCAATTATGACTAAACCTCTCTCGGGTCAGGAGAGGGTGTGGTGCCACATTGTTCAAGCCCCGGAATCAGCCTTTGAGGGAGCAATTTCTTTACTTACTATAACTATAGAGAATGAGTGAATTCCTTCTTGTGTAGCTACATTCCCAGCTCCTCAATCAGACGAATCTCCAAAATGGTAGACATATTAAGTCGACGAAACTGGTCACTCTCACCCATATAGATCAAATAACCGCCTTCATAGACAGGAGTTCACAACTCACTCAAGATTCAGGTCAAGTCACTTATGGTCATCCTAGTGAAATGTAAGTTTATTCTATCAACGATGTTATATAGAGGGACTATTCATTTCATGATCCAGTCTTATACAAACTCTTTGTATAGAACACCCCCGCTCACATGTCTTTACATAAATGATCAGGATCAGATCATTTATAGCACTTTACAACAATTGTCACAACTACAAAGCGAACCATATCCTTAGTGTCAATAGGATAAAGTACCTAGCCTTATCCATCTACTACAGACCATTTAGATTATCACTTAAATATGATCCACTTGTATGTCTCCACATACATGTTTAAGTTACAGAAGATAACCTTGGATCTTAGTTTATTGGTTTTGTAGGTTAATGCTACTAAGTATCAAATAAAAAACCTATTATTTTATTAGATAAGTAAATGGTTTATAATAGTTTGTAAAGTCAAACTATTACAACAGTACACAAAAATAAGAAACTAGGTCATACAATATGTGCCCATTATAAAATCTCCCATTTTCCTTAGATTAGATGCCCTGTCTCGTAGACTCAAACTCTCTAGGTGACCCTCAAACACCTTAGCTGTGAGGGCCTTTGTAAACGGATCAACAACGTTGTACACCAAAGCTATCTACGTGACAATCATGTCCCCTCGATGTACAATCTCCCGTATCAGATGATACTTGCGCTCAATGTGCTTCACACGCTTAGGACTTCTAGACTCTCTGGAATTTGCCACTGCACTACTATTATCACAATATAAGGTGATGAACTTTAACATGTCTGGAACAACTTCCAAATTAGTCAAGAATTTCCTGAGCCAGACAACTTCCTTGACAGCTTCACAAGCTGCTATATATTATGCCTCCATGGTGGAGTCAGCAATGCAACTTTGCTTGGTGCTTTTCTAAACTATGACTCTTCCATTAAGAGTGAACATTAATCATGAAGTGGATTTCCTTGAATCCCTATGAAAATCAGAGTGATCTTGTAATGATCAAATTCTTAGACCCATACACGAGCATGTAGTCCTTCAATCTCTGAAGATATTTAAAGATGGTTTTAACAGTATGCCAATGATCAAATCCTGGATTAGACTGATATCTACTGACTATTCCCACTACATAGCAGATGTCAGGTCTAGTACATAACATCATATACATCAAGCTACCAAAAGTCAATGCATAGGGGATCTGTCTCATCTTCTCAACCTCTTGAGGTATCTTAGGTCACTGGTCCTTAGATAGAGCAACTTCATGCCTAAAAGGTAGCAAGCCTCTCTTGGAGTTTTATATCGAATACTTGACAAGCATCTTGTTAATGTATGATACTTGAGACAAGGCCAACGATTTGTTCTTTCGATCCCTAAAGATCTGAATGCCCAGAACAAACTGCGTCTCTCCCAAATCTTTCATTTAGAATTGAACCGTCAACCACTGTTTTAAGTCAGTCAGTAGACCTACATCATTCCTAATTAGTAGGATATCATCTACGTACAACACTAAGAAAGGTACTGAACTATTAATGATCTTCTGTAAACACAAGGCTCATCAACATATTGATCAAAGCCATAAGATTTGATCGTAGAATTAAACCTTATATTCCAAGATTGAGAAGCTTGTTTCAATCCATAAATAGATTGATTGAGCTTGCAAATCTTTTGCTCTTGACCTTGGGTTATATATCCTTCAGGTTGCTGCATATAGATAGTCTCCTCAAGATTGTCATTCAAAAAGGTAGTCTTAATGTCCATACCAAATCTCATAGTCATAATATGCGACAATGGACAGGAATATCCAAATAGACTTCAACATGGCAACAAGTGAGAAAGTCTTCTCATAGTCAACTCCCTCAATCTGGGTATAACCCTTTGCCACAAGTCTAACCTTAAAGGTTTGTGCCTTACCATCAACACCCCTTTTCCTCTTGTAGATCCACTTGCAACCTGTAGGTTTTACCCTATCAGGTTAATCTATACTATCCCAGACTGAACTGAAGTACATAGACTCCATTTCGAGATTTATAGCTTTGATCCATTCATTTTTATCTACATCCTTCATTTCCTTCTTATAAGACAATGGATCCTCAACATCGCCATCAAATATGATGGTTAAGGTTTCTGTCAAACCCATATAACGAATAGGTGGGTCCGCAACTCTCGCACTATATCGAGGCTCCCTCAATGGTTGAGGTGGATGTGACTTACTAGATGAACCAATATCAACAACTCTTGTTGATATGCTTGGCTCTTTAACAACTCTTGTTGAAGGTTCAGCAATTTCTCTAGAAAGTTCATTCAATACTATCTTACTGCATGGTTTGTGCTCTCCATTGTGGTCCTCTTATGAAAATGTAGCGTTTGTCGACACAAACACTTTATTATCTTTAGGATTATAGAAGTAACCACCTCTTGTTCCTTTAGGATAGCCTACAAATAGACATAATTTTGAACGAGGTTCCAATTTCTTAGGATTAACCTTAAACACATGTGTTGGGCAACCCTATATCCTGAAATAGCGTAAACTACCTTTACGACCATTCTATAACTCTAAAGGTATTCTAGAAACACTCTTGGATGGAATACAATTCAAAACATAAGCTGCAGTTTGTACTGCATAACCCCAGAACGAGTCAAGTAAGGAAGCGTAATTCATCAAAGGCCGAACCATGTCCAACAAAATTCGTTTTTTCCTTTTTTTCGATACACCATTCCATGGAGGTGTACCAGGTGTTGAGAGTTGCGATATAATTCCATGTTCTATCAAATAGTTTTGGAATTTCAAATCTATATACTCTCTACCTCGATCAGATTGAAGTATTTTAATTGTTTTACCTAATGCATTTTCAACTTTAGCCTTATACTCCTTGAACTTTTTAAGGGCTTCAAACTTATGTTACACTAAGTAAATGTACACATACATTGAATAATTATCATTAAAGGTGAAGAAATATTCAAAGCCTCCTTTTGCCTTAACATTCATAGAACCACAAAGGTTCTGAATGGTTCTTTGGCTCTATGACCTTTTCCAGTAAAAAGGTCTTTTAGTCATTTTACCTTCAAGGCATGACTCAAACACAGATAGAGAATTTTCTTCTAACTCACTTAGAATCCTATTCTTAATCAATCTCTCAATTCTATTGAGATTTATGTGACCTAATCTTAGGTGCCAAAGTTGAGCATTTTCTTTAGGAGAAATTTTCTATCTTTTGTTTTGAGTTACTGTAGTTTTAAATAGTTCAATATTTAGGAAGGTCTTTGTTACTAACAACCTTAGCACATAAAGGCTATCTTCAAGATTTGCAAAACAAATATGAATACCATTCTCGTAAACAAACACTTTATTTACATTGAAGGACAAAGAGTAGTTTTGTTCTAATAAGTATTTTATAGAAATCAAGTTCCTTTTTAAACCAGGAACAACATATAAATTTTCTAGTCAAATAAAATATTTATGTAAACAAAGTCGAAGTCCTCCCACTACCTTAGCTGAGACTATGTGCTCAGTTTCAACACGCATCGCATTTTACCAATCTCCAGCTACCGACAGGAACTAATTCCCTAAAATGAAGAATAAACGTAGTAGCGCCTAAATCAATTATCCAGACTGAATCATCATTCTCCATAAACATGTTTCCAACACGAGTAAATCACATTTACCCTATTTGGTTTTCTGCTTTTCTACCAAATATTTGGGACAATTCCTCTTCTAATGTCCCTCTTGATTGCAACGGAAACAAATTCCCCTTACAGCCTTGGCCTTCTTGCTCCTTTGGGTAGTAGCAGGGTTAGCCTTCCCCAGGCCTCACTTCTTCTTCTTCCACTTTTTGGTGCCAAAAAAAAGAAAGTGCAGACTTAGTTCCAAAGGTCAAACCTCTATAGAACTTCTTGGAGGATGAGGAAACATTTTTCTCACCTTTGTTTTTTTTGTTCTTTGACTTTCATCAAGGACTGATAAGTCTACAACTCATTGAGCAGGGTGGTCAGGGTGTAGTCAATCTTGTTCATAACAACATTACTATGAAACTGCAGAAAAATTTTAGGTAAAGTTTCCAGGATGAAGCTAACCTAACGGGCTTCACCAATGACAGACCCATTCATCTCTGCCACGTTAAAGTAGACCATCATGTTCAGAATATGTTCACAAACAGAGGCCCCCTCTTGCATAAAGGCATTGAAGATGTATTTGAGAGCATTGCGCCTGAGCTAAGTGGATAGTGTCCAAACATTCACTTCAGGGACTCCATAATCTCACAGGCATAAAGCATGGGCTCATACTTTTTGGCCAAGACTTCAGATAAGCTTGCTAAGATATACGTTCGGGCCTTTTCATTCACCCTAACCCATCGCACATATGCCTCCCGAATATTTTGGGTGGCATTGGCATATAAGACTTGAGGACACTCTTCAACGAGCACGAATCATAAGTCATCGATTATAAGCACTATATTGGTAATATGTTTCCATGCAACATAGTTATCGTCGTTAATTTTTTCGACGACAAGAAACTTTAATGTAGCACTTGTCATATTTTAAATTGCTGAAAACATACAATTTACTTATATTAGTTATACATGCATTACCCAGTATAGAAAACCAATCAATTTTAGCAAAACTCTAATGTAACCTAGGTGACATCTATTTTGCAATGATGCTTCAGTAGAAAAGGGTAAAAGCCACCGTAGGGTGATCAGTTACCCCTTTACTGAATTAAGACTATCTCAACCAATAATTACATCAGAACAACTCTTGTTCCTATAATTATTAGTCATCATCATTTGGTCCAAAAATTGTTAACTTACTTAATATTTTCTTCTAAGTGTAACCCCTCATTTTAGGCTCTAGAGTTCCACCCCAATGAGTCAGCTGTAGGAAAAGACCAATTGGGGAAAAAACTAAAGCATTCCTATCCATTTATGGAGTTTGAGTAAAATCTCATGCAAATTCCATCCGTATGGGGACACAAGCAAAGATGTCTCGAGGCCGAGCATAGATCTTACAGTGTTAACTTTTAGAGATAAACGTGATAGAAAAAATAAAGTATCATATACCCCATTTTCTTCCCAGTTAGTGTTTTACCTAGCTTAGTGTTTTAGTTAGGGTTGATTAACTTAGAAAAATACGGTTAATTATTTTTACTAAGTGTTTATTAGCTTTTTCCAATATAACATTTACTTTAGATAGTTTAACAATATTGATTTATGTTGATTAAACATTTTAAAAATCATTCTTCATTTATTGCACGCCTGTGACAAATCTATCTAATTCATCTTCCAGGTTAGTTCTCAGGTAGAGATGTTCCGTTTCCATCAGCTTAAACACCCTAGCCTAGATAGAATCGTTATTAGGCAAAGGTCTCTTAGAGATACATTTGTTACAAATTTAATCTTTTATATCAAACCAATTTAATCCTATTAAAACTAATTAAAAGATTTTAGAAATATTGTGATCATAGGTCTAATGTGAATCCAATTTTAAAATATTTAAAATTGATTTTAACCTATGTTAGCATGCAGCTCTTTATTATATATTTTAATTCTAATTTCATTTAACTTATAATTATTATAAGTATAAGTGAAATAATTAAATTTTTTTAAAAAAATTTCACTATCAAAAATAGATTTCGTTCTTTTGTTTTAAATTTTCTATTTATAGCTTGTTATTTTCATTCTAAAACATGGGCTTGTTTTCTTCATTTTCCACGAATCATTTGCAACTGATGACCAAGGAATATTTTACTTTTCTATAAACCAAATATTTCTTGAGAAGGGAGTTGTGATATGTTCCCTATTAGATAGAAGCATAAGATCTTAAAAGCAAGAATCAAGTAAGTTTAGGAAGATAACTTTAAGCTTGACAAAAAGTTGGTGCCTGCCAAGGCCAAGGCTGACCACAAGATGGCCAAGGTCGAGGCCAACCATGCCTAAATTTTTCTTTCAATTAGCATGTAGTCAACGAAAAGATGCTTGTAAAAAGTTTCAAGAAATAGATTTTCATCTTTCTTGAGACGGTATAAAAATCTTAAATAAATCGATTTTCATCTTTCTGACAAGTTGACCTCATCACCATTCAAGAAATCAATTTTCATCTTTCATGAGACGGTGTAAATTTTAAGGAAATCGATTTTCAACTTTCTACAAGATTGCCACCGCACCTCTTAAGTAATCGACTTTCATCTTTTTTTAAGACGGTGCACAAATATTAAAGAAATTTATTTTCATCTTTCTAACAAGATTATCACCTCTCAAGAAATCGATTTTCATCTTTTTCGAGATGGTGCAAAAATTTTAAGGAAATTGATTTTCATCTTTCTAACAAGATTGCCTCATCACCTCTCAGAAATCGATTTTCATCTTTCTAGAGACAATGTATAAATCTTAAGGAAATCAGCCAATAGGATTAATAAAGTAGCAAGTTCAAAGAAGTTTTACTCTCAAGTCGGGCCAAACTTCACGACTCGACATGAGAGTGGGGGCTAATGTTATGGGTGATTTTGGACCAAATGGTATAATTGAAATTCAGAAATGATAAGGTCAGGAAGAAGCGTGATACGAGCTAAAAGTGAAAACTAAGGACCAAAATGGGCCAAGGAAAAGAGGGTAGCCGAGGCCGAGCCTTTCCAAATTCCTAACGAGGCATGCATTACACATGCCCCAACCAAGAGAATGTTTTCTGCCTAAGATATGGCCTAAACAAGAAGCTTGGCCTCAACCGAGGCTAAGGCCAACCCTAGCCAAACATTAATTAAGCCTGCCTCTTGGCTCGATATCATCTTTATCTTAAGGTGATTTCGAAACACTAGGAGACAATCTAAGTCAACTTTCTCTATAAATACACCCCTTATGGCTAAATATAAGGTATCTTAAACTATCAACTTTCCTTTCTTTGTTTTGTAGATTCTCTCTTCTCTGAATTACAAATTTACCGTTGTTGTCACATGGAGGTCAAGTGCACTTACCCTTAGCCAAAATTTGGCATCAACAAGTTTTGAGTTTGATTTCAATTTAGTCCCTAGATTTTAAATGCTATAATTTTATCCTTCAAATTTAATAAGCTTTGTTTTAATTTAGTCCATAGGTTTCGTGATTTACATTTTTAACATATTTTTCTAACTTTTTTCAGTGGAACACAAAGGATGGAGTACATACCAATTATTGTTAAATTATGTTCATTTTGGTGAGTTTTGTTAAGGGTTTAATTGTACTTTAGATATTGTATAAAGATGAAAGTACTTGACTTTATGTTGAACAAATATGTCGTCTTATGGATAAATGTCATTTGTGGCCTAGGTTGTGGCCTAGGTCTATCGTTAAATCAAAAGTTCACACCTACCGGTTTGGTTTCTATGCATTAAAGTATTGATATAATTAATAATATGTTTAGCCTACCTTTTTAAGCACTTAAAAGGTGTTTTAAGTGCAACAAAACCATCTTTAAACACGTAAAAGGTCATTTTAAATAGATTCTAAAGTTTACTATAGCCCATCAACTAAAACTTCTGAGTTTATTGGTTATCATTGTACAAGCACAAGTTCTTATAATCAAATTCTTGTATTTTCATTATTGTTAAAGTATATGTAGAATTAAATATACGTAAGCTTTGAACTTAAACTTCTAAGTCAATTCATTGATATTTTATTAGTTGAATTTCCTAATTTGTGTGTGTATATATTAGTTGTATTGGTTTTATTTTATTACACAAGTTTATTGAGCACTCCCTCAAAGATGAGTAGCTAAGAATGCAAGTATACATTATCAAACAAGTAAATTTTAGACTATTTCAAAGTGTTGAGACCCTTTAAAGTACATTAATATAAAATGTCTTTTTAGTATGACTTTTCATCAAGGTGCAATAATTGTAACCAAGAAAAAATATGATGGGGTGAGAAAGATAAAATAGAAAAATGAGTGAATAATAAAAGATGCAAAGATGTTAAATGGCAATAGCTAGAGGATTCAGCAACATGTGTGCCTTAAATGGAATATGCTACCAATATTTGCCCACAATTCTATCACATTAGATTCTCCTCTGATTCGAGAGATTAAAAACATGTTTGGGAGTGAATCTAAAGTGATTAAAATCATTTTTTCATTTTCAAATTCACTGTGAAACATGCTTTTAATTCTTCAAAACTAATTTTGATGCTATGAATTTTGAAAGTGTAAAACTTAGGCCCTGTTTGGTATTTTTTTTTAAAAAAAAAAAAAATTAAGTTATTTTCTCAAATTTTCTTATAATGATTTGTATTTTTTTAAGTACAAAATTGAAGTTTTATCCAAATTCCAAAAACAAAAACAAGTTTTTAATAACTACTTTTTTTAGTTTTCAAAATTTGACTTGGTTTTTTACAACATGAATAAAAAGTAGATAACAAATCAAGAAACTTAGAAGTGACATAGGTGTTTGTAGACTCAATTTTCAAAAACTAAAAACCAAAAAACTAAATGGATACCAAACTGGGACGTAATATTTAATTAATTTTGATGATCAAAAGTGTGTTTTAGAGTGATTTTAAAAATAACAAAAATGATTTTGACGATTTTAAAATCACTCACAAACATGTACAAAGTTCTAACTTTTTACGTTGACCTAAATGATCAATTTGGACTTACCAATGAACATGAAAATCAATCAAATCAAATTTCACAGCCAAAGGTAAAGTGACAATTAGCAAGCTTATATTTTCAAGCTCCCAAAAAAAAAAAAAAAACACTAAGCTCATAATGAAGATAGAATTTAAGATATTCTTCATTGAATTCAAAATAAATGTTAACATGTTTACAAAAAGCTGAAAATTACATCAAATAATAATAACAAAAAGATTAAAAAAATCATTTTGGTTCATATACTTTGTTCAATTCTAGTCTCTACTATCAAATGTCCAATTTTAGTTTCTATATTTTCAATAAATCTTATCATAATAGTTCAATTAAGGAAGTTTGAGATGTTCTACAACCCTAGAACTTTGACTAAGGAGGGTGGAGAAATTTGGAAATGGTGGCGAGCTAAGATGTGACGAAAATGACCTAATTTATTTATTAAATCTTAACAATATTTTTACGATGATTATAAATACAAGGGCTACAAATTAAAGTTTAGAAACTAAATTGTTACTTTCATAAAAGTTTAATGACAAAAATGTATTTTTTTAACCTTACAAATTCAATAGGTTATGATTTAACCTTAATTTCAATTTTATCTCTATGATTTTTAACGTTTTCACTTGATCTTTCTAATATAATTAAAACTTCATAAGTTCCCTTTAAATTGTTTATCATCAATATAAAACTCTTTGTCTTTTTTCCTATTTTTTACTTCATTGACCTTAGATCTTCGCATAGTTTTGTTAACATAGTATTACAAATAGAAGACACTATCTCATTTGTCATGTAAATAAAAAACGTTATATTTTTAATATATATAGTAATATTTAGAATAATTATTTTAAATGGTAAAACTGTTGAAAATATTTTTAAAGATAGTAAAATGTTACTATCTATCAATGATAAATCGCGATAGTCTTCTATCACTGGTGTTGCGATCTACCATTGATAAACAATAACATTTTGCTATATTTATAAATAAGTTGGCTCATTTTCCTTTATTTAAAAACAACCTTAATACTTACAAGGATATAGATAGTTTGTGAAAATTGATGAAATTATAAGAACTAAATTAAAAGTTATAAAACATGAAAATTAAATGAATTAATAAGATGATAATGTATTTAAATGTTAAAAGTAAAACTATAATTAATCAAAGCATATCTTTGCATACCATAAAAATACAATGAACCAAAGATAAATGATGTTATCCAAAGGGAGAAGAAGAGAATGTAGGCTGAAATTATGATATGATGGGGATGAATAATTTGTTTTGTTTGGGAGAAACTTGAAGAGAAGATGATCATGATTTAAAATTCCTCTATTCTTAAAGTGAAGCTTATCCAATTAGAATTTCATAAAATGGGATTCCAAATCATTAATCCTATCTAAACTACTTATCACATTTGAACTATAAAATGAACTTTTATTTTTAAAACTCAATTTTACTTTAAAAAATATTTAAAATGTTAAATAGTACTATTATTTATTGAGGTTTTAATTTATAATAAATATGAAATGTGTTGGACGCAATGGAAAATCTTTGAAACATAATTTCTTATGATTATGTTTTATTTAGTTAATTTATAATGAATATGGAAAGTGTTAGACACAATTGAAAATCTTTGAAAGATAATTTCCTAGGGTGAAATATAAATGATTGAATGAATATAATTTTTTTTATTAATTTTAAGACAAAGACTAAAGTAAAAGAGATAAAATAAAATAAGATATTTTTATTTATAAATTTAAATGTTCTTGAGTAATGAAATAAGGCCACCAAGAACATTTTTAGAAAGATAAAATGTGAATGGATGCAAGAAACAAAAAGTAAGAAATATAGTTATTATGGGAAGGAATTTGTATATTTGTTAAAAGATGGGTATGATTTTGAATTTCACTTTACTAATCATTTATTAATGCAAAAGAAGAAGAAGAAAACTAAGAGGGTCCATAAACAAAAAGAAAAAAGTAAAAGAGGAAAAATATGGTAGGAAATGAGGACCAAACAGAAAGGATTGAAAGATTTAATGACAATAAGATAATGAAAAATTAAATAGACAAAACAAAAATTATAAGAGATGTGATTTTGAGAACAAAATAGGAATTACAAAATCTTTAGGGCAAAGAAGGAGCTAAAAAATCTCCCCTCATAACCTATTTCAATATTGTGGATGGAGTGACACAATTTATAAAATGATGTGTGACACATTGGAGGAGCAAATCTAGATAGGAGTCATGTGATATATGCCTCCGTCAACTTGAAAGCTTTTTTTAATATACTAGCCAATAACATGTGTGATGCACGTGAAATATATAGTTTTATCTTTTAGTATGTAGAAAAAAAAAAGGTTTAAAATATTATAATTAATGAAATATTATCATTTACATTGTTTGATCTAAATAGTTATCACTATTTAAGGAGAAAAGACAAAATAGAAGTTAAATAAAAATTTAAGGGGCAAGAGACATGATTTTTCATTCAAACATATCTCCATCGTTAGATAGTGATGCTTTATATCTAGCTATATTCAAATTCCATAGATATGCGAAAGAATACAACACTCTGTCATGTAACAACTTCAATCCGAGTAGATGCAATGGAGCAAAAAGTGTGATTGTATGTTCAAATATATCTCCATTGTTAGATCTCGTTAGTGTTTCACACTCGCGTACAAAATATACTATTCATCGTCATGGTCACTTCTACACAAAAGTTGTAACGAGAGAAAAGTCGTGACTATCTATTCAAACAAATCTCCAATATTAGATCGTGATGTTCTATATCTGTGATCCAGATCACATCCATACACAAAAGAATATACAACTTTGAACATAGCCACTTTGACTCAAATAGTTGTAATGAAGAACGAAATAGGAATTGTCAAAAGATGTAAGAGTGAAATAGGAATGTAAAAGTTCTCTATATCCCCATATATACACATCAACGGTGGAGATATTTTGTCATTTTCCCTTCTCAAAATGATCAAGGAGGAGTTGACACCCTCACGGCCACAGGGTGGCACGGCTTAGCGCCCAGCCAAGACAAGTGGGCAACAAAAAGGCACTTGAACACCTAACGTGTGTGGATGGAAGCATAACGCGATGGGATGGGCATTGATGAGTGCAATGAGCACACATAGGCATGTGCACACCCAGTCGAATACGACACAGCAAGGGTCGCATTGGACAGCACACACAGGATACCTGGACACACGGGGGCACGAGGCAACATGCATGAATGAACCAGGCAGTGGGCAGTAGTGGTGAGTTGTCCTTAAGCTATGGGATGGTTGTTCAGGTTTTAACATCTCCTTAGTCATTTTAAGAAGAGGAAAATGACTAAAGTTGATATCAAAATTCTAGAAATTTGTGAATTAGAAATCCTTTGATGAACTCCAAATAACAAATTCCAAAAATCCTTAAGTCAATTGATGTCAATTCAAAGGGAAGAATTAGAATTGGATTACCTTTTAATTGACAACCAATAGATAAGGAGAACCAGTTCCTTACTCTAAGTTCAAACACTCCACAAGCAAGATGATCAAACTTACCAGAATATTCTTGACATGTAATCCTGTTTCAAGAATTGCAAAAAGATAGTCACGAGACTCTACCATCTACCAAAAAATTTTCATTAAGAGAAAATCCTAAAACTCAAAACATCAAAGACTATCATATGGTGTTTCCCTTTTCCCCCTTAAAACCCATCGTACTTAACCAAAAGGACTTAAAATGACCATTCGGACTTAAAATGACCATTCTTACCCTTACTCAAAATACTAAAAGCCCAAATAAAACATACATGGGTCCAATAAAAAAAAATACCAAAAATAAGGTATGTTTATAAATAAAAAATACACAAATTAAAATTTAAGGAAGTTCAGTCGGTTTCATCTTGTAGCATCAACTTAAACAAATTATAGAGCTTATGATCAGATATTGTTGCTTGGATCCCCTCAAATATTCAATGCTAACTGTAACTTCTTGGTCTTGATTATGTGATTAGTCTCATAGGTAACACTAGGACGTCTTAGTGTATATCATCTTCTCCCTCTTTTGAAGGATTCTTCCTCAAAATCAAGTTCATTAACTGCATCAGAAAGAGTTAAGTCAAAAACATTAAAAGTAACATTTACACCATATTTACCTTCAAGATCAATTTGGTCGACATTGTCATTGATTTTCTTCATCACTTCGAAAGGTCCATCTCCCTTTGGGTTTAACTTAGAATCTCGTAGATGTGGAAATCTTTCCTTCCGAAGGTGGACCCATACCCAATATCCCTCTTTTATATAGGCTTTCGATGTTGGTTAACCCTCTCGGCTACCATGGTATTTTTCTTTTCAATCCTTTCTTTAACCTATTGATGTTGTTCTTGAATGATGTAAAACCCGAACTCTAATTACTTTAAGTAAGAGTAAGTAATGTAATGTCTTCTAATGAGCTATGATGGAATCATGTCTTAGGAATTATGGAAGATGGAAGCAAGGTGAGGAAGAATAAAGCTCTCAAGTGATTATATGTAAAAGTGTGGCTAATTTTGGCTAAGTATGGAAGAAAGAAGAAAATGTGGTAGATGGCCTATGCGGCAAAGTGAATGAAGGGTGAATTGATTGACTGAATTTCACTACGTGTTGGCTAAGGATGGAGCTCACACAATGGGCACGGAAATGAGGAAAGGTGTGGGTGGTAGTTTGCAATCAGGTAGCAAGCCAAGCATGAGGTGGTTGGCCGAATGTTGGAGGGTCATGTTTGACGTTGGAGTGCGTAGTGAGAATATGGATGAGGCCATGAAATTCTTTGAGGTATAATGCTGAATTAACACTATGAGTGGAGTTAGGAAAGGAAAATTAGTTAAATCCTAGTCCTTCATCACATTAGTAGGCAATGTGGCACAAGAAGTTTTCATGCAGGATTTTGGGCGGTGGTAAGTAGAAAGGCCGACTTCATTTGATTGGTTTGAACAAACTAATCGGGCCATTTGTGTTATTCTAGTGGCATTTGAAAGCTCTGTTTGTCAATCTTTAATGGCCAGGCTGATGGAGGAAAAACTTGCTAGAATAAGGCCAGAGGAGCAAACTTAAGAGCAAAGGGTCCGTTTCTCGGGTGAATCTGGGCTATCAGTGAAGAATTGAAGCTTCAATAAGAATTGCTAAGATTTTTGAGCTGAAAAATTTGAGGCAATGTTTTTAACACAATTCTAAACAACTTTGTGGAAGGAAATTTTTTAAGATGAGGTCTGGAATTCGAGTTATATATTTTTGAAGTCTAAACTGGAAAATTGTTGAACAAACAGGCAGCTGCTTGAATTGGGGCCAATGATGAAGGTTTGAAGCTCCAGATCAAACGATGAGGAATTGTGAGCTGAAATTTTAAGGTAATAATACAATTATAAACGAATTTGTAGAAGGAAGTTTCTTGAGATGAGTTCTAGAAATTTAGTTACAAATTTTGAAGTTGAATTTGGAATTCGATAGTCAAGAAGGCAGCTGCTTGGTATGAGTATGCTAGCAACTCGATCGGAAGGAGGCTGCAAGCGTGCGGGCTGAGCGAAGATCACAAGAAAGAAGGTTGTGCACATGGGAGAGAAGAGGCGGTAGCCAAGGACAGGCATGAAGGCCAGTCGCTAGTTCAAGGGAGCACCAAAGTGTAGAGGCATGTGAGCTTGGTTTATTTAGTAGACCTAAAAGGAAGGTTAATGTGAACATTAAGTAGTATGCTTATATGTGTAGGTTCAATGCCCATTGGAGAAGCCTATCAAGCCTTAAGGAAGCAAACTTAAAGGATCTATGAGTGACTAAATAATCTCAATGTTTTCAATGTTTTAAGAATAAAAGACCATGCGATTTCAATGATGTTTGATGATAAGCTTATATGTTTTCAAGAAACTAAGTTTTATGAGATTGCATAGCATTTTCCTCAAATATGTACTTGTTTTATCGCATGCCAAGGTGATATGTTAGTTTTATTTCAAATTAAGTATTTTATGTTCAAGCATGCGTTCTAAAGACTATAGCTAAGTTTCTACAAAATGTTATGCTAAAAGTCATGTTTTGAAAGATTCTTAATGTGTATGGTTTAAAGCATGATATATTTTTAGTAAGTTGGATACTGAAGGTATGGAAGGTATCCAAGAAGTACCTAAGGTGTTGACAGTATTTAGTAACTCCACGTGTATGTAGGAAGTTCTGAATGAGAGGCTGAAGTATGGGTCTTCTAGGCCATATTCCAGTAACCTGAGGTCGAAGTATGGGTGTCTTGGCCTGATACAGACATTGGGAGCTAGAGCGGTGTATGCTCGTTCTCAACTAAGGTTTAATGATGTTTAACGATGTTTAATGAATTTTCTTCTCAAAAGCTTGATGTTATAACTATGTTTACGTTTTAAAAGAAAATTGCTTGAAATGATTTCAGTATGTTTACATGTCTTGTATAAATGAGAAGTATGGCATGTTATGTTTTCTAATAGTCATTCACTGGGCAATTAGCTCACGATTTTCAAATGTTTTCTTTCTCCAAGTAGCGATTAGATTCCTTGAGATTGATCCTATTACTGCTTGCCACATAAAGACTTAGCTAGCCGAAGAAACTTAGGTTAACAGTTGTATATATGTACACATGTTGTGAGGAGTGTCAGGGACTTATCTATATAGTTTTGAGCCCAGCTGTAGTCATGTTGACTGTTGTATGTGGAGTTAATGAATGTATGAATGAAGTTATGTGAACTCCTGGTTTTAATCTGGCTTGAGAAATTGTGTAGATGTTATTAAACTGTTTATTAGGTGCATAGTCCAGAAGTCAAGTTAAGAGTAGGCAGTAAGTGTTGATTAGCATTAGTAACTGTTGCCGTCACATCTTCTTCTAGGTTAAGAGGGTAATCTGGGAGGGGGTGTGATAAATGGTGGCAGTCTACTCATCAGCTTGAAAATTTACAACCTCATTAGAAGGAATAGGAAACAAATCAATAGGTAATAAAGGGTTAAATCCATACACAATCTCAAATAGTATACATTTAGTGACATTATGAATAGTCTTGTTATATGCAAATTCAATAAATGGTAGAAAATCCTCCCATTTTTGGTATTTATTT
This sequence comes from Benincasa hispida, assembly GCF_009727055.1. NCBI lineage: Eukaryota > Viridiplantae > Streptophyta > Magnoliopsida > Cucurbitales > Cucurbitaceae > Benincasa > Benincasa hispida. The sequence goes on along the minus strand of NC_052352.1, from coordinate 55,004,291 downwards.
CTATTATAGCCCTAAGCATAGTCACTATTGTCCTATTGACTACCTCAGTTTTTCGATCAACCTGGGGATGACATGTAATGGAGTAAGCTAACTTAGTACCAAGCTTTCCCCAAAGTACTATCCAAAAATGACTTGGAATTTCACATCCCTATCATTAACAATGCTTCTAGGAATACCATATGATTTAACCACTGTTTAGGGGTATACATGAGTTGAGTTGGGTTGGGTTGGTTGGTAGCCCAAAGGACCCAAGTAAAGTCTCCAACCCAACCCAACCTAACCCTTAAAATTTGGGTTGAGTTGGGACAACACAATTTTTTTTAGTCAACTCACAACCCAACCCAACCCAACAAAAATAGAAAAAGTTTAACTCATCCCAACCAAGAACACACTAACCCAACCCAACCCTTACATTTTGGATGAGGTAGTCTGGGTTATTCGAGTTGTCGGGTTATTTGACCACCCCTACCACTGTTGGGATGTATGTCCTAAATCTCATAGTCTGTTAGTTATAAACAAATTATTGAATACATAAAGTATTATTATTTTCAAATAAGTAACGTGTTATTTATTATTTGCATAACTCAAATTCAATAAACTAAGATCCAAGGTTATTTGTTGTAACTTGAATAGTATGTGGTTGACATATAAGTAGATTGTGTTCAAGTATAACCTAAAAGGTCTATAGTATATGGATATGGGTGTCTTATCCTGGTAAACACTATGGATACATCCCACTTTGTAAGTGTTATAAATGTTGTAAATATTACAAACAATTTGATCCAAATCATTCCTGCGGAGACTTGTGTGTGGGAGTATCTTTTATATAATAAGATTGTATAAGACCGGACCATAAAATATATAATCTCTCTTTGTAACATCGTTAACTGAAGAGATTTATTTCAAACAATAGCTATGTAACTCGATCTCCATCCTGAGCGAGTTATGAAGACATGCTCATGAAGATCATCCTTTGATTTTTATGGATGAGAGTGGCCCGAGTCGCCAACTCAATAAGCCTACCATTCAGGGACGATATCGAATGAGGAGTTGGGAACATAGCTTCAAAAGATGTGATTTACTCCTTTCCACCTTTAGGATAAGTAGAAAAGTTGCTCCTTTAAGTGCCGACTCCAGGACTTGAACAATGAGGTTTCACCCCTCTCACGGGCTGAGAAGGACTTTGTTTACGGTAGAACCATAAATAGATTGTTTACTAAAGGAACAATGGTACTTAAGGAGCAAAAGGTAATAACAAGGGTAAAATAATAATTTGACCCAGCTATAATTATGAACAACTTGTGAAGCATTTACTTAAGTAAAATTGTTAAATCAATGACACATAAATATTCTACAACTCATAAGAGTGCAGCTATGATTCTTCAGTGGAGTTCCTCATAGTTAATGAATGTTGATTAATTTACTTAAAGAGTTTAATTAATTAATCCTCTATCATTGAAGCATATAACTGTAGGTCCATTAGGTCCCTCTGCTAGCTCACAACGGATTAAATAAGGATATTTAGTGTTGAAAGGATTTGAAGTGCTCAAATTATTTTTAAGAGATTTAATATTAATTGTATATGGTACAATTAATATAATGTATAAAGATACATTATAATATAAAGTTAATACTTAATTATATTCAAATTTAAACTTCATAAAATGAGAGAATTAATATTTAAATAAGATTCAAATAGTAAATAAATGTGAATAAGATTCATATTAAAACTATAGGTTATGAGAAAATATGTATGTTAGAATATGTATCATATATACATGATGATATTTAATAAATATTGAATTAATTTGATTAATTAAAGGAATAAATGATTTAATTATATTTTAATATATTTCAAATCGTATCTCTCAAGTGAGAATCAAATTCCCCCTACAAGTGGAGGAGTGGGGCGAGGGGAGTTAACTCCCCTCACGTATCTCTTAAGACTGATGTGTTCTGCCCTACAGTTATTGATTTTCTTCACTCTTTGTCTTTGGTGAAAAGATCACTAAAAAGGAAAAAACTCTCCATCTCTCTCAAGATTCTCGAAGTGTTCTCTGTGAGATTAAAAATTCCCCGTTAGTTTCATTGGATTTCACATTCCATCCTTGTCAAGAGGATAGCGGAGAAGATTTTTTGGTCGTGTCTTGCTCGTGATATTCGTTCGTGTAATCCTAAGTATGTCCTTTTATAAGACTGGGAGAAGATTCATTGAAGAGTTCTTCAAAGGTAGTATATTTATTTCTCTGTATAATTAGAGAGCATGCTGAACTTGTTTACTTCTCTGTTCTGTATCATTAAATTCCTGTAACAAAAGTTAGGGCAAATCAATCACATGCTTCCACTCAGGAATTTGATTCCTTCAACCACATCGTTAAAGAAGATGTCAACCACATGTTTAGCATCATTAGTTTTATTACATGCAATGAAATGTGCCATTTTTCTCGTGCCAACTACTACAAAAATGTTACCCTTCCCTCTCTTAGATCGAGGCACAAAATCTATTGAAGTATCTAACCACAATCCACTAGGAGTTGGTAAAGGCAAATATAGACTATGTGGTTTTGACTTACTTATGTACATCATGACTTATTCTAGGCTAATAAAAGTGTTCATTTAATATTTCATATGTATTAGTTATCTCAAAATGTCCCATTAAACCTCCCTCATGCGCTTCTTTAACTAGTAACTCATGAATAAAATAAATGGGAATGCAAAACTTATTTATACTAAATTGAAACCCATCAAACATCATATAATCAGGCACAACACGTTTTGCATGAGATTTTCAACAATAGATGCAACATAAGTGTCTTGTGAATACAATGTCTTAATGTGTTCAAATCCAAACAACCTAGTGTGAAGTGCGTTTAGCAAAACATACCGCCTAGATAGTGTATCAGCTACTACACATTCCTTACCTTTCATATATCATATCACATAGGAAAATTTTCAATGAACTCTAACCTTGCATGTCTCCGATTCAGCTTATGTTGGCCTTTCAAGTGTCGTAAGCTTTGGTAGTCAGTATGAATGACAAACTCTTTAGGCCCCAAGTAATGTTGCCATGTTTGTAGTGCTCTCACTAAGGCATAAAGTTCCTTATCATATGTAGGATATTTCAAGGAAGTTCCTTTAGCTTCTCATTAAAGTACATCAAAGGTCTTTGATCCAACACTAAAACAGTTCCAATCTCTATTGCACTGGCAGCACACTCAATTTCAAACATTAGTTCAAAATTAAGCAGGACAATTAAAAGTGCATTACGTAGCTTATCTCTCAAATTGTTGAAAGCATGTTCTGTTCTCACTCAAATTTCACTTTTTTTTAATAAGTTCATTAAGTGGTGCAACTCTAATGAATCTCCAATAGAAACCAGCTAGCTCATGGAAACTCCTAGTTTCACTAGCATTCTTAAGTGTAGGTCATCCCTTAATTGCTCTAACTTTCTCATAATTGACTTTCACTTCATGTTTAGGCACAATAAAACCTAAGGAACACCTTTTCCATGCAAAAACAACACTTTTTGAGATTAGCATCAAGCATTTCTTTCTTCGTGCAATCAAAACACACCTAACATGCATAACATGATCCTCTAGTGTCTTAGAATATATTAGGATGTCATCAAAATAAACCACTACAAACTCTCCTAAAAATTCATGCAATACATGGTTCATAAGTCTCATAAAAGTACTAGGTGCATTAGTTAAACCAAAAGGTATAACCAACCATTCATATAAACCATGCTTAGTTTTGAAAATAGTGTATCCCGGTTTAGTGAACGCTCTAGAGAGTTTGCCAAAAAATCCATAGGAAACGGCCCCCACTTCTACATTCACATCAGTGAGTCTATCAATAGTACCCTTATAGCTAGATATCCCACTTGATATCAAGTATAGATCTCATTAAAAACTATGTTCAACCTTTCGTACGCTTCAAGATATCATGCTCAAACTCTAGGTCATAGGAAAGGAACTTTGTGTTCTTTTTAGCATGATTCACTTCATATCACTTGTGATCAGTTATCACCAATTGAACCTGTTTCTTGGAATCTTCAGTCTACATGTTGGGTTTTCCTCATAAGTGATTCATCTTTCTGTAGGTATGAGTCTCATCCTTTCTGAAATTTTGAAAACCTTCTCACTGGCCAATCCTTTCGTCAAAGAATTTGCCAAGTTTTCATCAGTTTGTATATGATCCACTCTAACTGCACCAATAGTGATGAATTCTCTAATGGTACTTTGCTTACAACGTATCTGTCGTCTCTTTCCGTTGTAGTAACAGTTCTGAATTTTTGCAATTGTTGCAGTATTATCGCAATGGATCAATATGGCTGGTACCGGCTTTTCCCATAGGAGAATCTCTATAGCAGACTTCTAAGTCAGTCTACTTCTTCACAAGCTATTACTAGTGCTACCATTTCTGACTCCATCATAGATTGGGCTAAAATAGTCTATTTCTTAGATTTCTAAGAGACAGCTCCGCCTACTATATTAAAGATATAGCCACTTGTAGCCTTTGAATCATCCGAGAGGGAGTTCCAGTCAGCATTGCTGAACCCTTTCAGGACAGTGGAAAACTTCTAATAATGTAATCCTAGGTTTTGGGTTTTCTTTAAATACCTCATAACTTTTTCTATAGCATTCAAATGCTTTATACTAGGTTTACTTGTAAACCTACAAAGTAATCATGCAGCATAAGCTATATCAGGCCTAGTACAATCAACAGTGTATTTGAGATGGCTTATGATGCTCACATACTCAGTTTGATTAACATTGTCATCAGTGCTCTTGAACAACTTAACATTAGGGTCATAAGGGGTATATGCTGGTTTACATTCAAAGTAATTATATTTCTTTAGAATCTTTTCTACATAGTGAGATTGATCCAAAGTTCCCTTTTTTTATACTTAGTCACTTTTATATCTAAGATTACACTCGCTTTTCTTTATGGGGGATTTTGCTTAAGGAGCGGACAAAGTTTCGGGAATATCCCCATTCATAGGTCCGAGATCCACATCTCTTAAGTCTTTCATATCGAATTTTGCACTCAATGTGGATTTCACATCATTTATAACGTGCAAGTTCGATCCAAAGATCAACAAATCATCTACATACAAGCATAAGATCGTGCAAAGATTATTTTCAAACTTGTAGTAGATGCATTTATCACTTTTATTGACTTTGAAACCTTTGGATAGGATTAGATTGTCCATTGCTTAGGAGCTTGTTTCAAACCATAAAGAGATTTATCTAACTTGCAAACCTTGTACTCTTAACTATGGACTATAAAGCCCTCAAGTTGTTCCATATAAATCTCTTCTTTAAGTTCACTGTTTAGGAATGCAGTCTTTACATCCATCTGATACACTAAGAGGTTATAAAAGGCAGCAAGAGAAAACAGTACACGAATTGAGGTAATTCTAATGACAGGGGAGAAGTGTGTCAAAGAAGTCTATGTTTTCTCTTTGTCTAAAGCCCTTTGTTACTAACCGGACTTTAAACTTGTCAACTGTTCCATCAAGTCTAAGCTTCTTCCTTATGATCTATTTATACCATATTGCTTTGCAGTTTGGAGGTAGGTCTGTTAAGTGCAAGTTCTATATGACTCAAGAGAGTCCATCTCATCATTTATAGTTTCTTGCCATAAGTTGGCATCTACAGAGGATAAGGCAACTTTTAGGTCTTTGGGATCTTCTTCTATATTATAGGTCTGGAAATCATCCCAAAATCCTTGACGATTCTAGTTCTTTTGCTTCTTCTAGGTTTTGGGTCAGCTTCCTCTGTAGAGGTAGAATTTCTAACTAGGGTTAGGCTACTGGCTCCCGAACTTCCACTATTTCTCGATTTAAAGGAAAATTTATCCTAAAAAAAGTTAGCATCATTTGACTCAATCATCGCTTGGTTTACTAGGTCATAGAACGTATAGGCTAAACTATTTATGGCATAATCTATAAGGACACATTCATAAGATCTACTAGCAAGTCTTCTTCTTTTAGAGTCTAGAATTCTTACAAAAGCTAGACATCCCCAAGTTCTAAAGTATGACAAGTTTGGTTTCTTATTCTTGAGGACTTCGTAAGGTGAAGTTGTGTTTTTAGATTTAAGTATTCTATTTAGGACATAACACATGATAAGGATGATCTTATCCCAGCAATAAGATGCAGCTACTGAACGGAGAAAAATAGAAACTATTAGCTCATCTTCGGCTTTTCCATTCATTTCAAAAGAGTAAGGTGCAGTCTTTTCATGTATTATTCTATGTGAGTTAAAGAACTCATTAAAGCCGTCTGAATCATACTCAGTTCCCCTACACTATGAAGTCTTTTAACCTTTCGGTTATACTGATTTTCTACTTCAGTTACAAACAATTTATAAGCATCAAATACATCACTTTTGTTTTTCAGTAAATATACAAAGGTAAAATCAGATCAATCATCAATAAAAGTAATAAAATACTTTTATTATTCCTAGTCAAGATGTCATCAAATTCACATAAGCCAGAAGAATTAAATCTAGAGTATAAGAAGTCTTAGTTATTTTCCCTAAATATAGATTTATGCAGAGTCTTAGTTATTTTAGCCTGACTACAATACTCGCATTTATCAAATTCATTCATGGATAACTTAGGTGTCATTTCCAGCCTAATCATGTTACTAATTAATCTCTTATTAACATGATAAAGTGTAGCATGCCAAATATTTAAAGAATACAACATATAAACAAAAAATTTCATTTTATTTATGTCTAGGTTTAATTTGAACATGCCCTCAGTTGCATAACCCTTCCCTATGAATACATTGTTCTTAGTAAGGGTATATAAATCTACACTTATTATTTGAGTAAATCCGACCTTGAAGAGGGGATAGCCCGAGACCAAGTTCTTTCTTATCTCCAGAGTGTGTAAGAAATCCTTCAAGGTGAGAGCCTTCCCATATGTAAACTTTAGCTCCACCGTCGGTTCCAGCAACTTTCGTTGAATGGTGATCCCCCAACAATATGTTTATCCTTAGTTTCAGTATAAGTTTTAAAGAGACTAAGATCGTGATAGACATGGCGCGTAGCATCAGTGTCTATCCACCACCCCTCAGAACCACCGATCACATTTACTTCTGTGATCATGGTAACTAATGAATCTTCTGTCAGGTTCGCCTAACCAGCAGGACGACGTCTGTTCCTACAGTTCCTAGTCATGTATCCAAGTCTATTATAGTTCAAGCAAAGGAACTATATCGTTTCTCCCGAGGGGGGTTTCTGCTTCTTTTGATTGTTCTAGTTGTTGGATCCACTATTCTAACCTTTCCTCTTGGTTCCCTTTAACTTTTGGTCAGGCTTTATCACGATAGAGGTGGATCTCTAAGGAACAATATTCACCTCCTCCCTTTGGTCCTACTTCCGAGCTTCCTCTTCAATCCTCAGGCAGGTGATTAAACTCTCCAAAGAAAACTCCTTGGTCTTATGCCTCAAGATGTTCTTAAAATCCTTCCACGAAAGAGGTAATTTGTCGATGATAACAGCAACTTGGAATTGCTATTTTAGAGGAATACTTTCACTTATTATTTCGTGGGCTATCTTCTGCAGTTCATGGGACTGGTCCTCTACATATTGGTCATCCATCATCTGGAACTTTAGGTAATGGTTGACGACATATTTTTTCAATCCGGCCTCCTAGGTATCATACTTCTTCTGTAGAGCATCCCACACATCTTGTGTTGTCTTTATTGTACTATAATAATCATACAAATCATCAGTCAACCCGTTTAAAATAAAATTTTTGAACAATAAATCTTTTTCTTCCTAATCAGTTGCATCTTTTATTTGTTATTCAGTCGGATCTTCCATAGGGACAGTTGGTTTTTTTGTAGTACAAACGTCAGCAACCATCTTGAATGTGAGGAAAAACAGCATCTTCTACTTCCACCATTTAAAGTTCACTCCTTCGAACCAGAATGAACGGTTGAGGTCAGAGGTTATAATGTCGTTCTAATTTGAAAGGCCCATTACGGAAGCGGAAAATGAAAATCGTCTTAAAATTGTTCGAACCGCTACTCTCTGATGGACAGAAGATGACAGCAATGAACGGTAGTCGTCAAAAAATAAAACCTGCAAAACAGAAACTTGTTACAGATTGAGTTGCATATCTACTCTCTTTAAGACATTTCGCAGCTCTGCCCAAATGTGCAAGCAGTTCTATGGAATTTCCATTACATTGAAGGAACTCTTATACTAAAGTACCTTTGAGCGGAAGCGAAATCGTTCCAAACTCATTGTGACAGAATTAACGTGTTTACAATCTAACATAATAGATATGCAATATTCAACAAATTACCAGCATGCTTTGGAAACTAAACAACAAGAGAACAAATACATATCAGTTGAAGAACTCTTCTTCACCAAAACTCGTTCTCCTCCAAGGAATGCTCCTCTTGCACTCGCTGGAAAAGTCCAAGCCAATCGTCCACCAAAACCCGGTCGTCTACCCACGAACACAACAACGAGGAGGACACCACCACTTAGAACCCTCGGTATTCTCAGTGTGAGAATCCAGGAGGTGTGGGCTCTGTTGGATTTGGCAAAGGGAAGGAGAAAGAGCAGATTGTATACCACGATCAAGCAAGTGGGAGAAGGTCGACGTTTACCATATAGACGATGCTTGATCGTTTAGGAAGCGGTACACGATCGTTTAATAAATAGGTCGTGATCCTATAGACGATCGTTTAGTAAACGCTTAGGCGTGCGATCATTTACGAAAAAGCTAGACGATCGTTTAGCAAATCCTATACAATCGTTTAGTAAACTACGCGCATGTATACGGTCATGTAGAAACGTTGAGCTATCGTGTAGGCTCTCGGTTTACTATGCAATAGACAATATACACTTTACATGAGTGAATGACCGATCTCATTGCAAAATGAAAACGATTTAAATTTTATTCTTCAGTTATGAAAATTGCAAGTAACCTTCCACTATCACACGATTACGGAGAAAATGCCAACACAATTATCCTATAATTGTCCAATTAAAAAAAATAAATATAATCATATTATATTCATTAACCTATGATTTAATATCACATCATATGCAAGACATTAACCATAGTCTTTTTCTCCTCCACTAGATATAAATCATAATTATATCAATTTCCTCCAATTAATGTATCTCATACATAATGTCAATCATATCATATATAATTAACCAGTTCAATCATATCATATACAATCGAACTCCCTCTTGTCAATTTGAACACTTCAAACTGGCCCAAAAACTGATTCTCAACTTGAATCCATTGAGCTACCAAAGGGACCTTATGAAACTATGGCTCAAAGCTCCAACGGTACGTGAATAACTAACTAAATTCTTTAGCCACGAGATCCACCATCCGTTAACTGTCAGGCATTCCACTAAAGACCAACAACTGCACTCTTCTCACCACAGATATATTTCTGTGTCCATTGGATATAACCAATCAACAGTACGATAACCCTTCATAGATGCTCGTAAGTATAGTTGGGCCAATTTACCGTTTTGCCCCTGTAGTTACATCTAACTCCTTAAGTATCACCGATCCCTCTAATGAACAATATAACATAGTCCTACTATGTGTGAACACCTCTCGGGCCATGAGAAGGTTGTGCGCCATATCGTTCAAGTCCCGGAATCAGCTCTAAGAGCAATCTATCTACTTACCCCTACTTCGGAAGGAGTGAATTCCCTCTTTGTTAACTGAGTTCCCAGCTCCCAAATCAGATGAATCCCCAAAGTGGTAGGTTGAGTCGATGATCTGACCACTTGCACCCATAAAATTAAAGGAACTTCCCTCAAAGGTAGGAGTTCCCAACTCACTCAGGATTGAGGTCATATTACCTATGGTCATCCTAATGAAGTGAAGTCTCTGTCATGATGGCATTTATATAACGAGACATATAACACTTCGTGGTCCGGTCTTATACAAAATCCTTTGTATAGGAGCGCCCCGCTCGCATTCCCACATGAATGATCAAGACATACCATTGTTGCAAGAATACAACATTTGTAACTATCTACAAAGCGAGCCGCATCCGAGCGTACCAAATAAGGTATCCTCCTATATTATTACTATCAGACCATTTGGTCATCACTTAAGACTTGATCTACATTTTATGTCCACATACAATGCTAAGTTACAAACGACAATCAAGGATCTTAGTTTATTGGTTTTGTTAAAGCAAATAAAACATCCATGTTCATAGACAAAAGTGAAGAAAATATCATATATTATACATCACAAGCGTTTGTTCAAACTGTGTTTACAAACTACAAGACACAATAGTTTAGGACATCATCTCAACAGTCCCCAGGATAAAATACCCCAGAATTAAATAAATCTGTCTCGAGAGTTGCATCATATCCAACCCAAAAAAACAAACACCCTTCAGGACTACTATGTAGTCTCGAAAACACAAAATGTAAAGGAAGAATTGAGAGAGAAATGAGAAATGAGTTATGTAAGAATGAGATGGCGAGCTGAAGAGGCTTGCCCTTGTATACCTCGAGGGCCAACTGTGGTGAGCAACTAATAGGGATGGAAACACTCGCAGTCGTAGTACGTGCATGAAGACCACACGTAAGATTCGGAAGTTATGCGGACCACGTAAGAACGAAATACTCTTTCTTTTATTTAATAATTAAAATAAATAATTAATTAATTAAATAATAAATATTTTAATAAAAATAATCACGCACGCCTGACCAGACGGCGCCACGCGCTGTGTGGATGTCCACCATACCACATTAGCCTATCTTCTCACTCTCTCTAAATCATGGATACTCCTTGGAGCCCAAAACTCAATCTGTAACAAGTTTTGTTTTCATATTCCATTTCCTAACGACTACCCAAATGTGCAAGCAGTTTTACAGAATGCCATGACTCCTCAGGATAAAATACCCATAATAATAAACTCGTCTCAATCGAACCTGCATTGTACCCGACTGAAAAATGCACACCCTTCAGACTAATATGCTCCAAAAGGAGTGATATGCTCGGAAACCAAAAAATAAAGGAAGAAATCGAGAGAAAGAGAAAAATGGAATGCTAGTAAGAAGGAGAATGAGTGAACTGAGAGAGGCTTACGCCTTTTATAGCCTCAAGGGCCAACTGCGGCGTGCAACTAACAAAGAGAGAAATGCTCGCAGCCAATAGTACGTGGACAAGGACCACACGTAAAACGCGGAAAGTTGCGTGAACCATGTAAAAGGCAAAAGTCTCTTTCTTTTATTTAAGCAACCTTCTTGATTGTGAGGAAAAACAACATCTTCTACTTCCATCATTTGAAGTCACTTGTTCGAACCGAAATGGACGATTGAGGTCAGAGGTCATGTCGTTCTGATATGAAAGGGTCATCAAGATAGGAGCAGATGAAAATTGTCTTAAAATTGTTAGAACCGCTACCCTCTGATGGATAGAAGATGACAGCAACGAACGGTAGTCATCAAAAAATGGAACCTGCAAAACAGAAACTCGTTACAAACTGAGTTGCGTATCTGCTCTCTTTAAGCCGTTTCGCGACTCTGCCCAAATGTTCAAGCAGTTCTACGAAATTGTTACAACGTCCCTAGGATAAAATACCCCATAATAAATAAATATGTCTCGATCGAAGTTGCACTGTATCCGACCGAAAAATGCACACCCTTCAGGACTGATATGCTTAAAAATGACTGAGATGCTCGGAAACCAAAATGTAAAGGAAGCAATCGAGAGAGAAATGAGAAAAGGAAGTTATGTAAGAATGAGATGGGCGAGCTGAGAGAGGCTTGCGCCTTGTATAGGTCTCGAGGGCCAACTGCGACATGCAACTAATAGGGAGAGAAACGTTCACAGTCGTAGTACGTGTACGAGGACCACGCATAAGACGCGGGAAGTTGTGAGGACCATGTAAGAGGTGGAAGACTCTTTCTTTTATTGAATAATAAAAATAAAAATTAATTAATTAAAATAATGATTATTTTAATAAAAAATAATCACGTCACGCCTAATCAGATGATGGCACGCACGTGTGGGATGTCTACTATACCCACATTAGCCTATCTCCTCACTCCCTCTAAAACATGGGTACTCCTTGGGGCCCAAAACTCAGTTTGTAACAAGTTTCTGTTTTGTAGGTTCCATTTTTTGACGACTGCCCAAATGTGCAAGCAGTTTTACGGAATTGTCACGACGTCCTCAGGATAAAACAACCCATAATAAATAAACTTATCTCAATCGAAGTTGCACTGTGTCACAATCGCTCTTTCGGAAGCTTCTCTTAGCGATTGTGCGGCACTTGTTCCCGCTCACGAACAAGCCAGCCAACACTCGGATTACGGACTGCCGATGGCACACAGAGTGCCTCTTGCAACCTCCACCCCCGTTTTAGGGAAAACGGTTTTAGAAAAACGGGTTTGGAGAAAAGGTTTTCGTAAGAAGATTTGTGAGTGTGAATAAAGAAAGAAAGATGGTAGTAGACTAGAAAGCAATAAAGCAACAACAACGGCTTTATAGAGTAACTACTCCGGGTATGAGGAAATGATGGTTAGTCCTTATCCCCATAATAGTGCATTCTGAACAAAAAGCCAACTGGCGCCCTTGCATATGCAAAAGGCGGAGTGGGTCACTTACAATGAAAATGTAAAGAAAGCAAGCTAACTAACTAATACAATACAGGACATGAAAAATATGCTAGAAGGGGGTTGGATTGGGCATGCGGCCATGGCCAACAGGCCCGGACAAGCATGACCGTTACATTCTCCCCCACTTAATTGGTTGACGTCCCCGTCAACCGACCTTGTTCAAAACCTGCGATGGCCGGAAGCCGCATTCTTCAAGTCTTCGGCCCGCTCCCAACTGATCTCTTCATCGGGGAGATCCTTCCATTTCACCAAGAACTCTGTCAGTTCTCGTCTGGGTCTTCCACTGCGGCGCGTACGTTTATCCAAGATTTGTGCAACTTCTTTCTCAGCAAAACTCTTCATCGTGACTGATGGGCGCCTTAGCATGTTCCGCTGTCCATCCTCGGGGTTCGGGATGATAGGGCTTCAGGAGGTTCACACCGATGACGAATGAATCTTCATCCATGAGGGTAACTGAACCCTATATGAGGTTCTCCCGACCTTCTCAATTACCTCACTGGACCTTTCGTATTTCCTTACTAGCCGTTGGTCTCTCTGGCCTCGGAACTGAAAACTGTCCCGGTCGTAGCTTTGATCAGGACCTTGTCCCCAGCTTGAAACTCAAGGGCCCTCTGCTTCTTACCAGCCCATTTCTTCACTCTCCTTGATGCTCTTTCTAGTAGGCGCGAGCTATCTCAGGGGTTTTGCTCCACTCTTTAGTGAAGTTATGTGTCTGAGGACTTTTGCCTGCATAAGGGTGGTCCACCAAGTGTGGCCTGAGTGGCTGTCTGTCGCACACTTCGAGGGCCGATTCAAAAGCTCGGACACTGTACCCAACCGAAAAATGCACAAAGGACTGATATGCTCGAAAAGGACTGGTATGCTCGGAAACCAAAACATAAAGGAAGCAATCGAGAGAGAAATGAGAAATGGAAGTTATGTAAGAATAAGATGAGTGAACTGAGAGAGACTTGCGTCTTTTATAGGCCTCGAGGGCCAACAGGGGTGCACAACTAACAAGGAGAGAAATGTTTGCAGTCGTAGTACGTGTGCGAGGACCACACGTAAGACGCGGGAAGTTGCATAGACCACGTAAAAGGTGGAAGTCTCTTTCTTTTATTTAATAATAAAAATAATAATAAATAAACTATAATAATTATTATTTTTAATAAAATAATAATCACACCACGTCCGACCGGACAGCAACACGTGCTTGTGAGATGTCCACCATACCCACATTAGTGGGTCTCCCTACTCCTTCTAAAACATGGGTACACCCCCTTAGGGCCTAAACCCACAACTCAAGATGGGAGTATATAAATGAGGTCTCATTTCCCAATCAATGTGAAATTCTCAAACAAATCTTTTTCATTTTAAACTTAAATTTTCACTAACATTTTTATTCAGAGAAAACCTTAAAACTCAAAACATTAAAAGATATCGTACTATGTTCTCTTTCTCCCCTTAAAACCCATCCTACTTAACCAAAGAGACTTAAAAAGTTCATTCTACCCCAAAATCAAAATATTAAAAGTCTAAAAACATACGTGGGTCCAATAAAGAAAATACCAAAAATAAGATATGTTTACAAATTTTAAAAGGAAAAAACAAATTAAAATTTAACAAAGTTCAATCGGTTTCATCTTGTAGCATCAATTGAAACCAATTATCAAGCTTATGATCAGATGTTGCTTGAATTCCTTCAGTTGAGTTCATCTCTATTTGTATGCGATTCTTTCTTAAAATACATCTTTTCTTTTCTTTTCTTTTCTCTTTTCATTTCTTTTTTCTTTTTTCTTTTTTCTTTTTCTTTTACAATATTCCTTTTAACATTTGCTACTACGCTTAACATAAAGAAATGGGGAACCTAAGTTAATGTTCATATATGTGGAATCCACTAATGACCAAGGAAAGAAAAAAGTAGGGTAGAGAGAGAGAAGAAATATGAGATAGATTTTAAGTAAAATGGATTTAATAAATCTATGAGAATTTGAAGGTTTAATTTTTACCTTCATCATAGTTTGAAGGTTTAATATTAACCCTTGAAAGTTTAAGATATGATTTTTAATTTTAAAAGTTTGAGAATTTGATTTTAAACATTGAAAGTTTAATGATGTAATTGTTACTACTACCATCATACTTCAAGAATAGATTTTTTAATTTGTCCCTTTTGTAGTAATATAAAAAAGACAAGGAAATAAACATTATCAAATCACTAGACACGGCACCAATGATCCATGGGGGTGGCCTTCAAGTCAAACACCAAAAATGTTGGTTTATTGTATATTATATCCTAGAGTGCGAGCAATGGAATTACAATTTTCGTGGACAAAAGGAGTAGCCTAAAATAATGTCTCGTCGATAAAAAGCTCAAATACCATCAACAAAAGTTTGAAGTTGAAACAACTATGACCATCAAGTAAGTTTAAGACAATCATCAAATGTGTTTTACCCATTATTAAAAAATTCTTACCTCCTCGGCTTAAACAATTTTGTTTAAGAGAGCAACAACTTCGACAAGCTAAAAAAAAACATATTCTAGTTCATCAATCATATGTTTGTGTTGATGTGGAAATAAAAGTTATGAACATACTTTTATTGAATCGGGATTCAAAATTCTGGAATTGCCCTTTTTTAAAACCCTTCTTTATGGTTTGTGATTGGCTTAGATTGAATCGGAATACTAAGCTTTCGCAAGTCTATTCATACCCACAGTTTTGTGAAAACTTTTATGATAGAAGATCGAATTGTTACGAATTTTAAATTTAAAAAACTAAGACCATGTTTAGTAATCATTTGATTTTTTATTTTTTATTTTTAAAAATTAAACCTATAGATCCTACTTTCATCTCCAAATTCTTGTCTTGCTATCCACTTTTTACCAATGATTTAAAAAACCAAAACCAAAATTTGAAAACTAACCAAAGTAACTTTTTTGTTTTTGTTTTTAAAATTTGGCTAAGAATTCCTTAAGAAAGATGTAAATCATTATAAGAAATGAGAAAGAAATAGCTTAATTTTCAAAACCAAAAAATGAAAAACCAAAAAATGAATGCCTCGTCTGATAACCTTTTTGTTTTTGTTTTTTTAAATTAAGTTTATTTCCTTTTCATTTCTTACCATTATTTGCATTTTTCCTAGCCAAATTTTAAAAACAAAAACAAATTTTTAAAAGCTACTTTTTCAGTTTTCAAATTTTGGTTTGATTTTTAAAACCATTGAAAAATTTGAAGGTGAAAGTAGTATCTAAGTCTTAATTTTCAAAAACAAAAACAAGAAACAAAATGATTACCAAATGAGACTAAAATGATTACCAAACAGAACCTAAATCATTACATATAAAGTTAATGAAAATTCCCGGAGTAATTGTTGCTTCAAACAAATTCAAAAGTCAAAAACTAAGACCCCGTTTGTTAACCATTTGGATTTTGGTATTGCTTTCTAAAATTAAACTTATAGACACTACTTCCATCTCTAAATTTCTTCTTTTGTAGTCTACTTTTGACCAGTAGTTTAAAAAACTAAGCCAAATTTTGAAAACTAAAAAAAAAAAAAAAAAAAACTTATTTTTGTTTTTGAAATTTGGATAGGAATTTAACTCTTGTACATAAAAAAATTTCATATCATTTAAAAAATAGAAGAAAAAAAACCTTGATTTTCAAAAACTAAAAACAAAAAGCAAAAAACAAAATAGTTACCAAACGAAGCCTACAAGATTGCGACATTACCTATAAAACTTCATGAACTTTTTGAAAACATTCAGAACTGTGTAAAATAGTAATGATAAGAACAAAAAGATGGCAGTATAGCATGAATATTTCCCTTTTTTCCTCCTTTATTTATTTATTTTTTTTTTTTTTTTTTGGGAGAAATACAAGAAACTTAGCAACAAATTTGGCTTTCCATCATCATCAGGAAAGCTCAAAGATCCGATAAGAAAAATCTGGTAGGCAATAGGCAGAACAAACCTCAATCACAGCTGAACGAGCTAAGCCATCCATCATCATAATGCCCACTCTGTTGTATTATATATAAGCAATAATTTTTCTCTACAAATTAGCATTAACAAAAATGCGAAAAGGCAAAAAGGCCAAAACTTGAGAACTATCAATACCTCAAAGTAGAATAAATACTTTTGGGTGCACAAAACTACCTGCCCCCCTTTTTCTACTGTCATAAACTGTACTGCTGAGGGTCTGCAAATCTTTTTGCAGACATAACCTTCTCAATTTTGCCAAAAGAGGCTTCACTTTACAAATCTAAACACGAAGCAATCAGAGATGATATGTTTCAGAATCTCCTGGGGAAAGAAATTTCCCAGCAGAAGAAACTTTCAAAGAGAAACTATCTATCTCTCGCTCTCACTCTCGCTCTCTTCCATTATACACAACTGCAATCAGTTGAACATCTACAGTTAAATTTCAAGGATTTCTTCTGTACTTGATTCTATCAATCTAAAAATATTACCTTCTGGTTTGTTGGTATTCTTTGTTAGCTAAAGCATCTGAAATGGGCTGACCAGTGCATCAGCAAGATTAGGAATAGCAAGATCACGCCCCATTTGGTATTCAATCTGTTGGCTGAAGAAATGTAATGTGAACCAACTAAATGAACTGTTCCAGTCTGTTCATCCTGTACTTTGATGCTTGATGAACCTGAATATCAATTACTACAGATGTGAGATATTGATTCACCAGATTGAATTATCTCCCTAATGCATCAAGTTTCTTATCCAACATCTCAGAAATATTTGTTCATTAGTGAATAAAACAAGAAATATTGTTAAGGTTTAAAGTCTCATTTTGATAACCATTTTGGTTTTTTGTTTTTAAACATTGTACTTGTTTTTTTTCATGAAAAATATCTTTTTGGTCCCTAGATTTTGGGTCCAATTTCCATTTCGCCTCTAAATTTCAAAATGTTGATCTTTTACCACTAAGTTTAGAGTTTGATTTCTATTTAGTCCTTATGTTTCAAAATGTTACACTTATATCCTTGAATTTCGAGTTGTCTTAATTTGTTTGGTCCCTAGGTTTCAATACTTTCCACTTTTATCCTTGAGATTTTGCTAATGCTTACTTAGTTCGTTGATGTTAACTTTCAGTTAATTTAAAATAGTTATGAAGTGAAATTTTAAAATTAATTTTAAAAGCGATGAAAAAGATAGTGAATTTTTTTTTTTTTTGACGGAACATTCCGATAAGTATTTGTATTTGAGAATATAAACCTTTCATAAACTAGATGCGATTTAGATAGATAATACGCGACATGAATAAGACTAAGAATGGAATTCTTTGTGCAGCTGAATTTCATCAGAATCTTCCATCATGAGACTAGGGTTAAAAAAACAGAAAGGACGAAAAACCAACACTGAAGTGAAGACAAATTACAGCAAACACTGTCAAAGTTGGGCTGCAAACACATGTAATGTCATTCAGAGATAACTTAGAAAACAAAACAAAAACTTTGTACTTACAGTTGTATTCGGTCCATCCGATTGACTGATTTTCAAGATCATATAAAACTAGCTTATTTGAAAGCACTAAATCTGCAAGCAAAAGAGACATGAATGAAGGCCTACAAGAGGAAGATGAAAAGAAAGAAAATAAGAGGGTCCTCCTTTGCTGAATTTAACACAAACAAATAAGAAAAGAAAATCATCCACCATTCAGCTGGGACTAAGAATTAAAAAACGATTCTCTTTTATGCAAATATAGTACAAAGAATTAAAGATAACTCATAGATGATCACATACTTAACCAACTGCAGCGAATAGAAGGTAAAAATGAGATTAATAATCATTAATTTCTCCTCTTAAGGGCCTTTAAGGATGCGCCTCTCTTATCTCATATAAAATTATTGGTGGTTATACTTTATATTGTTTCTCACTTTCATTTTATTTCCAAAGTCAAATTCATAAGAATTGATTATTTCATTTCTTCCCATTACATGTAACATCTGGAAGGAGCTATCATGCTTTCACGTTTCTCCTGCTGCGAGAGATTGAGGTAAAACCCAAAAGAATTATAAACTTGGCCGACCTGTGAATAAACTAGTCTAAAGTATTAAATTTTTTCCTTATAGATAGGTTTTGGATCCTCACCCTTCATTTTAGTAATATTCTATTTTGAAAAAATTAATTACCTGCTCGTCATTCCTTGTAGCAACAGAAAAAAAGCTAAGTAATGTCATCCACAATGAACACAGTATTGAACCAGCACCTAATTTTTCTTATGGTATGATTTCTAACCCATAAAATTCTCAGAGCGATCAAGAGCTCTACATAGCACACTGCCTGAATATACAGCACATCAATTGACGGGAAAATAAGGGATTATGGATACTCTAAAAGTTAGCAACCTTCCTGCCAATAGCAGGCGAGCTAGAATTTTAAGACAAACTAATATTCACGTGGACAAATTTTGGAGTTTACCTCCAAAGAGTGTAACGTTCTTCCTATCCCTAGATTGCATCCCACTGTTTTGCCAACCAATACACCACAAGCTCTCCTGTAGAAGTCCATATTAGTTAACCAACTCATCCATCTACTCCAAGGAAAGAAATAACCCAATTTGAAAATAAAATTTCAGTGCATGGGATAAACTCTACAAAGTAAACAAGCATCACATTCATCTTTAGCAATCTTACATTGCCAAAATAGATGTAAGAATTACTTTAAATGAAACAACAATAGCAAACTACAAAACAATAATACTGATAAATAAAAATGTCTATCTGGTCTAGAAAGCTAGATCGTATAGAACTGGTCCATCAAGGTTTTGCTCACAAGTCACAATGACATTTCATTTGATTTCAATAGCCTTTTTTAGTATAACACGTGGGGTGGGACACTCGAATCTCTAACCTCTTGGTTTAGGGTACATGCCTTAACCAGTTTCAATTGATCATTTGAATTTCAATAGTAGAATACATTCAATTGTCAAACTGGATTGATAGGGAAAATAGTGAAAGCTCACAAGGTAATTCAGTTCATGCTCAAAAATTTCATCTAAATCTCATGAGAGATGAGAACAATACCACAGATCAATTAATAACAATGTCAAAAAGTCCAAAGATAAGAAAGATTTCCAACAGAAAAACTGTACCAACAAACTGGATTTAAAACGTTAATATACATTATGAATCTAGGAGTACCGTGCACCTAAGCAATTGACAAAGGCAGCCTAACGGTGTTGTTAGACAGAGAAATTTTAAAACACCCATTCTTGCAGCAAGTTCAAGGGTTAGTGCACACAGAATGGCAAGTCCAGCATACTCACATATTGGAATAGATACTCATGAGGATAAACCTTCAACAAGAGTGAGTTCTCGAAATGGAAAATAACTGGAGGAAATCCATCGTCAACCCTGCAAACAAAGCAAAATATAATAAATAATGCAATTCTACACCATTGATATACAAGTCAAAAACAATGCATAACAGCTAATCTCTCGATATCTATTTTAATGAAAGAAAGTGGATATAACATTTTTTGACACTAAAAAACAGAGTAAAAGATGTTATCAGGCAAACTTTTCCAGGCAAAATAATCAGAGATATCAGGAGAACAGTTGCATAAGACAAGATCGCCTACTTGATTTTTCACTTCAATATCTCAAATGAACAAGTGAACAACGATGGACGATGCATCCATTAGACACAGAAATTACAAGTAGAGACCCCCTATCTTGCTGGTTTGGCTTTTAGGTCAAATGGTAAACATCACTTTAGGTTTTATTTGGATTTTTTTCTATGAACAATACACCAATTAAGCAAATCCTCTGGTTTGACCCTGATTAACACAAGACAGAATTGCACAGAAAGAATTTCATCTGAACTATAAGAAGTAATCGAATTCAGAATGCTCCATACCTCTCTGAGTACTGAAAACATTTATATTCTCCATGAATGGTTTGAACTTCCAAATTGTGTTGCTGAGAGAGTATCTACAAGAACAAAATCAAATATGATCATTTCAACTTTGTAATGAAGTTCTCCAATGGATGAAGCTCTGGCATTATTTAGTACCATGGTCACTAATGGCTTATAAATCAGCTCAGGAAGATATGCCAAGGTTGTACCACTATCGATGATTGTCCCTTTTCTGTCTCCTGCCTCGAATACATCGGCAGAAATATTTAACATGACACGACCAACTTGTACTCCCGTCATATTGACATTGTAATGTGGCCTAAATTTAATTAATGAATAAAAGATAAAATCACGCACATAATAAAGATAAAATAATCAATCATATGATAACAATAAAATATATTTAATCATCAATGGTACAATATAGTTTTGGGTTTGCCATAACAATTTCAAATTAGTTTTTAATAGCTGATATATTTCATTAGAACAAAATACATAGCATTTTGCATAAATTTTGATTTATAAAACTCACAAAACAAACCAATAAGTTAATGCAAGGACCATAGAAACCAACAAAATTCTAAGATGGGAAAAACATGGAAACCAAAAGATTAATGAAAGCAACAATTGAGAGCTAAGAAAGCAAATTACATACTGATTTGGTACCAATGGAGTCATGTTAACTCTTGGCTGCACAACATGTCCCATCGCAAAGATACCACCCCCATTTATTCCATCTAGGCAATGAGCAAACATCTTCTTCACTTTTCTTGAGGATGCTAGTTGTGAAATAATAGATGAATTTGATTTTCCAAAACCAAGTATGCCATCAAGTGCTTCTTCGCCAGATGAGCCTAGATCCCCAGATTGTCTGGCACCACATCTATCAAACAGAAATAAATAAATTTTAAAATCATAGGAACCAAATAGATTAAATGAAATTCTCCAAGGTTATGAAATTAACAGGACAGGAGAATTAACTCAGAGGACCAATGTTGACAAAAACTACAATGTGGCAGTTGGCATCTCTTAGACATTGATAGTTTCAATTTTGCCCCCATAGATCAATATAGTAAAATAACACAGTTGTTCTTTGCTGAAAACCCAATGATCTTGTACATGTACCCAACCTGTTCTGAAAGGAAATTGTTGACTTGCATGGATTCAGAATTTGATTACAAGTCATTTGGATTCAAATTCTCAAGCCAGTTTAGGAAAAGCTTGTGAGAGAAGTTTTGACACATCGTTAGAGATATAGAAAATGTCATCCCTACCTGATGGTCAAATGGAGGTGATTAATGAGACATTACGAAATTTAAATTGATGGCTTAACATGAAAATCCTAGAAGTAGGACTTGCGTCTCCCACAAGCAGAGTTCATATTTATTAATATGAACAGATCGATGAGCAGAACAACTTTCATGATGGTATCTAATAAATTCACCCATTTAACTATTGAGCTAATAAATTTGCCTAGCTCTACAAATGTAATCCCAAGATTGAAGCGAATATTTGATCATATGAAAAAGGAGCATATTGAGGTGGTCGATAATTATGTGGACTAACATGCAAATGTGTGACCATAGCAAGTCACCACTGTAAATTAGTGGACTAACATGCAAATGTGTGACCATAGCAAGTCACCACTGTAAATTTCAGGTACACCTTCATCATTCAATTTTTCTCTAGTCTGCTGTATAAGAAGATTTCCTTTTTGTACATAAAACTATAATAAGAACCTCTCATAAGATTCTTTATTTGCACAACTCATAAGTAAGGTGGCAGGGTGGGGATGGGTGGGATGGAAAGCTCCATTTATTCTTTGGTTGTGGAGATCTCAAATTGTGCCTAATTCTCTTTCGCCATTTTTCTGACTGCTACCTAGTACTGTGGCTTGAATACCATGCCTAGAGCTCAAGCTGAAGGAAGGAACAACGGCAGTTTGCACTCTCCTTGAACAGCTATTCTAGAAAATTTTCCTCTACATAAAGGCTCCTGTTCGTTTAGAGTTTTGCAAGGAACAAAGTTTATAAGGAGATTGATGCATGGTGATCTCTCTATAGTTTCTTCATCTTTCTAGGTTATATGTTTCCCCCCTCGTTCATCATTCCCCTACATTGTGTTGGAGCTACACTACAGAGTACAGAAAAGCAGGATAAAAACAACTCACCCAAACTTGATACTTCCATTGGCAGCTGTAGTTTCAAGATCTCCAGAAACCCGATCATATTGTACATAGTCCTTCACAAAGTACCCTGCAGTGGAGCTCCCATCACCATATATCTGAAGATATGGGCAGGACATATTAGTAGTGCAGCCTGAAAGTGGACCCCCATTCACCTCCAAGCAAAATTGTTCATCACAAGAAACCAATTTCCCAGTCGTGGATTCCTCTAAATCATAAGGAGTGAGTTCCATCTGATGCCAAAGGAAAAACACTCCAATTAACCCCTTCACATCATCAATCAAAAATAAAAAACAACATGCTATGAAAATAACAAGACATTTAATACCCCAAGAGAGCTTTTCCTCGGACACTCCCTACACTGAATACAGTTCACCCACACGATATCGCTCCCTGTATCAACTTGAACATAATAATCCTTCGGAGGAGTTCCTATTCCAATTTTCGCATAGTAAAGCCTAGAATCAACAAAGTGAATCCTCCAATTAAGACCACAACACAATCAACACATACACAAACAAAAAATTTTAAAAAAAAAAAAAAAAAAAAAAAAAAAAAAAAACCACTAACCCGACGGCATCAGGCCGGCCAGAACCACCGAGAGGGATATCGACTCCGGCAAGAAATCGAAGCTGACGACTGATGTCGTGCGCCTTAAGAGTACTGAGAGAACGTTCCCGTCCGGCATACTTGTATTTGACGCTGAACACGCCGTTATCAGCATAGACGCCTCCTCCGCCGGTGATGGTGTTGGAAAGTGAGTTGATGATTACAAAGAGCAATAGAGTCAAAGGGCGTGAAGTACCGATGCCGGCGGTGGCCATGGTCGACGGTTTCTGAAGCTCCACGGGCTCCGGAAGGGTCTCAGCTTCGCCCTAAGGTTCTGAAACTTCAAATTCTGAGCAGAGGAAACACCATTTTTCCTCTTCCAAGGATGACTGGAAGAAACCAAGGGACACAAATGGGCTCCTCTTGTTCTTGACTTTCTTTTTCTTTTTCCTTTTTTCCTTTTACTTCTTTTTCCCACTTAATTTCACTGATATCTTCTTTAATCTCATTTTAGGCATTAATTTTATAAACACAATCATTTTGGTCTTTATGATGTTACTACGTTTTTCTCTCTATTTGTATCTAACTAAGTTTTTTCTCAATTATCAGCCGAAAATAGAAGTTCAATTCTCTATCCTACATAGTGTTAAGAAAAAATATTTGACTTGAAATCATTCTCGTTTTAACGTGCTAGTACGCATACTTCAAATCTACTTCGTTAATTTATTAATCTTGAAACGAAAATAAGGACTAAAATAGATGTGTTCATTTAAGTTTAGGAATTAAAATATATAATTTAAAAGTTTCGGGTCAAAATAAAACAACCTTTAAAGTTAATAAATTTAATTTCTCTATTTTGAATACTAAATTTCATTTGAAGAAATGATATCTTCACAAGTCGAAATGTTTGTCAAAATAAACACAAAAGCCTATTATCAAAAGGTAATTCAATAGGTTGATGGTCAAAATAAATATAAGATGGAAAACACCAATATACCAAACCAAAGTCTTAAATGACTCGTTTATAAAAGAATCTATATAATCATTCCTTCTTTTGAGGTCTAGGATATTCATACTGTAGTCTTGTAAAATGTCAAGATTTTTCATTCCATACTCTACTATATTGAAATCTATATGATTTTTGGGATATATTATGATAATGATAAAAATAAAGACTAATTTTTTTATATCGAAGACATGGTTCAACTTTCACATTGATACTTCTCACCATCAAACAACCATAACAAAACTACAACGCATATAAAACTCGATGAGCAATATCTTCCCTGCATTTTTTCTTTGAAATAAAAAGAATTTGAGGGCATCAAAAAATGAACAAAGTCCCAAAATGCATGGATGTCAAGACTACTTTTCTGAATGGCAATTTTAAGGAGATCATTTATATGGAGTTGTCTGAGGGATTCATAACCCAAGGTCAAGAGCAAAAGGTTTGCAAGTTTAGTCAGTCCATTTATGGATTGAAGCAAGCTTCTCGATCTTGGAATGATACTGCAGTCAAGTCTTGTGGCTTTGATCAAAATATTGATGAACCTTGTGTTTACAAGAAAATCATCAATAGTTCAGTAGTTTTTCTAGTGTTGTATGTAGACGGATATCCTACTCATTGAGAATGATGTAGATCTACTCACTGAAATTAAAAATTGGCTAACAATCCAATTCCAAATGAAATATTTGGGAGAGGTGCAGTTTGTTCTAGGCATTCAGATCTTTTGAGATCGAAAAAACAAAATGCTAGCTATGTCTCAAGCATCGTACATTGACAAGATGTTTGTCAAGTTTTCGATGTAGAACTCTAAGATAGGCTTGCTCCCTTTCAGACATTGAGTTATATTGTCTAAAGAACAGTGTCCTAGGACACCCCAAGAGGTTGAGTAAATGAGATGGATCCCCTATACATCAGATGTTGGTAGCCTGATGTATGCGATGTTATGTACTAAACCTACATCTGCTATGCAGTGAGGATAGTTAGTAGATATCAGTCTAATCCTGGATTTCATTACTAGACCGTCGTTAAGAACATCCTCAAGTATCTAAAAGAACGAGGGATTACATACTCGTGTATGGTTCTAATGATTTGATCCTTACAGGATACACAGACTTTGATTTCCAAACTGATAAGGATTCTAGGAAATCCACATCAGAATAAGGGTTCACTCTTAATAAAGGGGCAGTAGTCTGGAGGAGCACCAAGCAAGGGTGCATTGCTGATCCCACTATGGAGGCTGAGTACGTAACGGCTTGTGAAGCTACTAAGAAAGTTGTGTGGCTCAGAAAATTCCTAGCTATTCTGGAAATGGTTCCAGATATCTCTAAGTTTATCACCCTTTATTATAATAATAGTGGTATTGTGGCTAATTCCCGAGAGTTTAGGAGTCACAAGCGTGGGAAGCACGTAGAGTAGAAGTATCATCTCTTCTCATCCGAGAAATTATGCATTGAGGGGACGTGATCATCACGCAGATAGCTTCGGAGCACAACATTGTCAATCCATTTACAAAGGCCCTCATGGCTAAAGTGTTTGAGGGTCACCTGCAGAGTATGGGTCTATGGGATAGGTCACATCTAATCTAGGACAAATGGGAAATTTTGTACTAGACACGTATTATGCCCTAGTTTATTGTTTTATATGTACTTTTATATTAGTATGACTTTTATATTATACACCCTGCTAACTTTAGGACAAGTAAGAGATTGTTGGGGTTGATGCTCTAAATCTCGTGGGTCCTGTAGTTTGTAATTGTAATGTACAAACATTGTATTTATTTAATAAAATATGAGATGTTTTATTCGACATTTAGTAGCATTAACCCACAAACCAATAAACTAACATCCAAGGTTATCTTCTGTAGCTTAAACATATATATAGAGACATACAGGTGGATCATGTTTAAGTGATAACCTAAATGGTCTATAGTAGATGGATAAGGTTGGATACCTTATCATGGTAATACTACGAATATGGTCTATTTTACAATTGTTGTAAAGTGCTATTGATGATCTGATCTTGATCATTCATGTGGAGATATGTGAGTGAGGGCATTCTATACAAAGGAGTTTGTATAAGACTGGATCATAACATGACTAGTCTCATTATATAACACCGTTAATAATAGAGACTTACATTTCACCAGGATGACCATAGGTGATATGACTTGAATTCTAAGTGAGTTGTGAACTCCTGCCTATGAAGGCAGTCCTTTGATGTGTATAGGTGAAACTCGTCAAATCGCTGACTCGATAAGTTTACCATTTTGTGGATTCGTCTGATTGAGGAGTTGGGAACACAGCTACACAAGACGAAATTCACTCCTTCTTTAACGTCAGGGTAAGTAGATAAATTGCTCCCTTAAGGGCTGATTCCTAGGCTTGAACAATGTGGTGCCACACCCTCTCTTGGCTTGAGAGTGGTTTGGTCATAATTGGCTATGACTTATTGTTCATTGGAGAGATCAATGGTACTTAAGGAGTTAGATGTAACTACAGGGGTAAAACGATAATTTTGGTCTAGTTGTACTTACGAAAAATTTGTGAAGGCATCACATTGTTGACTGGTTATATCCAAAGAACACAGAAATATATCTATTATGTAAAGAGTGCAACTACCGGTCTCTAATAGAGTGACCGACAATTAATGGTGAAGGGAAACCAATGACGGTTTTGTTGAGGTTGATGCCCTAAATCTCGTAGGGTCCTGTAGTTTGTAAACACATGTATGAAAAAACGCTTGTGATGTGATAATATGAGATATTTTCTTGATTTTTGTCTATGAAATATGAGATATTTTAGTTACATTAACCATAAACTAATAAACTAAGATCCCTGGTTGTCGTTTAACTTAAGCATGTATGTGAAGACATACAAGTAGATCATGCCTTAAATGATAACCTAAATGGTCTGTAGTATATGGATAAAAGAGAGCAACCTTATCCTGGTAACACTATGGATACGACCCACTTTGTAGATGCTACAAGTATTGTAAAGTGCTACAAATGGTCTGATCCTGATCATTCATGTGGAGACATGCGAGCGAAGGTGTCCTATACAAAGGAGTTTGTATAAGACCGGACCATGAAATGTTTAGTCTCGTTATATAATGTTGCTCATGATAGAGACTTTCATTTCATTAGGATGACCATAGGTAACATGACATTAATCCTAAGTAAGTTGGAAACTCATGTCTATGAGGGCGGTCCTTTGATTTGCATGGGTGCGAATGGCCAGATTGCCGACTCAAACCTACCAC
This sequence comes from Benincasa hispida, assembly GCF_009727055.1. Classification (NCBI taxonomy): domain Eukaryota; kingdom Viridiplantae; phylum Streptophyta; class Magnoliopsida; order Cucurbitales; family Cucurbitaceae; genus Benincasa; species Benincasa hispida. The sequence continues at coordinate 54,976,797 of NC_052352.1, read as the reverse complement.
TTTGGGGATTCGTCTGATTGGGGAGTTGGGAACTCAGCTACACAAGATGGAATTCACTCCTTCCCTGAAGTAGAGGTAAATAGATAGATTGTTCCCTTAAGGGTTGGTTCTGGGACTTGAATGATGTGGCACCACACATTTTCTCATGGTCCGAGAGGTGTTCACTCATAGAAAGACTATGATGTATTGTTCACTAGAGGAATCAGTGGTACTTAAGGAGTTAGATGTAACTACAGAGGCGAAATGGTAAATTGGCTCAACTGTACTTACAAGAGATCTGTGAAGGGTTATCGTACTGTTGATTGGTTATATCCAATGGACACAGAAATATATTTGTAGTGAAAAGAGTGCAGTTGTCGGTCTTTAGTGGAGTGCCCGGCAGTTAACGGATGGTGGATTTCGTGATTAAAGAGTTTAGTCAGTTATTCATGTACCGTTGGAGCTTCAAGCTACAGGTCCATAAGGTCTCCTTGATAGCTCAATGGATTCAAGTTGGGAGTTAATATTTGGGTTAGTATTAAGTGTTCAAATTAACAAGAGTTATTATATATTCCATAAGGTCTCCTTGGTAACTCAATGGATTCAAGTTGAGAATCAATATTTGGGTTAGTATTAAGTGTTCAAATTAACAAGAGTGATTATATATGATATAATTAAATTGATTCAAATATGTGTGATATAATTGATTTGATGTATTAGATACATTAATTGGAGGAATTGATATAAATATGATTTATATTAAATAAAGGAGAAAAGAAATATGGTTTAAATATTACATATGATGTGATATTAAAACTATAGGTTATAAATATAATATGATAAGTTAGTAATTATATTTATTTATAATAAAAATAATTATGAGATAATTGTTCTTGGTTCGTTATTTTCTCCATTAACTGTGAAAGTGGGACGTTATTTTCAGTTTTTAATAATTGAAGGATAAAATGAAAAGAGTTTTCATTTTTGCTAATCGATCGCTTCATTTAGTGGATTACTAATCGTTTTGCTCACGAGAGACTACATGATAGCCTTCACGAGAGACTAAATGATAGAGCGAGATTTACTAAACGATCGTGTAAACGATCTAGCGAGAGACCAAACGATCATGTAAAACAAGAAACTAAACAATCATGTAAAGCGAGAGACTAAACGATCGTGTAAACGATCTAGCGAAAGACTAAACGATCGAGCAGTGATTTGCTAGTCAATTGGCTAGGCGATTCTCACAAGAGCGAGATTTACTAAACGATCAAGTACTCTCTGTCTATGCGATAGACAAAACCATTTTCCCACTTACTTGATCGTATAGTTCAATCATTTTCTTCTTCCTTCTCTCTACCAAATTCACACAGAGCCCACACCTCATGGATTCTCACTTCGATAATACCAAGGTTGCCGAGTGGTAATGTTGAAGGGTTCTTTTTTTAGGAGCAGTCTGTTCGTGATATGAATGACAGCGAGAGATTAGCTAGACGATTGTGACGACAGCGAGAGGTTGTTGTTCAATTGCTCACAAGAGCGAGAGATTGTTGTCCAATTGTTCACGAGAGCGAGTGATTTACAAAAGAAGAGTTCTTCGAAGGTATGTCTCTAAATTTCTTTTGTATTTGATTAAGAAAGCATGTTGTAATTTTGTTTAAGATGCATAATTATTTTGTGTGTTTGTGAATGTCTTTATTCTTTCACAATGGACTTGGAAAGATCTTGCTTTCACTCATAGAGATCTCTGTTTAGATTTTCTTCAGGTTTCTGTGCGGAAGCAAGGATCGATCCCATCTTTAATTTTCACATAATTCAAAAATTACAAAATAACAAGAAGAAGATTATGTATTAATAAATCTAAATTTATAGCATGCATTTGTATAATAAATAGGGAAGAAATCGCTTACCCTTGAAACCAATTTCTTCATGTTTTCCTCAATCTAGATCACGGTCTCTTCTCCAATTAGGACACCACCATATAAAAGAACCTTCTGTATTCTCTAGAGTTGAGAATTGGCAGGAGTTATGGGCTCTACCCTAAATTTGGAAGAGGGAGGAAAGATTGAGAGGGAAGAGAATAACCTTTCTTCTCTATCAAGTTTTTTGGGAGAGAAACTGAGAGAGTTTTTCAGTTCCTCAAAATGGTGGAAGAAGACGATTGAACTCCCAACCCATACACTGCACGTTTTTCCTGAGAGAATTGGGAGGAGGGGGAGAGTTGTAACTCTCTTCCTTTAATTAAATTAAATATAAAATTAATTTTATTAAAATAATANGTAACTCTCTTCCTTTAATTAAATTAAATATAAAATTAATTTTATTAAAATAATATATATATTATATCAAATACAACATATCACTTATAGTTTTATATTGTATCAAATACAATATAACCTATAGTTTTATTATCTCTCAACAATGCATGATATTTAATATAAATCATATTATATTAAAATTAATTATATGAATCTCATACACATAATTAGTATTTGAATCATATTCAAATTTCTCTCAAAATACTTTATATTATAATGTATCAAATATATTATATTAATTATATCATATATAATTAATTTTCCTCAATTAATTTGAGCAATTCAAATTAATCCAAAATTAATTCTCAATTAAATCCCTGTTGAGCTAAAGAGGGGACCTTATGGACCTGCAGATTAAAACTCTAATGGTGCTTGGATAATTAACTAAACTCTTTAATTAAATTACCCAATTTCCATTAACTATCAATCACTCCATTAAAGATCGATAGCTACACTCTTTGCATTACAGATATATTTTTGTGTTCATTGGATATAACCAATCAACAGTGCCATGAGCCTTCACAAATTGCTCATAAGTACAGCTAGATCAAAATTATCATTTTGCCCCTGTAGTTACATCTAACTCCTTAAGTACCACTAATTCCTCTAATGAACAATAAGTCATAGTCCAACTATGACCAAGTCCCTCTCAGGCCAAGAGAGGGTGTGGCCACATTGGTCAAGCCTCGAAATCAGCCCTTAAAGGAGCAATTTATCTACTTAACCTCGACATCAAGGAATGAGTGAATTTCGTCTTGTGTAGTTGTGTTTCCAACTCTCCAATCAGACGAATCCCCAAAATGGTAGGCTTATTGAGTTGGCAATCTGGCCACTCTCACCCATACAAATCAAAGGAACTCAACTACACAAGACGAAGTTCACAACTCATTCAGGATTCAGGTCATGTCACCTATGGTCATTCTGGTGAAATGTAAGTCTTTACTATTAACAGTGTTATATAATAAGACTAATCATTTTGTGGTCTGGTCTTATACAAACTCTTTGTATAGGATACCCTTGCTCACATGCCTCCACATTAATTATCAGGATCATATCATTTGTAGCATTTTACAACATTTGTAACATCTACAAAGCGGGTTGTATCCGTAGTGTCACTAAGATAAGATACCCAACCTTATCTATCTACTACAGACCATTTAGGTTATTATTTAAACAAGATCCACCTGTATGACTCTACATACTTGTTTAAATTACATAAAATAACCTAGGATCTTAGTAGATTGAGTGTATGCTCATAAAAGGACAATTATTTTATTAATAACAATTTGTTTATACAATGTTTACAAACTACGAGAATATAAGAGATTTAGGACATCAATTCCAACAAATGGATGTTAAATAATTTAATTAAAGGAGTTTAAGTAATTATTCAGGTACTATGGGAGCTTCAATTTACAGATTGATAAGGTCCCCTCTGTAGCTCAACAAGGATCATTGAGAATCATTTTTTGATTAATTTGAATTGTTCGTATTAAATGAAGGAATTAATTATATGTGATATAATTAATTTAATTTAATTACATATGATATAATTAATATAATGTATTTGTTACAATTAATATAATGTATTTGTTACATTATAACATAAAGTATATTTGAAAGGAAATAAATATTTGAATATGATTCAAATATTAATTATATGGATGAGAATCATATAATTAAATTTAGTATAAATGTGATTTATATTAAATACTATGCACGTATGAGAGAAATAAAAAACTATAGGTTATATTGTATTTGATACAATATAAAAACTATAGATTATGTGTTATAGATGATATAACATATGGTTTAATATATATATTATATGATGAATTAGTTATCATATAAACATATATTAAAATTTATTGTATTTGTTAAAAAATTAATTAAATTTTGAATTTAATTTTGGGAGGAGATATAACTCTCTCCCCTCTTTGCTCTCGTTTGAGACATGTGTTGGTGGGAAGTTTTTAGAGGAATCATCTTTTATTGTCTTCTTCTTCATAGAGAAGTAAGGTGATGCTTCTGCTTTTTCCTCTAAGAAAATTCTCTCTCATTTTCTCAATCCCTCTTCCAAAAATCTCAGAGCCCACATAATCCTGAGGATTCTCCACCTAAAAGAGAATACAGAAGGCTTTGCTTATTGGTGTCCTCGTTGGGTGTTCATGATCTAGTTGTTCGTGATAGGGTAAGATCTTTAAAACCCTGATTTCTTTTTTCCCCTCTATTGCATACTGTAAATTTTTGTATTTTGCATAATCTTGTTCTGTAAATTTTGTTCTGTGTAAAATTAAAGAAAAAAAATGAGACCAATCCCCAATCCCCGCTTCCGTAATGGAACTTCACAATTCATTCAATTGGTATCAAAGGGTGGTTTTTTGTCCCAAATTTTAATTTTTCCAGAATGTTTTTACAGATTTATGGTGGGTTGCATTTTGTAAAATTTGTTCATGTGATGAATATATGGAATGATTTTTTTGTTTACAATTTTTCGATGTTTTCGGGATTGAATTATAGTTTTACAGTTTTATTTTACAAATTTGATTTGTAAATGCCCCTTTTTTAAGGCATAAATTGTTATAGAGTCGGTAATTTGTAAGTCTTGTGTCGTTCGTGATCATTTCAATGAATTTTTGGAGAAAACGAGGCCTAAATTGGAGAAGGATCGACAAAATTCGCAATTGCACAGTGGCTAATGTATAGTAGCGTGCAACATTGTGTTCTAGCATTGTAATGTTGCGAACGGCGGATGAAATTTTTTTTCGTAGCATTGCAATCACAATATTTCAATGATCTGAGATGGAAATTTTTTTCGGTTAGACTGCATCTGGTTCACGTCCAATTTGCTTGGTTCGAACGGTTTGAGGGTGGTTCGGGTGCCACGGTCGTACTTCTCCAACCGTACGGCATCATGATTCCTACACAATCATGATTAGCCTTAAGGGAAATTCAAGTCCCGATTCACTTTTTGCTCGACTCTCTGAAGCTTCGTCAAACCTTGGGTAAGGTTCTTTCATCCTCGTCGTATCTCTTTTTATCATCTTGCTTCCCAACAACACATCCCCAATACTCTTACATTGCTTTGGAACTTCATTGGGATGAGTTCGGACCCTTCATTGAGCCAGACTTATAACATTTTACCAGGGCTTACCGGGTGATTCAGACACTTATTGGGGCTTACTAAGACATAACAATGCTTATCGGGCTCTGCCTAACTACTTCAGTGCCTACCGGGCTTCTACCGGTCTAATGGTCGACTATTGGGCTTTATCAAGCTATACTATGCTTATTAGAATAACTCAAGCAAGTATCGGGCCAACCAGGAACTATCGAGTCCTACTGATGCTTCAGGATACCATCCCGAATTTCAGGATGTCATCAGTTTTCTTTCTCCTACTCAAGCACATTTATTAAGAACCATCATCAACCAACTCATGAGCAACAATCCAACTCAGGTCTTCCTGGGCATCTATCCATTTGGACATAATCGAGACTTAAACCCTTCTGAGTCCTCGTCGAATCAAAACTGTTGGGATTGGTGCTCTAATTCTCCCGTAGTCTCGTAGTTTGTAAACAATTTGTACACATCATTATAAATAAAATAAGAGTTATTTTATTTGCATTTACTCATATCCAATAAACTAAGATCCGTGGTTATTTCATGTAAACTTAAGCATGTATGTGAGACATACAAGTGTATCATGCCTTAAGTAATAACCTAAATGGTCTGTAGTATAAGGATAAAGGAGGGATACCTTATCCTAGCGACACTACGGATACGCCCCGCTTTGTAGAAGTTTACAAGTGTTGTAAACTATTACAGATGGTTTAATCTTGACCATTCATGTGGAAACATGCGAGTAGGGGTGTTCTATACAAAGAGTTTGTATAAGACCAGATCACGAGATTATTAGTCTCTTTATATAACACCGTCGATAATTGAGACTTACATCTCACTAAAATGACCATAGGTGACATGATCTTAATCGAGTGTTTTGGGAACTCTTGCCTATGAGGGCAGTCCTTTTATTAGTATGGGTGAGAGTGGCCAAATTGCCAACTCAATAAGCCTACCTTTTTGGGGATTTTTCTGATTGGAGAGTTGGAAACTCAGTTACACAAGATGGAATTCACTCCTTCTCTGAAGTAGGATCAAGTAGATAAATCACTCCCTTAAGAACTGATTCCGGGTCTTGAATATAGTGGTCACACCCTCTCTTTGGAAGAGAGGACTCAATCATAGTAGGACTATGACTTATTATTCATTAGAGAAATCAGTGGTACTTAAGGAGTTAGATGTAACTACAGAGGCAAAATGGTAAATTGACCCAGTTGTACTTACGAGCGATTTGTGAAGGGTTATTGCACTGTTGATTGGTTGATATGGACACAGAAATATATCTGTAGTGAGAAGAGTGCAGACATCGATCTTTAGTGAAGTGCCCGACAATTAACGGATGGTGGATCTCGTGACTAAAAAGGTTAGTCAGTTATTCACGTACCGTTGGAGCTTCAAGCTACAGGTCCAAAAGATCCCCTTGGTAGCTCAATGGGTTCAAGTTGAGAATCAGATTTTAGGTTGATTTAAAGTGTTCAAATTAACATGAGGAAATTCAATTATATATGATATAATTGGTGTGATGTATGAGATACATTATTTGAAGCAATTAATATAAATATGATCTGCATTAAGTACCATAAAATAGAAAAATAACTATGGTTTATATGTTTTATGTGATGAAATATTAAAACCGTTGGTGTTGATGCCCTAAACTCTCGTAGGGTCCTGTAGTTTGTAAACACCTGTATGAACAAACACTTGTGATGTACTAATATGAGATATTTTCTTCATTGTTATCTATGAAATATGAGATATTTTATTTGCATTTACCACAAACCAATAAACTAAGATCCTTGGTTGTCATTATAACTTAAGCATGTATGTGGAGACATACAAGTAGATCATGCCTTAATTGATAACCTAAATGGTCTGTAGTATATGGATATAGGGGGGAAACCTTATCCTGGTGACACTACGGATACAAACTGCTTTGTAGATAGTTATAAGTTCGTGATGTGCTACAGATGGTATGATCCTGATCATTCATGTGGAGACATGCGAGCGGAGGTGTCCTATACAAAGGAGTTTATATAAGATCAGACCACGAAGTGTTTAATCTCGTTATATAACATCGTTCATGACAGAGACTTTCATTTCACTAGGATGACCATAGGTAACATGACCTTAATCCTGAGTGAGTTGGGAACTCCTGCCTATGAGGGTGGTCTTTTGATTTGCATGGGTGCGAATGGCCAAATTGTCGAATTAAACCTACCACTTTGGGGATTCGTCTGATTGGGGAGCTAGGAACTTAGCTACACAAGATGGAATTCACTCCTTCCCCGAAGCAAGGGTAAGTAGATAGATTGCTCCCTTAAGGGTTGATTTCAGGACTTGAACGATACGGCGCCGCACACCTTCTCATGGCCCGAGAGATATCCACTCATAGTAGAACTATGATGTATTGTTCATTAGAGGGATCAATAGTACTTAAGGAGTTAGATGTAACTATAGGGTAAAATGGTAAATTGGCCTAACTGTACTTACGAGCGATATGTGAAGGGTTATCGTACGGTTTACTGGTTATATCCGATGGACACAAAAATATATATGTAGTGAGAAGAGTGCAGTTGTCGGTCTTTAGTGGAATGCCCGACAGCTAACGGATGGTGGATCTCGTGATTAAAGAGTTTAGTCAGCTATTCACGTATCGTTGGAGCTTCAAGCTACATGTCCATAAGGTCCCCTTGGTAGCTCAATGGATTCAAGTTGAGAATCAATTTTTGGGTCAGTTTGAAGTATTCAAATTGACAAGAGGGAGTTGGATTATATATGATATGATTAAACTGGTTCAATTATATGTGATATAATTGATATGATGTATGAGATATATTAATTGGAGGATTTTGATATAAATATGATTTATATTGAATAAAGGAGAAAGGAACTATGGTTTAAATGTTACATATGATGGAATATTAAAACTATAGGTTATAAATATAATATGATAAGTTAGTTATTATATTTATTTTTAATTAAAACAATTATATGATAATTGTTGGCGGTTTATCCTTTAACTGTGTGTTAAAATGGAAGGTTATGTTCAGTTTTCATAACTGAAGGATAAAATGAAAAATGTTTTCATTTTGAAATGAATCGCTTCATTAAGAGCATTACCAATCGTTTAGCTTATTAGAGACTACACGACAGCCTTCTAAATGACAACCTAAATGATCGCGTAAGCGTCTTTCTCTAAATGATCGTGTGCCTAGCGAGTTTCTTTAAACGATCGTGTAAACAATCAAGCCTATTTTACTAAACGATCTTGTACCTCCGAGTTTTACTAAACGATCAAGCACACAACGTTTATACGATAGACAGTTCATTTTCCCACTTTCTTGGTCGTTTGGTTCGATCGTTTACTTGCCTCCAACCCTCTACCAAATCCAACAGAGCTCACACCTTTTGGATTCTCACTCCGAGAATACCAAGGTTACTGAGTGCTGGTATCTAAAAGGTTGCTTGTTCGTAGAGAAGTTTGTTCGTGACCACTAGATGATTGGGTAGGCGATCTGGGCAAGAGCGAGAAATTGTTGTCCAAGTTCTTCACGAGAGTGAGAGGTCAATAGAAGAAAAGTTCTTCAAATGTATGTCTCTCGTTCCTTTTGTTTTTAATTATGAAAGCATACTGTAATTTGTTAGAAGATGTATAACTGTTCTGTTTGTTTTTTAATGCCTTTAATTCTGTCACAATCGATCATGGGTTCTCTTTGATAAGAGTTCCTTAAAAAACTATAGGTTATAAATATAATATGATAAGTTAGTTATTATTTTTATTTATAATATATTAATTATATGATAATTAATTCTTTTTCTCTATAACCAATTGAGTGGGAGGTTATTAGAAGTTTTATGGTAACCGTGAGATAAAAGAAAAACTATTTTCCTAAATTTAGTAATGTTCCATTTGGAAAATACTCATGGAAAAAGCTATCAAGTAAAAGAATTTTACTAAGCGATAGTGTTTAGAGACTACACGATCAGCTAAGCGGTCGCTTAGAGTTGACTATACAATAGTTACTCAGCTGATCATTGCTACACGATCAAGTAGCAAAGTTACAATAGGCTTTAGTTTACTAAACGATCGAGCACATCGTCTATGCGGTAGACCAGCTTCTTATCTCCCACTTGCTCAATCGTCTACTTAATCGTAGACCTCCAGTCTCTTCCTCAAGCCAAGATCATACAGAGCCCACAACTTCTGGATTCTTACATCGAGAATACCAAGGTAACACTTGTGGTGGTGTTCAACTCTGTTTGTGGATCGAGTGGGACTTGATTGGGTTTGAGGAGCTTTCATCCATTCGTGTTCATGGAGGCTGTGTTCATGTTCATTGGTGTTTTTGTTCGTTACGTTCGAGAGTTGCTGTGGATGCATTGAACTTCGTTTGAGGGATTCTTGAAGAATGGTTCTTCAAAAGTACGCATACTCTATCCCTTGAATCTCTTGAAGCATGTTGTAATTTCTATTTATGCATAACCTGTTAGTTTTCATTTTAGACTGTAATGGTTTGTGTTCAATCGGAATGGAATTTGGAACGATCTCTTCCGTTGCTTATGGAAATCCTCGTTTTTGATTTCCTTTCGGCATATTGGGTGCTACGTTGAACCTTTGGCCCATGGGAAGGGGCACAATGCTGGCACACCTGTGTCGTCCAACACTATCCATGAAATCTCATTCTCGATGGAAGACGCCTAAAACACTTGTCTTGTAACGCTCGCCCATGCCAAGAAACACGCATGTGCCATGGGGTAGCTCACTTAGGCCACAGGGCCTAGGGATGGTGAAGAGTTGACACCATGCCTCCCCCTATAGTGCATTCTGAACATTTTTCTCTTTACCACCCATGCATATAAAATGTGGAGAATGGTCACTCACCAACGTAGAGCGCCCGTTTGAACTCTGATTGACATGAAATTTGACGTGCTTGCATATCTTATCAATATGCATATAACTCTAGAGTCGTTCATCCAAACTCGTGATGAAACCCCACTTTTCGAGGTCACAGCTTGGGGTCCCATCTGGCCCCCACTGAGCTTGTCACTAACACCACTGATGACATGGTTATTTGTCTTTCCACTTAATGTTCAACATGATATGCTTGCTCACTTATATTGGTGTGTTGGATGATACACCATCCTCCTCGATTGCATCACGATACTTCTCTTGGTCCTCCTTCTTTGTTGGATGTGTCGGCACTCACGTGTCGCCATTACACTTGTCTACACAAGTGGATTCATAATCTATTATCTCAAAGTTAGATTGTGACACTTTCCCACACTTAACCGCCGTCCCGATGAAACACTTAGGGGTGCAATCCACTTTCATTCTCGTGGGATTGCAACACTGGGCAATCTGGTTCGAGCGGTTCAAGGCTCAATTCACTTGTTTTAAACCGGTTGGCTATTAATTATGTAATAGTTGGTTGTTTTTAATTAATTAAATTAATATAAGTGTTATATTAATTGTTTAAAAGTCCAATCTCGATCCAATAATTGTTGTTTAAATTATACATATGATGTATGGTTTAATTTATATAATTATATGTCATAATGTATGCCATATAGTAAATCCCACCATAGGCTATACATTATTCATGCATCATTTATATTATAAATGTTGTAATATATAGTTCCATGATTTATTTTATAGCATGCTCATGCATCATATATAAGTGTTAAATATATGTTTGGATGCATTAATAACATAGTCATTCATCATTTATATTATAAGTGTTATAATATATAGTTGGATGTATGTATGAATGTATGTTATTGATTATTTCATTACTTTATTATATAAGTGTTATGTATGTTGAGTAACGAAATGGAATTGCATGAAACATGACATTACTTTAGATTATTTTATAATTATTATAATTTACCTAAGTATGCTTCCACATGCAATGATTAGTTTTAGTTTATTTATTTCTTTTTATAAATGTTATAATTAAATGAAATAAGAAATTAAAATCATCAATTTAGAATTGCATGCAAAACTTAGGTTAAAATCATTTTTCAAAATAGTTTTAAAATATTATCGACATAAACCTAAGATCACATTTCTAATGAGATTAGAAATAAGTTTAATCTTTTAATCAATTTAAAATTGGTTTTAATTAAAAGATTAAATTTGTAGCAAATGTATCTATAGGGGACCTTCTATTTAAGGCTAGTTCTGTCTAGACTGAAGTATTTAAACTGACGGAAACGGAACACCCCTACCTGAGAACTGATCTGGAAAGGTAAATTAGATAGATTTGCTACAAGCATGCAATCATTGATCAAAGTTTATTAAAGTGTTTAATTAGCATTAATCAAAGTTGTTTAACTATCTAAAATACGTGTTCCTTTTGGGCAAATTTAAACAATCACTTAGTAAAAATAATTAGCCGTATTTTTCTAAGTTAAATTAACCCTAGATAAAACACTTAGTGGGAGGAAAATGGGGTATATGATGCTTCATTTTTCCTTTTTCATGTTTCTCCCTATAAGTTCACACCGTGAGATTTATACTCGACCTCGAGGCACCTTTGTTTGTCTCCCCTAGGGTAGTGTTTGTATAGGCCAATACCAAGGTGAATGAAGGGAGTGTTTATAGTAAGTGGGAGAGAGACGTGTGTCAATACATCCCTCGGTATCTCTCATTAGGTTGTAGTAAATTTTCATGCTTAGCCTCGAGGCACATTTACTGGTGTCCCCCTACGAATGGCATTTGCATGATTTTTTACTCAAACTCCAGAACTGGATTTGATTGCTTTTTTTTTTGTCCCAATCAGTTTTTCCCTACAATTGGCTCATTGGGGCAAAACTCTAGAATCTAAAATGGGAAGTTACACTTATAAGAAAATGTTGAGCCAGTTAACAGTTTATGGACCGAACAATGGTGATTGATATTTACAGTAACAAGGAGTTATTCTATATATTGGTTAAGATGGTCTCATTTCAGTGAAGGGGTATTTAATCACCCTACGATCACTTTTACCCTGCCTCACTGAAACATCATTGCAAAAGTCACATGGGGTGTATAGGACTTTGGTTACAGAATAGTTACATTTTATTAGAAAATGTATATGTTGTTCCTGAATTAAAAATGAACTTAATTTCTGTAAAGTGTTTACTGTGGCAAAAATATTATGTTTCATTTAATGTAAATAAAGTGTTTATTTACAAAAATGGTATCAATATTTGTTCTACTAAGTTGGAAGATAATCTTTATGTGCTAAGACCATTTGCAACTAAAGCCCTCCTGAATACTAAACTATTTAAAACAAATTTCTCCAAAGGAAAATCCCAACGCATGAAGGTGGTATTGGAGTTGGTCGCTTGTGTTTGTTATCAGAGCCCAAAGTTAGTCGTTAGAGTTGGTTGCGTGAAGATGGTCGTCGAAGTTGATCGTTGAAGGTAATTTTTGCCAGAGTTTGTAGTCGGAGCCTTGGTCATCGAGGTTGGTCGCATGAAGGTGGTTGTCGGAAGTGATTGTCGGAGTGTAGAGGTTGTTCTTGGAGTATGGCAGCGTCGCCAACGGTGGCTGATGGTATGGAGGCATTGAAAACATTGTAAGAATATAGAGAGTTGAGGTAAGTTGGGTAAGTTGATAAAATATATCAGCTCAACTCTACCAACATTTAAAGTTAATGGGCCAAACATTGAGTTAGTATATTTTTACCAACTCAACTCAAATCATGTTGGTGAGCCATTTTGAAAGTTACAATCAAATAGAAATTTGACAAAAAAAAAAAAAAAAAAAAAAAAAAAAAAATTGAGGGAACTTTTTTTTTCCTCCTCTAAATTTTCACTATCATTTATATCCTCTAATTGAAGTTTATTGGACATTGATACATGTTTGAGAAATAACACAAATCCAAAACGACACGCCATTTGCAATTTTGATTGCATTCTAGAAAGAAACATGCGAGTCCAACAATCATCATTTGTTGCACTCCTAAGTCATGTTTTTCACTATTTGCAAAGGCTCTCCCTCCTTTAAAATCAATAATAAATAAACTACTAATTTCATGTTTAATTTTAATTTATGGATTTTTAAATGTTGAATATTAGTTTATACTTTCGATAGTATAAATCTTAAATTTGATTCATATTACTAGTTTAAATTATTTTTTTAATTGTTTAATAATGTTTTCACTTTAAATTTTGAAAATTATACCCATATTGTATTTTCTTGCATTAAAAGTATGTGAATTAAAATTAGACATTTAAAACTACAATGACAACATGCAACTATTTGACAAATTAACAAATGTCGCCTCAAATGGGTGTCTAGAAAGGCGTCGGACAACAACAATAGAAGTATAGGAGGATAACAATAATATATATAATTGTAGATAAGGGGATCCAAACCACAAATCTCATGGTTGCTAGCCCACTCGTACATAATAGAATTGTATTCGTTTCGTAATTTGAAACTAAACTTAAAACATAAGATTAATAAAAATTCGTGACAAATAAAGATGATTAAGTATAAAATTAGAATATAAAATTTTATTCCTTTGTTTGTCCTTTCTCATACAAGATAAGATAATTTGACTAGATGTTAATAGAAATGATTTCACCATTGTTTTAAGATTCTTTTGAGTGGAAGCAATTTGTTTCAATTTGATGTGAATAATAATATTAGATGGAGCAATCCAAATAAGACCATGGTTTAGGCAAGTTGCCTTCATCCAAAGATTTCTTCTTGGTGGTCATCTTTAAAGAAGAATTATCCAAAGAATTATTCTCTTATACCTTCCACAAAACATCACTTCATACCAAAACAACTTCAAACACAATTATCTTTTGTATGGAAAAGATATATATATATTTGTAAATAATAAGAACAATTTTTTGCCATCCCAAAAGCACTATATAAAGGGACTTGCTTTTGAAAGCTATTTTGTATTTATGAAAAAATATACAATGTAAACACTTGGTTAACAATTTAATATAAGGTCATTCTCATTGCTTTTCTTTTTTTCTTTTTTCTTTTTTATGTTTTGGAATATTGTTATTTTATTGATAAAGCGAAAATATAGACCAAGTGCAAAGAATGACCTTAATTAGAGCATAGCATACTACTAATAGCCTGTTTGTTTCATAGAATATTTGATGAATTTTTGTATGAAAAATTAGTGTATGTGTTTATTTTATGTAATTTAGTTTTTAAAATGTTGGGTATTGATTATTTTTGGTTAAAAATATCTCTGTGAAGATTTTTTTTTTTTTGGGATGCTGCATGAGAGAGGAAAAGAATGACTGCATCACCAAAAAAAAAAAAAAAAATTACTGCTTCTCTTTCTAAATCAATAACATCATTATTTCATATTTTAAATAATTAATATATTATTATTAAATTAATTTATTATATTTTTAGTAAAAATATATACTTTTAAATTAATTATAATATTAAATAATTATTTATATTCTTTTAAGTTTTAGTTAATCATTTAACATTTAATTCTCATATATTAATTATATTTACATATTTAAAGGAAACATTTAACTCCCCGATATTAATTATACTATAGATCCTTACATGCATTTATTATTCTAGATATTTAATATCTATATCTATAAAACAATATTTGCGATCCAAACAACCCCTAAATGAATAAATAGTATACCGAACAAGGAAATTACAAAAATGATTCAATTAAAATTTTAATCGACAATAAAAAATAACAATATGAAAGTCAAAGCGAGTAGACCAAATCGTTTCTAAAAATCAAACCGAACCGAACCAAAAACTCAATGAAACCGAAAAATTCGATTCGATCTGGTTTGAAGAAATTTTGAAACCGAATTAATTCGATTCAGTTCGATTTCACTTTTGAAAACCGAATGAAACCGAACCAAACCGTTTTTAACTAATATATATATATATATTTATATATTAAAAAAAAAAGTAAAACCAAATTTAAAACTGAATCGCTTTTTAATTAAAAAAGAATATAACATGAATTTTTTAAAAATGGTAAAACCGAACCTTCAGTTCGATTTGAACCAATAAATCGGTTCGATTCAGTTCGGTTTGACCACCGAACCGAACCGAATCGAACTGTTTCCACCCCTAAAAGAGAGCATAATAACCCAGATTTCTTTGATTCAAATCTCCACTCAAATTGAAATAAACACCTTTATTAGATATAATACTTGATGGTTATATAAAACGTTTAACAACAAATCATTTTGATATTGGAATTTACTCTAGTAAAAAGTACTTTTAAAATGTTTCACATAAGTACCCCAAGCACTTCTATGCACTTTTATGACACTAAAACAAGCGTAGTCAATTTAATTGACTAAACATCAACTAGAGTTTTATATCACAGAAAGATCATACGTTCTTTCAACAGCATCATAGGCATAAATAAATAACTAGTAAAATAACCAAAACATTGCAAAATTCCATTTCTAAAAGAACTATTTGGCAAAACAAGCTAAGACTAAGGGTCTATAACTTTCCAAGTACTTAGAAACTCTTTTTTCACTAAAATAATCATCACTACACTAAATAAATAAATAAAAGCTGTTAGAAGAGAATGTCTTACCCAAAAGACTTGCTCAAATGCCAAATGGGGCTGTGTTCTCTCCTTGTAACACATAGAACAACCCAAGGGCTTCCTAACTAAACAAAATGAAAAACCAAACATGTTTTCGAGTAATTACAAAATAGTTAAAATCATTTTAAAAATATGTATTAGTTTGACTTTGAATTATTGACCGTTTCAAAACGATTTTGATTCTAACCATTTCAAAGTTACTTTCAAATATGTCCGAACAAACGGAGGAAACAATCCTTCTCTAATCATGTCATTACAATCATATTCAGAATACAAAACCAGAGAAAGCATCTTCAAGTTCAAGATGAAACAGGCAGTTCTCTCCCATCTCTCCCTACAACAAAGGAAAATTGGGGATTGATCCAGCCATATAAGAACTGAACAGAGATTAAGTAAGAAACCAAACAAACAAGAGGAGCAAAAGTAAGTAAAAAGGGATTAAATTGATGGTTTTCTAGTAATGTCATTACAATTTACAATAAATGATCATTCACAATCCAGAACAAGAAAACAACTCCAAATTCAACATGAAAAAAGATAAAACCAATCATAGATTGGTACAAGGCAGTCAGTCAGTCAGTCAGTCAGAAAATGATCGATCACCCGATCGTTTTCCAGTCGTATCATTAAGAGAAACCAGAAAACATCCCCAAGTTCAAGAAGCAAAACCGAGATGAAGCAGGCAATTCTCCGAGCAAACCGGTATTCAAATTTCAACCAACTATATTTGTGGACTGAACAGAAACAGTTAGCACAATCTAGCATTTGTTAGCACTCAGGAATCACAAAAATATGAAAACATGACAAAGCAATGGAACATCAAAAGAACCATCAAAGCATTGTTCTTCAGTTAGGTAAGGTTAGTTACCTCAGCATGTGCAGAGGTGTGAAGCAAAAAGGCTGTTGGTGGAAGCTCTGATGGGGCTCTCACCACTGCATAAAAGCCACTAAACTAACTAAGATTGGAACTTGAAATGGAAAGCCACCAAATTAACAAAGCAGCAAACATATAATCAACCAAATTTTGAGAGAAATAATGCTTTCTCAATATGTTCCAATTATACAATTTTCTAAAGAATTGAATCAGACATAAGTTCATTGGATCATTGGCTGATCTCAAACCTGAGACATTCTTCTTCATCTTCTTCTTCTTTCTTCATCCATCATCAAAACCAGACCAACCATAGACAGTCTCAGGAAACCCATCTCTGGCTACAAATGGAAAATCTTATGGAGATGGGTTTTTCTTTTTGTTTTTTTGGTTAAAGGGATTGCCAAGCACGAGCTCAAGAAGAAGATTCATGTCATCTTCTCTAACAATCTTGAAAAATCTCCATTCACAACAGTCTATTGATTTTTCAGGCTCCTTCAGTTGCATAATCTAACAGTACAAGCCACAGCTTGCGCCCAGTATTTGAGCCTCGCCTTAACATCTTCTGGATGATCACCTGAACACACAACAATTTCAAACTGAATCATAATCAACCTAAACAAACAGTTCAAAAATTGAAGAAATATACACTAAGTTTCGTTCCAAACACTCCCAATTTTTCAAGCAAAACTGAGATGAAGAATTGAATCGAATGGCTCACCAGGACTAGAGATCTTCCAATTCGGAATGGGACTAGAAACAGAATCCACCGACTCAGGCGGAGAATTTTCCGGAACCTTCTGGTGTTCATCCATAAACTTTTGGCTCATCGAATAACAAAGCTCGAGCGCCGGCAAGGTGTTACAGAGCTCGGGAATCTCGTCATAGCAAAACGCAAACCCTAGATCCACACATCCTTTGAGCTCCTCAAGATCGTCATCCGTCAAGCTCTTTGTCCTCGTCAAATTATCCTCATCCGATGCCTCCACAAAACCCTCGAGCAATATCTGGTTCTTGTTCTTTTTCTTCTTCTTCTTCTTCGTGTTTTTCCAGTCCGTCAGAGAAACTGACTCGTCGTGATCGTCTTCAGAACTGAATTCAGATTGGAAATGGAGGATTTGAGCTTCTGGGTCCCCTTCAACGGCGGATTCAGGAGAAATCTGAGATTCGGATTCAGAAGAAAATGGATTCATTTTTTTTTCTTTGAAGTTTGAGATTCGGCGGTTTTCGCCAAACGCGTAGGGGAAATGAATGAAAGTTGGTTGCTTTATAAAGCTGAGCCCACCTGTTAAAACCAAGAGACAAAAACAAAGTCATATAATATACAATTCAAAAAAAAAAAAAAACAAAAAACAAAAACAAAACAATAATAGTGAAATTTTCACGTAGGATAAATACCCAATTTTTTATAAAAATAGTAAAAAAAAAAAAAAAAACAAGACTTTTATTCATCTCTATCCACGATAAGGTTATATAAGTTTCTATCACTACACTTCTATTCGTTTCTATTAACATTTATCAATGATAGATTTGTATCAGTTTCTATCATTATACTTTTATCAGCGTCTATTATTCATAATAATATCTATTACAATTATAATTAAATTTTGTTATTTGTGTAAATATTTTTCCTTTTTTTCTATTTTTTAAAATGTCTATAATAATAATAATAATGGAATTGTTTTAGGAGAATTTTCAAAAATAGAAAAATAAGGAAAATTATTTATACAAAATAACAAAATTTAATCTTCTTTGATAGAGGATGATACAAGTTTATCAGTACCTATCAGTAATAGAAGTCTATCATTGATAATATGTAATAAACGTTGATAGAGGTCTATTAAAGTCTATTATTGTTTTTCTTTTGCCATTTCTATAAACAGTTTAACATTTTTTCTATAGGTGAAATTTTTTCAATAACTTACCTAAACTAATTAATTTATGAACTCATTTTATATTAAAATTTTATATAATTATAATTTTGTAACATCACACAATATATAATATATTACATAATACATAATTTAATTTAACAAAATTAATCGAGTTTATAACATAAAATAATGTATTTATTATAATTTTTAACTTTTCTAATGATATAATTCTACATTTTGAAAATTCAAATTCATAATATGGATACACTGTAAACATAAAAATATTATTTTTAGAATTTATACGATTTTGATTACAAAATCTAAAAACTTTTTTTTTAAAAAAAAATAGAATTCAAACTGCCTAACACAATTCATCAATGAATTTAAATTGTCTATCAAAAAATCTTCACCGTGTACTTTTTTTTTTCTCTTATTAATAAATTATTGACTCTTTTTTTTTTGTATAAATAAATAATTGTGTTTTGAAAATAAAGCTAAAATTATTTTTCTCTCTTTTTTTTTTGTTTTCTTTTTTTTTTTCTGAATGAACTTATCGATACTTTGAACCTTGTAAATAAAGGTATAAATAGTTTGTCAATGGAAATTTCATTATCTTACTAGAAATGTCCATTAAAATGTCACGTCTATGAATGTTTATGAAAAAAATCATAAAAATAAGAAGTATATAAAAATTTCTAAATAATGCTATAAAATATTTTAAACTAACAAATAACTTCAAATTAGATCCCTGATTTTGATTTCAAACCATGAGTGTATGACCATACAAAAATATATAAATGTAAGGTTTGTTATATGTCATTTTTGGACCAAAATTCACGAGCTTAGGAAGGCAAATTGTCAAAGGTAAAACCAGAAGAATGAACATCACATAAGAATTAAAGAAGTATATGAAACGAGCCAGTGGGTCAGGGAAGAAAGGACCAGGAAAAGGAAAAGGATTGTGCCAAATGACCCAACTTACCCGCCTCAATCTCGACAATGAGCCTCATACCATCCTCGAGAGCCCTCTTCTAGTGGGTCATGGTTGTCCAAGCTCTCTTGGACGGTCTGAATCTACTGTAACGACCCGACCCCCTAGGACTTAGATAAGGCCGTTACTAAAATAAATGCATGCACAGAATTTAAAACTACGCTCAGTTATTTGAAATAAATGATAATTAAACAAGAGAAGTTCAAAAGACATTTATTAAATGCAATTGTTAAAACAAATAATAGGGTACCCAAAATTCTTAAAGACTAACAAACGTATATAAAAGAAACAATCCTTAGTAATAAATTTTAAACAGTAAAACTAAGTATTAAGAGGAAAGTAAGGACTCAAATTTCAAGGTGCGGAAGCGAAAAAAATATCTAGTCCCAGTGATCACGAATTCCGCTGCACCATCGCCGGTGCATCTTTACCTTTTCCTAAAACATCAACATAAGAAAGAATGAGTATGAAATACTCGGTAAGTAACCCCACCACTGGGGTCAAGCCAGGCATCTATGTCCTCTAGATACCCACCTATGGCACATAAACACATGAAACAGACAAGAGATTGAGTCACATCCTATTGTAGTTAAGTATACCCACAAAACTGGTGAATCCCGAAGGAAACACAAACTGGTGAATCCCAAAGAAAACACAAACCTGGTGAATCCCGAAGGAAACACAAAACTGGTGAATCCCGAAGGAAACACAAAACTGGTGAGCATCTAACTAATCAATGAGGATATTCACACAGTCTCAACGTTCAGAGAATCAACACCGTACAATTCTAAAACATACATGAAATCCTTGGTACTATGGCTCCATCACATACACATAATCCTCAACAACATATTATACAATATTCATGTAAACCTTACATCATAATTCTACAACATACAAGTATGCCTCAATACCAGCAAATCAGACGTCGACATATGAAAACACATACCATCACATACTAACAATCAAGTGCATAGGTGTGTATTTAAACAATTCAGAACTCATGCCAGAACATACTTTGATTCAGGTCATACTATCAATCAACATGCTAACAATTTACCATAACATACACTCACCATGCTAGCATACAACTAAAGTCTGGCCCGTGGGCAGTCCCAGTGATAAGATTACTTACCTCGAAGTCAAAATTATGTCTAAGCGACAAGCAAATTAATCTTCCTCCTAGCTTAGATGGATCTTGAATTAGGCCTAAACATAATCCAAATTGCAATTAATAAAAGAGCTTAGTTCCAATAACCAAATTAACCAAATAATTCCCAATAATCTTACCCAAAAGCTTGTCGAAACCACAAACAAATCCTCCTGACAGCACATTTTTAACTTCAAAACTTCTCCAAAACTTGATTTTTAAAGCCTAAAAAAATATGTGTCAATAAATTGAAGTAGAACACCATTAGCCACTAAATCCAATTAAAAAAAATGGCACAATCTTACCCAAATCCACAAGTTCCGACGACCCTTACTGTTGGCAGCACAAACGACAAGAAACGATGGATTCGAAACACCCTTGCGTGACTGATGGCGAGCGACCTGACCGTCGGGTTGTGAATATTCAAATCTGGGCGCGAGTGACTGTGGAATCTTGAGACTCTGGGCGATGACCTGCAATCCACAGAGACCAGCGCGGGTTGGCAAGCGATACCATCGGGGTTCGACGATCAGAGACACGGCTGATCTCATGAATCGAGTGGCGGCGATTGCTTCGTGGCCTAGACGACTTAGGATGCACGCCTTGAACAAATGCTCGCAGTCGGAAGAGGGGGGCCGTGGTGTTCGTGGCTTTGGACGAAGGCGGCGTGCGGTTGGGAGGAAAGAAGAAAGAAAAAATTGGGGATGGTAGTGTTGCCGTGCGGTGCGAGGAAGAAGAAGGAGAAGGGTTGGTGGGGGTTTAAAAAATAATAATAATAAATATAATAACTAAAAAAAAGGTATAATTATAATAAATTCTTTCCGTTTCGAAAGGAAAATTAATTTATGCCATAACTTTCACATTGAAATTCAAAATTGAATAATTGAATAATTTTCCGCCAAACTTAAATTCTCGCATTTATACTTGAGATCCAAAATGAATTACCAAATAATAACGTTACTAAAATTATATTATTATATTAAAAAAAAATATGCGGGATTTTACATCTACATTCCCTAATCCCTTTTAGATTCAAAACCATAGGTTCACCTCAATATAAATAAGGGGTCATGACATCACTAAAGGTAAGTTTTTCTTTCTACTACTAACTTGCTCTGACCCTTTGCTAAGCATCAGAGGTTCTGTGGCAGACACCATACTGATGTTTTCTTCTTCCTTCTCTTCCACGTCGTCTTTTTAAATTCTTCCCCAAATTATAAATTCATCATTGAAAGCACGTGAAAATCAGATTACTCTTCATGTCTAAATTTTATGATCAATAAAATTTAAAATGTTTGACACGTGGAGGAAAGTTTAATAATCGATTAACCTTACCCTTTGCATATAACATGGTTTTAAAATTCTTTTAAAAAAAACATAGTTTTAAATTTTCGTTAAAAAACCATAGGTTCAAGAAGAAAAAAGTTTTAAAATATAGTTACTAATAAATAAAGGAAAAAAGCGTGACATTCTTGTTTTCAAAATATGGGTAAAAATAATATTTCAAACTTGAAATTTAGGTCATCCATATAAAATATTGTTAGTTTCAAAACAACTTTATTTTAAAACTTTTTTTTTTAAAAAAAAAATCAATATGTACTTATAAATTTGTTAAGTTGTCTAGTTTTCTCTTTAGAACTTTTAACTTCATCGAATTAAACTCAAGTAGTTGCAACTTCTTACTCTCTATTCAATCTCCCCTAATCTACCCAGTAATCAACAACATAAAAATCGTTGTACTAATAACACGAAGTTTGTGATTCGAATTCCCCAATCTCAATAGTTGTACTAAAAAAAATATTGTAAATTCGATATTTTTAATATAATTGTGCTTCACACAAAATTAAATTTTATTGCACAAATTAACCATCAAATAACTTTGTCAAAAACTCACAAATTTTAAAAGAAAGAAAAATCCTAGCTAGTTTGATGTCATTTTTCTTTGAACTTGTAACAAATTTGTACCATGCATATGTTTTATTTGAAATTCATTAAGCTTTAAGGTAAAGATTAGAAACATTATGTAAGTTATGTACTTTATTTAATGTTTAGCTTTGAAAGTTTTATTTTTTTGAAGTTATTGTTAAATACGTTATTCCTTGAGTAAATGTGTCTAAAAGAAAATAATTAAATTGTCCTAGTTGAAAATGCTTGTCTTAATTCTTGAATGTTAAAAAATAATAAAAATAATTATAATCATTATAGCTAATTTGTTATCTACCTAATAGGTACTTTGATACAATCGTGAAATAGTAGAGAATCAATATAGATATTTACATGGTTCATTAACAATGTATTAGCTACATCCAGGAACAGAGAGAGAACAATTTTATTATTAAAACTGTAAATATGACAATCACAAATACAACTTAGGTTTCGAGGGCGTTGTCCTCAAACCCTCACCATGGCATGTCGCTTGGACTCCGACTCGCTAACCGTACTTAGTCGTTTGATGCACCAAATAATAGATTCAAAGTAGATACATCTATGTTGTGTGGTTAAGCCAAGGCATCTTGATTAATTACAAGTTTAGGCATACACATTATCATTAACTACCTTTTACTTCAACTCAAACAAATGGGTTAGGCAAGGGGTACAACAAAATCATCCTACCTTACCTTCCTTATTTGAAGGATTAAAGAAACTTTTAACCTAACAACTTGATCCAACACATGGTTTCTTTAAAGCTATGATATTATCAATTTTTGTCCTCCAATCCAATGCTTGTCATTGTAGGATAATTATCGTCTCTATTATCAATATTAATTCCTTTTTGACAATAGAGACTTGAACTAACTTATTTTATAAATTAAATAGTATAATTAATTAACTATATAATCCATTTAGTTAATACATTTAATTTGTTTTAATTCCACAATATGCGGAAGATTTGAACTCCTAACCTCTTGTTTCGGAATATACATCTTAATCAATTCAAGTCAAGTTAATCGAAAATATTAGTAGTTTAGTTTTTACGTTATTGGATCTCGATTTGAATATTAACTTTAATATATATGTTATAGATAGGTTAAAAGTGTCTCGATACTCAGGATTGATGGGATAAATATCAAATTCAAGCAAAAATATATAATAGTGTTTTTTTTAATACCAATTTTCTTGGAATTTTCCTTTTTTTAACCCTTTCTTCACTTTTCTTCACTTTTTTTTTTTTAAAAAAAAAATCAGTAGGATTGATTATTTATGATGATGGGTGTATGCATAATGAAATGCATGTATATATGAGCATGACATAGACATCTGGAATGACAGGTTGGTGATGAATGACAGCCACGAGTCGAGAAGTTTGTGGCTGTGATTTTGGATTCCAAACACGGCACTGTGAGGATATCAAAAAATATTTGCCCGTGTGTTACACGTGTTTCCGGCTAAATTACTTACACCCTATTTTTTCTTTTTCTTGTTTTTTTCATTTGGTGTGCCAAAATTTTTAACAAGGAATTCTAAAATTTTTATTTATTATTTTTTAATATATATACAATACAATTAGGTCAAGCTTCCCCAAGTGAAAACGTAATAGATCAATGAGAATAAAAAAAAGTGGATCATGTTTGATTACTTTCGGTGCTATTTACCTATGTTTTGCATTTATACTGATACATGAATATTGATGAATAAAGAGTACTCAATCTGATTACACCTGAGAATTACGTCATACTGTTATCATTATAGTTACCGTTACGGCTACCATTATTGCTACTATTACAACTGAAAAATTATCAATTTTAACGTCTTTACTGTTACCGTTACTATCTGACTATTAGAGATAAAGATAGAGATAGAGGTGACGGTAATAGTAAATTTGACAAAATTCATAATTTTAAATAAATGTGATCAAAATCAATTCAATTAGATTTGCAATTCAAGCTTAATACAATTGATCCATCAATAAAATTTCATTATGACTACATCAATTTTCATTACGATTTGGTAAATGTAGCCTAGGATTACATTTTAATTAATTTGTTAATAATAAGATTGTTTTTGTTTATTATTTTTTTTTACATTATTTGTTGTACATTTAATTTTCAGTCTCATTTATATTTAATATGAGATTGAATGTTTTTTTAAAGAAAATATGAGATTAAATATAAATGAAATACATTTTGTTAAATTGAGACACTCGGTTTGAATTTAAATTTTATATTTTTGAATAATATTTAGGATAAACTTTAGAATATATTTCAAATTAATTTCAGGTAAATGTTGTATGTTTCAATGAAATACTTAAATAATTTATCTAGAAGCAAGTGCTTTGGATCTATTTTATTAGAGTTATCCTAGTAACTTTATATATATATAAAGAGAGAGAGAGATTTACACACACTTTTAAAGTTTAATCGGTAAATCCCTTCATAAAATACGAACCAAACATTACGTATTATTTTTTAAAAATTTTTATCATTCATTAGCACTTTAAGAGAAATGACAGAACACAAATTTAGTGAGGTGTGGTTGGATTTTAGATGTTTTGCTAGATAGGTAGGAAATTAATTATCATTGCCAAGCTGGTTTCAAAAATTAAAAAAAGAACAAGAAAAAGAAAAAGAAAAAGAAAAAAGACATTGCCAAGCAAGGTTTTTTAAAATTGATTTTGTTGGCTAAGTTGGATATTTATTGCAAGGAATTGAACGTTGAAATAGTATAGTGCCACTTGAAATGATAAAAGTCTGTACTACCGACTTTAAAGTTAGAATTTTGATTCCTTCACCTCGTATATTAATAATAAAAATGTATCTACTACAAGCCTAATGCCACGATAATAATATATGAGAAACGATAACGACGATAAATAACATATTATGCATACCTATATTGTTAAGGATGCCAACACAGTCAGCCACGTCACCAAAGAAAAATCCACTCGGCAACTCCATTAGCACTTCATAAATTATAGTCTTACCTCTTTACCAAAATAATAGGATGGTTACAACAAGTGTCTAACTATTTTTTGTTGTTCAGTTATTCTTGCATTCCCAAATTAGGGATTCCATGTTGTATAATATAACACTTATATACACTTCAAAATACAAGGAAATATAAAGGAAAGGTTGGCGTGCCACTATCGTATACTTTCTGTATTATCGTCTACCTAGTTAAAACTATCGTTTTACCTTTGTTTGATACTATTGTCTACCTCTTGACGTTATCGTCTACACGCCATCGTCTATCTCCTGACGTTATCGTCTACCTCTTTTAGACGTTATCGTTTACCTCCTCTAAACACTATCGTCTATCTCTTGACGCTGTCGTTTACCTCTGTTAAATGCTATCGTCTACCACTTGACACTATCGTCTACTTGTTGGTGTTATCGTCTACCTTTTCACTATTATCGTTTACCGTCCTGTCGTATACCTCTTCAAACGACAATGCGCACTTCAACTTCCTGCGTGAGTCTGTCGTCTCCTTCAACTTCACACTTTAACTTATACTGGTTCAAAATTAAAAATGAGTGCATCTGCTTTATTATGATAAAGATTGTGATATTAGTGATTCCACAAGTCTATACACAGACATTGACTTGATGGTCATGGAAGTTGTGATAATGGCTGAAGAACTTTTGGGTGAGCTAAGTATAAGTTGCACCATAAATTTCAGTAAGGTTTACCGGCATGTGAAGAAAAAAGAAAAATCTTAGAAGGTGGTATTCCAGGCAGTGATTCCACAAGTCTATACACAGACTATGATTTTCGGTGGAGATAATAGTTGTAGTAGAAGCTGTGGATTCTTCAAATTTCTTAACAAGATGAACCTTGTTGAGTTTTGGAAAAATATTAAAAGAATAATTTTCCACATCTAAAAGGTTTAAGAAAGTGATGGGCTCCGAAGCACTATAAAATAAGAGTATATGCATTAATTTTCAAATCATCTAAATTAAATTTGAAACACTTTAAGTTCGGTATACTAACTTAGTTATGTGAATGATATAATGTTTTGAGAAAATGCTATTATATTTGGGGTCTAGGAGGTTTCAGTATGATTATAATAATTTGTTAAATAGTGAAAATTTCCTGGTTTGTAGTTTTTCCTCAAATTTGGAGGTTTTTATTTTTTCATGTTAATTCTTAGTTTTTTTTTTTTATTGTATTTGTTTTTGTTTTTGTTTTTTTTTTCCTTTTAATTTCTCAATATTTTTTTGGTAGTTTAAGTAGGAGGTTTCTTAGTGTTTGAGATGTATTATTTTGATGCATACAACGATGAATAGTCATATTGATAGGATCAAAGATGAATCGTGAACGGCTGTTATTCAACCTAGACATAAATATGGGCATCATTTGAGTTAAATTAATAATTTATTTTTACATATGCTAATAGAACCGAACTAACCAAGTCTTTAAAACTTCAACCCAATTAAAACAAAAAATTAGCTAACTCAACTAACTGTTATAATTTAATGTACGAATTATGCACACCATTTTCAAAAGAAAATTCATCGAATCTAAAAAATAGAAAAGGAGTGTGGGACCCACTGGTCGAAAAGAAAACGTAATATTTATCTAGCAATTTTAGACTATAAAATTATAAGTTTGTCTATTTATGACATGAATTTTAAAGAATGTACGATATAGGTCTACAAATATTCAATTTTATGTTGTTTTCAATTTTTTTTTAAGTGCTTAATAGATATTTTAAATTTTAAATTTTATGTCCAAAAAATTTATGAATTTTCAATTTTGTGTCTTATGTCATTGATTCTTTTTTCAAAAAAGAAATGCAAAGATTTTTGGACACGTAATTAAAAATTTAATGATCTATTAAACACAACTCAATTTTATATGGATAAGTCAATTTTTAAAATTTTTAAAATATATATTCAACATAAAAGTGGAAGTTTGGAAAGTTGTTAGATATTTTAAAGTTATAGGCCTATTAAATTACTCTTAAAAATTGATAGATGTAAACCAATGATTGAAATATCGATGCATGTTTCGATATCAATATTTCAAAATATATTTACAAAATATCAATATTGACAAATATCTTCATAAATAAAAAACTTTAAAAAATTAATAATCGTGTTGATTTCATAAAAGATATAAAAAAATATCAATTAATCTTTAAGATATCATATTAAGCCCTCCCATTTATAAATATAAAGTCACATTGACGAATATTTTAATTCTTCAATTTTAAAGGGCATATTGTAAAAACACACTTGAAGTATGATGGTTGCCATAAGTCATTACATCTTTAAACTTTCAATTGTAAAAGTTACTCTTCAAATTTATACAAATGTTAAAATTAAACTCTTAAACTTATTCGAATAGTAGAAATTTGACCCTAAAATGATAAAACTTGAACCTTCAAATTTGTATAGTCGTTATAATTTCTACAATTATATAAATTTGGAAGTCCAATTTTAACAGTTATATAGGTTTAAGAGCTCATTTTTCAAATCGAAAATTTCGAGAGTATAATTACAAATATAATAACAACAATTATATTTTTGCAATTTCTTCAATTTTTATATTTTTTGAAAATTTATGAGGAGAAAGAGACACGTGCATAATAATTGGGCCGCAGCCCCCGAAAGGCCTAAACAGATAACGACAATTATTCCTCACGTGGCTTGTCTGTCGCGAAGACAATAATTCCAAAGAAAAGAAAAAACAATCAAACACCCAGTCAGGATATTATTTCTCTCACCACTAATCATTTTACGCCACGTAATGTGGGCCCACCAATTAGACTTAAGAATGACCAGTAGGAGCACGCCACGTTAACTGGGCAATTGGCTGTCATTTACTTGGAAAACTGTCTCAGACACGCAATTATGGCGGCTGTATTAGTAATATCCGGATTTAATCAGGGGCAGAGTTGGAATAAAAATTCTGACCAAATTTTGTTAATCATTTAAAATGGTAATGTAATTTAAGTTGACTAAGGAATTGACAAAGTAAAATTAGATGGTCAAATGTGACCTTAATCTTCAAATTTGTTTAATCTTTTTTTGGGTAAAATCTTGAAGATTTCCAAGTAATTCATTTCTATTTTAATGATCATTCAATTTTCTACTTTTCAAAGGTAGAAATTAAAAATGTTAGATTAATCTTTGTTGTCTTGTCCATAATTTCTACATTATCATATATTTTATGCACCTTGTTTTTCCTTGATCGTGATTTTTTTTAATTATTTTTTTAATTGGGGTGTTGAGATTAGATGAAAGGTTTCATATTTGTCTTTAGTAGAAGTTTAATAAATATATTAAAATTATATATGTTTTATGGTAAAATGGATATTCATGTTATTCTACTAGTTGATGGTTATTGTCTTAAAAAAATATATGCATTTAAAATCTTTTTTTTCTTTCAGTATAAAGAAGAAACGAAGAAACTAAAAAGAACGCCAGTCGGCAGCTAATAAGGAATCCACTCATAGGGATTGTCTTTATTAAGCCAAATCAACGACAAATGATATCTTTGTGCATGAAAGCAGGCTCGTGAGCCACAACATTATAGTGGCAATTAATAGAGTTGAAGCCCTTCAATGATACATCAACGTTGTAGATCATGCAAAGAATCTACGAACAATTGAATCTTTTTCGAATTTCGAGAGGCTGTCGTCAGAAGGCCCTAAAGAATCAACAAATCAATCTCATGAAGGTTTGTGAGAATCATGCAGAAGCGAGATCAGATCCCAATTTTAATTTTTTATAGAAACATAAAATTACAAATATGAAATATTACGCATAAAATTTACAGCATGCTTTTATTGAAGAAAAGAGAGAGGAAATAAGGTTAGGATAATACTTACCCTTGAAGTCACAAAGGTTTTCACGTATCCTCCATTTTGAATTACACAGATATAACGAACACCTAAAAAAGGACACTACCAAATGAAAACATTTGCATTTTCTTTTGGGCTGAGAATCTACAAGAATTTGTAGGTTTTGTGATTAATTTTGGGAGAGGGATAGAGAGTTTTTCAGAGGAAGCTTTTTTATAGATAATTTAATTTGGGAGGGTGCACCGTGTTTTTTCTCTGTGTGAACAAGGAAGAAGAAAAACTCTCTTTTTCTCCAACCTCATCTCCACATTTATGAGAGAAATAAAGGGAGAGAAGTTATTTTTCATAACTCCCCCTTTAATTCAAAAAATAAATTAAAATAAAAAATAAATTTTAATTTAATTAATATATATTTACATAATATCTAACTTACTATATAATTTATATTAAATATATATTATATCTAATATAAACATAATATAACCTATAAATATTAATTATAATTCAAATATATATAACCTATAGTATTTAATATGAATCAAATTCACATTAAATTTAACCAATAGTTTTTATATGAATAATATTCAAATATTGATTTCCTCTCAAATAAAATTTCATATTGTAATGTATCAAATACACTATATTAATTATATAATTCCCTCAATTAATTTGAACAATTCAAATTATTCTAAAATTAATTTAATTATCAATAATCCCAATTGAGCTATCTAGGGGACCTTATGGACCTACAGATTGAAACTTCAATAGTACTTCGTTAATTAATAATTAATTAATTAAACTCTTTAATTATCCAACATCCATTAATAGTCTGTCACTCCACTAAAGACCAACAACTGCACTCATTGCACTATAGATATATTTTTGTGTCCATTGGATATAATCAATCAACAGTGCGAAGACCTTCACAAAGTACAACTGAGTCAAAAATTACCGTTTTGCCCTTGTAGTTACAGCTAACTTCTTAAGTTCCACCGATCCCTCTAATGAACAATAAGTCATAGTCTAATATGACCAAACCCCTCTTGGGTCAGGAGAGGGTATGACACCACATTGTTTAAGCCCCAGAATCAATCCTTAAGGGAGCAATTTCTCTACTTACTCTAACTATCAAGAAGAAGTGAATTCCTTCTTGCGTAGCTGCGTTCCCAACTCCCCAATCAGATGAATCCCAAAATGGTAGGCATATTGAGTCGACGACATTGGCCACTCTCACCCATGCAGATCAAAGGACCGCCTTCATAAGTAGGAGTTCACAACTCACTCAAGATTCAGGTCAAGTTACCTATGGTCATTCTGATGAAATATAAGTCTCTTCTATCAATGATGTTATATAGTGAGACTAGTCATTTTGTGGTTCGGTCTTATACAAATTCTTTGTATAGAACATACCAGCTCACATGTCTCCACATGAATGATCATTAAATCATTTGTAGTACTTTACAACAGTTGTAACATCTACAAAGCGGGTTGTATTCGTAGTGTCACCAGGATAAGGTACCACACTTTATCCATCTACTTCAGACCGTGTAAATTGTCTCTTAAACATGATCCACCTGTATGTCTCCATATACATGTTTAAGTTACAGAAGGCAATCTTGGATCTTAGTTTATTAGTTTCGTGGGTTAATACTCCTAAATGTCAAATAAAATACTAATTATTTCATTAAATAAATAAATTATTTGTA
The DNA here is from genome assembly GCF_009727055.1 of Benincasa hispida. Lineage (NCBI taxonomy): Eukaryota > Viridiplantae > Streptophyta > Magnoliopsida > Cucurbitales > Cucurbitaceae > Benincasa > Benincasa hispida. The sequence goes on along the minus strand of NC_052352.1, from coordinate 54,945,476 downwards.
CATTACATTTAAAAACTATAGGACCCACGAGATTTAGAGCATCAACCCCAATATCTCAACCTTAAGAGGATGAATGTCAATTTTCAAGGTCTTTGAAATTACCTCATGGAGAGCCAACACTTTAGCAAGTTCCATAGAACCAATGAAATGTTGGCACTTTTTCATGACCATGAGAATCCCACCATTGGAATCACAAACAACAACTCTAAGACCTATCTCACTACATTAAATAGCAACATCCGAATTCACCTTAAAAGACTTTGAGGGAGGGTCGTCCAAAAAGCCTCCTCAATCGTTAGAAGAACCTGGATACCCTGCCCATAAGGAAGGAGCTAGGTTGGCTATAGTTTAATGAAAGACTTATATACGTAATAACGATAAGAAAAGTTTGTATTAAGGGCAATTACACCATTAATAAAAAATAAATTGAAAATTGGGTGCGTATCCCTAGGTTTTGTTTTTTTTTTTTAAAACAAAAAACTTCCGCTGAAAATTTGATTGCTATCTGATTTCTATGTAATTGTTATGTAATTGCTATCTAATTTGTATGTGATTACTATGTGATTGGCATACATGCAATTATAAAAAAATTGAAGCCATGGCTTTGATTTCTTAAAATGTATTTGCCATACAATGCAATTTCCCTTTGTATTAAAAGAAAAAGAAAGATAATACAAGTGAATATTTACATTTAGAACTTTATTAAGTCAATTTTAACTCTCAACTTTCATTTCAAGATCTGAACCTCAAAATTTAATAAGTGTGACAATTTAAACTACATTCTTAAATAAGTAGTTAAATAGAAAATTGACAAAATTGGCTATTTGGAGTTTGATTTTGTATTTTTGACATATTTTTGAAAAACAAGTTTTATCTACCTCCCGAAGAAAAATATAATGAATTAGTGGTCCATTGAAGATGATGTTTGTGTCAAGGAGAGGTTCAAAACATGTATGTCTAAACATGGCTAATTGTGTCGGAGATATTTTTTTCTTAATTTTAGGGATAGTCTTTCCTATGTGGGAACAACATGAAAGGCTGTAGGAAAATGGTCATTAGGATGAACCTTCATATCTAATTCCATTATAACCTACATTTTTCATGAAATAGATAAATTAGAAGACAACACATCATGATCATCAATGCATACTTAAAAAAAATAAATAATTATATATAAATATAAATAAAAAATGGCCCAGCCCATACCCGACCGGGTACGACACCGGACGAAAAAATAGAATACCCCTACCTAATCCAATGTTTGGCTGTCCCGAAACATCCCCTACATGACCCGACCCCTCTACCCGGTTCCCCCCCTACACAGCTATCGTCTAGTGTTTGCTGAAGCTAAACAATCGCTTAGTACCATCGCCTAGCTATCACTTCGCTCTATCGCATAGAACTACACGATCGCTTAACACGATCGCCTAGCTCTTTCATGTCATTGCTTAATATCCGTTGCAGCTAAACGATCGCTTAGCTCAGCATCTAAACGATCGCTCAGCGTTATCACGTAGCACTTCATCGCATCGCTTAGCGCGCGTCATAGCTAAACGATCATATAGTGCCATCATTTAGCAAATCCAATGTATCGTTTAGTTCCCACGCCACAATCGCTTAGCTCTGCATCTAAATGATCGTTCAGCGCTTGCGTAGCACTTCATCGCATCGTTTAGCGCACGTCATAGCTAAACGATCGTGTAGTGCCATTGTTAGCAATTCCAACGCATCGTTTAGTTCCTACGTCAATTCTTAATACTTCTACGCACGCCCTCTCTCACCCGGTGCCCTCCCCTTACTCAGTCCAATGCTTGGCCGGGTCGGACCGGGCCAAATTCCAGAATATCCACTTACATGGCCTGGTCACGTACTCGGTTCAAGTGCTTTGAAGCCCAGCCGGGCGCCACCTATTCCTACCGGTTTTGCCTCCTTCCCCCTCGTCCTTTCCTCTCTTCCCCGCCCATACCCGGTCGAAATACACATACGGCCCAACCGGTCTACCACCGGGCACAATCTTCCCCAAATCTATCCCAAAGTAACCTCAAACTTGCCTGCCCGGTCACAATGGTATGAAGCCTGGCCGGTAAAGATCGATTTCCGAAAATGCATTTTAGGCTTAAACTTATTCAGAAAATGGCGAACATGATGTTTTTGGGAAAAAAAATAACATTCAACAAATAGATCTAACATAGATTTCAAATATTTACACAAGAACACCTAACATAAACTAACACATTGAGTGGAAAAAAAATGAAAATCCATACCTTAGTTGAAAAATCCCAAATGATCTTTAATGAAAAGGAGAATGACAAGGAAATGTAGAATGGGAAGAGTGAAATGGAGTGAGATTGAGGACTTTTGAAATGGAGTGAAAATGGAAAAGAAAAGTGAGGATTTAGAGGGTTTGAGTGAGTTTTGAAATGTGAAGGGTATTAGGGTAATTTTCATTAATTTTCAAAATTGTGGGGTAAAAAAAAACTTTTTAAAAAGGGTCCAAAAGTCAAAATCAAAACTTGAAAAAAGTTATTTTTGTCAATTACCCCTTATTTAAGGGCAAATACCAATTTATACCCCTAAACTTTGAGGATTGTATCAATTTAAATTTTAGACTTTGGAGGTTGTATCAATTTAAACCCGAACTTTGATATTTGTATCAATTTAAATCTCAAACTAATAATTGTATCAATTTAAATCCTGAATTTTCATAAGTGTATCAGTTTAACCCCGAGCTTTCATAAATATATCAATTTAAATCCTGAACTTTCATAAGTATATCCAAATAAAACATAATGGAGGGTTTAAGTTGATACAATTTTGAAAGTTCAAAGTTTAAATTGATACACTTGTAAAAGTTCATGGTTTAAATTGATATAATGATTAATTTGGGATTTAAGTTGATACAATCCTCAAAGTTAAGGATTTAAATTCATACAATTATTAATTTAGGATTTAAATTGATACAACACCTAAAGTTCAAAGATATAAATTGACATTTACCCTTAAATTAATGAGGTAACTAAAGTTTCGACTTCAACTTGAACTCGAACTCAATATGAGATGTGAGATGTGAATCTGAAACTTGACCATCTAATTTCTTCCCCATTCTAGAGTTCTTCATCTCTAATTTGGGATTGGAACAATTTTTTAATTTTTTTTTTTTATAAGTTCTCTCTTCCTCAAATTACAAATTTATTGTTGTTGTCATGTGAATGTCAGATACATTTTTTTTATTTGAATTTTGGCATCAACAAGTTATTCAAAATTTAAATTTATTGATAAAATTTGAAGTTTAATTTTAGGACTAAAATTAACTCACCCAAGAAAAACATATGATTTTTCTCCTAATAATTTTAAAACATTGAAGATTATTGTGGTGGGAAAAAAGAATTTATTTCTCTTCTTATCCCCAAATAAAAGATTAAGACTCTTGTAAGATCTTGATTTATCAAGGACTTTGGTTTATGATCAACCAACAACTTATAATTATATAATTTTTTTTTTCAGGTTCTTTGAAAAATGACATAAAATACACATAAAGCCGATTTTATTTTCTCAATTATGATATTTTGAGCAACTCTAGAACATTCCATTTTCAAAATCTTACTGGTTCCATCAAATATAGCCATTCTTCTTGTCAACATATGGACTAGATTGCCAATTTGTCTTGGTGCATTGACAATTTTGAAGAGTGCATTATTAAAAATATTATTTTTAAAGGTTTAATTATTTATTTGTTCCATATTACTTTGTTAAACTTGTAAAATAATATTTATACTATTCTTTAACTTACATGAAAATCTACCAAGAGAACTATTTTTTTACTCAACCCAAACCTCCTAATACTAATACAATAAATTGACCATCTTTTTGGATCACATTTATCAATCCGTAATGAAAATTGGTATAATTGTAATAGAATCTCATTAATAGATTAATCGTAATGGACCAAAATTGCAAATATAATTGGATTGTTTTTTTTATCACGTTGGCTTAAAATTATAAATTTTATCACATTTAATGTTACCGTTAGCATTACATTTACCTCTGAGGGTCAAATAATGGTAAGGTAACAGTAACAGTAAAAGTGTCAAAATTCATAATTTTTTTCTTTGAAACAGTAACAATAATACTAATTGTAATGGGAATCGTATGACATAATTTCCAGATACAATTGGATTGAGCATTCTCTGCTCGTTAGTTAGTTTGTAATTTTTTATTACAGAATTTGAATTGGCCTCATAGGTTAATACACGTATAGAACACAAGTAAATAATACCAAAGGTAATTAAATGAGGTCCACTTTTCACATATCATTGATTTATTACATTTTTATTGGGATAAACGTGGCCTTAATTCAACTTAATAGAAAGATGAGCATTGCAAACCATTCAAAAAATAGTATACCATACACTTTGTGATAAAATTGGAATACTTAGAACCAACAAAACATGGCCTTAATTTAGGTCATGTTTAATAATCATTTGGTTTTTGGTTTTTGAAAATTAAGCCTATTTTCTCTCCATTTCTTACAAGGGTTTTCATCTTTCTTAAGTAAAAAAGTTGCATTGCTAGCCAAATTTCAAAAACAAAAACAAGTTTTTAAAAGCTTTTTTTCTTCAAAATTTGGTTTAGTGTTTGAAAATATTGGTAGAAACTAGACAACAAAGTTAGAAATAAGGAGTTTTTTTTTAAGGAACGGTATATTCCACAGCGGAAGCGGGGATCGTTTCCAATTTTTAATTTTATATTGAACTGAAATTAACAGAACCAAATTATGCATTAACATAATTTTACAACGTGCTAAGAAGAATGAGAAAAAGGGTTAGAGTTTCAAGAAAGCTTACCCTTGAGGAACAATTTCTTCTTCTTCACGAAATTCCCTTTTTCCAAAACGTTCGCGATCAATCACGAATCGATCACCGCCACAAGAGGACACCACCAATAGAATTTCCTCTATATTCTCCTTGGAATAGGGTGAGAATATCAGAAGTGTGTAGGCTTTGAAAAATTTTGGAAAAAGGGATTGAGATTTTTGGAGAAGAAATTTTTCTTGCAGGGAGATTTCTTCTGAATGTCCTCACTATATGGCCTTCTGTAAAGAAGGCGAAGTAATTGTAAAAAATTGAACCACTCCCTTCCATGATCTGATGAGAGAATTAAGGAGGAGAGAGTTGTATTAAGTTCAAATAAATAATAAATTATATATATATGATAACTATCTTATCATATACTATATATATTAAACTATATGTTATATCAAATATAACACATAACCTATAGTTTCTATATTGTATCAAATACAAGATAACCTATAGTTTGTTTTTCTCTCGATAATACATGACATTTAATATGAATCACATTTATAATAAATTTAATTATATGAATCTCATCCATATAATTAATATTTGAATTATGTTCAAATACATAATTCTTCTAAAATAAAAATTATATTATAGTGTATCAAATACATTATATTAATTATATCACATATAATTAATTTATATTATTTATATCATATATAATTAATTCCCTCAATTAATTTGAACAATTCAAATTAATCAAAAATTAATTCTCAATAATCTTTGTTGAGCTACAGAGGGGACCTTATGTACCTAGATTGAAGCTCTAATGGTACTCAGATAATTAATTAAACTTCTTTAATTAAATTATTCAATATCCATTAACTGTCGGTCACTCCACTAAAGACCAACGACTACACTCTTTGCACTATAAATATATTTCCGTGTCTATTGGATATAACCACTTAATAGTATGATGACTCTTAACAAATTGCTCATAAGTACAACTTTACCAAAGTTACCGTTTTGCCCCTGTAGTTACATCTAACTTCCTAAGTACTATTGATCCTTCTAATAAACAATAAGTCATAGTCCAACTATGACCCAAAACCATCTTGGGCCAAGAGAGGGTGTGGCGCCAAATTTTTCAAGCCCAAGAATTAACCCTTAAAGGAGCAATTTATCTACTTACCTTGACTTTAGGGAATGAGTGAATTCTGTCATGTGTAGTTGTGTTCCCAGCTCCTCAATCAAGCAAATCCCCAAAATGATAGGCTTATTGAGTTAGTGATCTGATCACTCTTACTCATACAAACCAAAGGACCGCATTTATAGGCAAGAGTTCACAACTCACTTAGGATTCAGGTCATGTCACCTATGGTCATCCTGGTGAAATGCAAGTCTCTATTATCAATAGTGTTATATAATGAGACTAATCATTTTCTGGTCCGGTCTTATACAAACTCCTCTGTATAAAATACCTCCGCACATGTCTCTACACGAATGATCGAAATCAGATCATTTATGGCACATTACAATAATTGTAACATCCAAAAAGCGGGTCATATTCATAGTGTCACCAGGATAAGGTACCCAGTCTTATCTATTTACTACAAATCATTTAGGTTATCACTTAAACATGGTCCACCTGTATGTCTCTACATACATGTTTAAGCTACAGAAGATAACCTTGGATGTTAGTTTATTGGTTTATGGGTTAATACTACTCGAATGAAACATCTCATATTTTATTAAATAAATAAATCATTTGTACATTACAATTACAAACTACATGACCTACGAGATTTAGGGCATCAACCCCAACAATCTACTACTTGTCCTAAAACTAGTAGAGTGTACATCATAAAAGTCATACTAATATACAAGTACACTAAACAGTAAACTAGGACATAATACACGCCCAATACAAAATCTCCGACTTGCCCTAGATTAGATGTGATCTGTCCTATAGACCCATACTCTGCAAGTGACCCTCAAACACTTTAACTATTGGGTTTTATGTCCTAAAAACTTGCAATTTCTAAAATAATAAACATTTTCTATTATCAATATACTTGTTATTGATCTCATAAATTGTATGAAAGTCTAAATCCAATAAACTAAGACCCATGACTATTGTATGAGTACTTGAACTTTATGTGGAGACATAAGAGTGGATCAGGTTCAAGTAAATAGTCAAAATGATCTATGGTACATGAATGAGGTTGGGTACCTTATTCTGGTAACACCATTGGATGCGGCCTACTCTATAGTTGTTACAAAGAGTTGTAAAGTACTACATATGATGTGATTCTAATTTGTACATGTTATGACATGAGGAGTGGGGCGTCCTATGTAATGAGTTTGCATAAGATCATGACCAAGAAATAAGTCACTCTTTACTTTATAAACGCTGTTTACTGGTTAAGATTGACTATTTCACCTAGATGACCTAGGTAACTCGATCTTAATCCTGAGCTAACTCTGAACTCCTGTTTATTCGAGATTACTCTTAGATTTGCATAGTTGAGGGTTGACTCAACAGTGCCAGCTCAATAAGACTCCCATTTCAGGGATAAGATCGGATAGATAACTGGGGACATAGGGTGCAAGACGGAGTTCACACCTACCCGATTTAGAGATAGGAGAAAGGTTATTCTTTCAAGTACTGAATTCAGGTTTTGAACAAGGGGCCCCACCCTCTCATAGGGCTGAGAGAGTTTGGTTTTGTGATTGGATCACAAACTAGTTGTTCATTAGAGGATCAGTAGGGACTTGAGGAATAAGACGTAATCTCGAGGGTAAAACAGATATTTGACCTAGCCGTAATTACGAACAACCTGTGAAGGGTCGACTTGCTGGTTATGGTTAAATCATGTGGATATAATATATCTACAGTGAGGGGAGTGCAACTATGTGCTTTAGTGGAATGACCCATTAGTTAACGAATGGAGATTAATTTGGTCTAATGAGTTTAGCCAATCAATCTCGGATCGTTGGAGCCCATGATCTGTAAGTCTGCGAGGTCCCCTACTAGCTCGTAACGGACTAGATCTAGAATAGCGTGATAAGTTAATTTGAAACGTTCAAATTAGAATTAAGGGATTTAATAATTATATGAGATATAATTATATGTTTAATTTTAGAATTAAATGGAATAGGAGAATTTATATATATTTAAATATGATTTAAATATATTAAGATGGATATGTATTAAAATTAATTTAATATTTGATATTAAATTAATTAAGTTTTATTTAATAATTAATTTATAAAATTAATTAAATTTTTATTTTTAAAATCAAAATAGATTTTATAAAATTGGAAAATTGGAAAACCAAAAACACATACAATGGAAGAAGAGTTTTTCCATTATCCATCACCTAAGTAGCTCACACATGAAGCATTAACATTGCCTTGTCTTCTCCAAGCATGAGCTGCAACTCATGCAACTTTTCTCTTTGCATGTTGATCTGCAATATAATGAAGAGATTGGAGTAAAAATCGGGGATGCAATCGATAGAGATTTTGAGAGGAAAACCTGGTTTGAAGAAAGAGTTCTTCAGCTGTTCTTCTGCAGTGAGCTTTTCTCCTTCTACCCTTGATTCAAGCTTGTTTTGAGTTCCACAACTCAATCTAGAGTACCTAGAGAATAGTGGGGAAGATATTGAGGTGGTCTACAACAAGATTTGGAGAAGATAGCAGCTGATGAAGGAGCTTTGAAGAAGTTCTACAAGAGGTATATCTTGAAACTCAATTTTTCCTGCAAAAGCATGCTTTATATTTTGCCAAAATTAGTGAAATTGATTGCTTAGATGATCCTTGTACTTCCGCTGCTATTGATACAATCCTACATTAGCTGAAAGGGCCTTTGTAAATGGATCAGCAATGTTATGCTTCAAAGTTATCTGCGTGACGATCACGTCCCTTCGATGCACAATCTTGCGGATGAGATGATACTTTCGCTCTATATGCTTCCCGTGCTTGTGACTCCTAGACTCTCGAGAATTAGCCACAACACAACTATTACCACAATAAAGGGTGATAGGCTTAGACATGTCTGGAACCACTTCCAGATCAGTCAGAATTTCCTAAGCCACATAGCTTCCTTAGCAGCTTCACAAGTTGCTATGTACTCAACCTCTATAGTAGAGTCAGCAATGAACCCTTACTTGGTGCTCCTCTAGACCACTGCCCCTCCATTAAGAGTGAACACTAATCCTGATGTAGATTTTCTAGAATCCTTATCAGTCTGAAAATCAGAGTCTGTGTATCCTGTAAGGATGAAATCCTTAGAACCATACATGAGCATGTAGTCCCTTGTTCTCCGTAGATACTTGAGGATTTTCTTAATGGTGGTCTAGTGATCAAATCTTAGATTAGACTGATATCTACTGACTATTCTCAATGTATAGCAGATGTCAGGTCTAGTACATAACATCGCATACATCACGTTACCAACAACTGATGCATAGAGGATCCATCTCCTTTCCTCAATTTCTTGAGGTGTCTTAGGACACTGTTTCTTAGACAAAAGAACTCTATGCCTGAAAGGGAGTAAACCTCTCTTGGAGTTCTGCATAAAAAATTTGATGAGCATCTTGTCAATGTACGATGCCTGAGATATAGTTAGCGTTTTGATCTTTTGATCTCTAAAGATCTAAATGTCCAGATCAAACTGCGCCTCTCTGAAATCTTTCATTTGGAATTGGGTCATTAGCCAATTCTTACTTTCAGTCAGTAGACCTACATCATTCCCAATGAGTAGGATATCGTTTACATATAACACTAGAAAAGCTACTGAACTATTGATGATTTTCTTGTAAACACAAGGCTCATCAACATTCTGATCAAATTCGTAAGATTTGATCACAGTATCAAATCTTATATTCCAAGATCGAGAAACTTGTTCCAATCCATAAATGAATCGATTAAACTTGAAAACTTTTTGCTTTTGACCTTGGGTTATGAATCTTTCAGGCTGTTCCATATAAATGGTCTCCTCAAGATTGCCATTCAGAAAAGTGGTTTTGACATCAATTTTTCAAATCTTATAGTCATAATATGAGGCAATGGACAGGAGGATCCGAATAGACTTTAACATGAAAATAGGTGAGAAAGCCTCTTCATAGTCGACTCCCTCAACTTGGGTATGACTCTTTGCCACAAGTTTAACCTTGAAGATTTGCACCATTTCATAAACACCCCATTTTCTTTTATAGATCCATTTACAACCTATAGGTTTTACCTCATTAGGTTGATTTATAAGATCCCAAACTGAATTGAAGTACATAGACTCCATTTCGAGATCCATAGCTTTAATCCGTTCATCTTTGTCAACATTCTTCATTTCCTCATTGTAAGACAATAGATCCTCAACATCTTTGTCAGCTACGATAGTTAGGGTTTCTGTTAAACCCATATAACAAATAGGAGGGTTCGCAACCCTTCCACTACGTTGAGCCTCCCTCAACACTTGAGGTTGATTTGACTTACTAGATGATCCAACTTCAACAACTCTTGTTGAAGTGTTGAGCTCTTCAGCAACTCTTGTTGAAGGTTCAGTAGTTTCACTAGAAATTTCATTCAACACAATCTTACTGTGGAGCTTATGCTTCTTTATGTGGTCCTCTTCTAAAATTGTAGCATTTGTCGACACAAATACCTTATTATCCTTAGGATCATAGAAGTAACCACCTCTCGTTCCTTTAGGGTAACCTACAAACAGACACAATTTTGAACGAGTTCCAATTTCTTAGGATTTGCCTTAAGCACATGAGTTGGACAACCCCAGATCCTGAAATGGCATAAAATACCTTTACGACCATTCCATAATTCTAAATGTGTTCCAGTAACACTTTTGGATGGAATGCAGTTCAAAATATAAGCTTAACCCCAAAATGAGTCAAGTAGGGAAACATAACTCATCGTAGACCAAACCATGTCTAACTGGATTTGATTTCTCCTTTCTAATACACCATTCTGCTGAGGTGTACCAGATGCTGAGAGTTGGGATACAATTCCATATTCTATCAAATAGTCGTGGAATTTTAGATCCATATACTCTCCACCTCGATCAGATCGAAATGTTTTAATGGTTTTATTTAATGCATTTTTTGAAGGAATGTTATATCATGCAACGGAAGACTACAAAATCAATAAGCAATTAAGCGATATTTAATTTGAGTTTTAAGCATGTTGTTCATATGATATTCATAAGAGGATTTGAAACACATATTACCTTTGAAGATTTCCTCCACGAACTCAGCTAAAATCCACCAAGATAGAGCTTGAAACATCAAGAGGACTACCACCAAGATCTTCTCTACTATGCTTAAGTTGGAACGTGTGGTGGAAACACTAAATCAAGTTGAATTAATGAAGAACCAGTGAGGGGTATGTAGGGTTTTTAGGTTATCACTTCAGCAAGTATAACTCAGATTACTTACTTATCTTCATGCATAGAGTTTCTATATATAGGTAGAATTCATGCAATTATACAGGTTGCATGAAGGGCAGCTCCAGCTTGAAGATCATTATATAAAGAAATGGAATTTGATGATAATCCATCAAATATGGTTAGTGGATTTTTTCCAAAAATTGGAAAAATCCACTAACTTAAAATGATTTAAAAAATCATTTTTCATTTTTATTTTTTAATTTAGTTTTTATAAAATTAATTCAAAACTAATTAATTANAATTGATTTTTAATTAAAAAATATTAATTTAATATCTAAATATTAAATTAATAAAATATCAATATCACCAATAAATCAATTTTATATTTAAATCATAATTTAAATATTAATTGATTTTCCAGTTTCGTTTGATTTCAATTAAATTAAACGTTTATAATTGTATCATATACACTCAATCAAGAAACCCTAAAAATGGTTTTGAACATTTCAAATTCATAACCCTAATTTCATACATCAATTCTCAATTTATTATTCCAATTTAATGAGCTAGCAGAGGGACCTAATGAGTCTACAGATCATGATCTCCAACGATCTGTAATTAATTTGTTAAAACTCTTTAATTGAATTAATTACTATTTGTTAACTATCAAGACATACCATTATAGCTCGTTAGTTGCACTATCCTCACTATAGATATATTTATGTCCATATAAACCATAATCAATAAGTCGGTCCTTCACAGGTTGTTCGTAATTACAGCTGGGTCAAAATTACCATTTTACCCTGTAAATACATCTTATTCTTTAAGTTCCCACTGACCCTTTAATGAACAATTTTGATTCATAATACTACTTACGAATCATGTCCTTTTCTATCATGAGAAGGCGGGGCCTCGATTGTTCAAGACCTGGAATCAACACTTAAGAGAACAACCTATCTGCTAACTTTAAAATTGGTAAGAGAGAATTCCATCTTGCAGAGCTATGTCCCCAGCTATCTATCCGGTCTTATCCCCAATTAGCTCAGGATTACGATCGAGTTATCCTAGGTTACTTAAATATGAAATAGTCAGTTTTAACAGTAAACGGTTGTTATAAAGAAAAGTGACTATTTCGTGGTCCAGTCTATATGCAAACTCATTGAATAGGATGCCCTGACTCACATGTCTTTACATGAATGATTTGTGGATCACATAATTTGTATTACCTGTACAAAATGGGCCGCATCCAATAGTGTTATCAAGATGAGATACCCAATTTCATCCATATGCTTATAGATATATGTTTATGTTACCACATAAAGTTAAAGTATTCATACTATAGCCATGGATATGTTTATTGGATTTTCATAATAGAATGAAAAATCAACAACTTTATTGAATAAGACACTTAATAATATTTTATTGATAAATATAATGTTTAACATAAAATTTACGAACTGCGAGTTCTAGGACATTCCCAACAATCTCCCACTTCGACTAAAACTCCAGTGAGAACAAATATATACAATATATTGTTGAGAAACATAAAATGAAAATACAATAAACTAGGGCATCTCTAATACCATAGATATTCTCCCACTTGTCCTAGATTACGTTGCTCGGAATCCTAGTCCAACCAGGTGGCCCTCGAACACTTTATCTGAGAGGGCCTTTGTAAATGGATCGACAAGGTTGTTTTCAGAGGCTATCTTCGTGACGATCATGTCTCCTTAGTGTGCTATCTCTCTGATGAGATGGTACTTTCTCTCAATATGTTTTCCACGTTTGTGACTCCTTGGTTCTTTCGAGTTGGCAATAACACCACTATTGTCACAATATAGTGTGATAGGTAGGTGCATATTTGGAATTACTTCCAAGTTAGCCAAGAATTTGCGTAGCCATCCTGCTTCTTTATCGACTTCAAATGCATCTACGTATTCTACTTCTATTGTGGAGTCAGTGATACAACTTTGCTTAATGCTTCTCCAAACTATAACTCCTCCATTAAGAGTGAAAACTGATTGAAGTAGATTTCCTTAAATCTAGGTCAATCTGGAAATCAGAATCAGTGTATCCTATAAGGATCAAATCCTTAGGTCCATACACAAGCATATAGTCCCTCGTTCTCCTTAGATACTTGAGGATGTTTTTGATAGCAGTTTAATGATTGTGTCTTGGATTGGATTGGAACCTGCTGATGATTCCAACTGGAAAGCATATGTTAGGGTGTGTACATAACTCGCGTTCATTAAACTTCCAACTGGAGATGCATATGTAATTCTTTTCATTTCCTCAACATCTTGAGGTGTTTTAGGACACCGTTCCTTTGAAAAATGAATTCCATGTTTAAAAGGTAACATACCTCTTTTGGAATTTTGCATATTAATATTTTGACAACATCTTATCAATGTAAGATACCTGAGATAGTGCTAGAGTTCTATTCTTTCGATTCCAAAACATACTATTCCTAGAACGTATTGAGCATCACCCAAATCTTTCATTTAGAATTGTGTTGCTAACCATCTCTTTAAGTTAGCAAGAAAGCTTGTCTCATTCCCAATGAGCAAGATATCATCAACATAAAGAACTAAGAATGCTACAGTCTTGTTGACTATCTTTTTGTATACACAAGGTTCGTCAACATTCTGTACAAAATCATAAAATTTGATCGCAGTATCAAATCCTATATTCTATGATCTTGAAGCTTGTTTTAACCCATAAATGGATCAGTTAAACTTACAAACTTTCTGCTCCTGTCCTTGTTCGATGACCCTTCTGGTTGAGACATAAAAATACTTTCATCAAGATGGCCATTCAGAAAAGTTGTCTTGACATCCATTTTCCATATTTCATAGTCATAATATGTGACAATGGATAGAAGTATTCTAATTGATTTTATCATGGCAGCAGGAGAAAATGTTTCTTCATAATCAACCCCTTCTTTTTGGGTAAAACCTTTTGCCACGAGTCTGGTTTTGTAGGTTTGCACCTTGCTAGTTTGGTCTCATTTTCTCTTGTAGATCCATTTGCAACCTATAGGGTTAACCCATGTGGTTGATCTACAAGTTCCTAGACAAAGTTGAAGTACATAGACTCCATTTCAACGTCCATAGCTTTTATCCACTGTTCCCTGTCAACATCTTCCATTGCCTTTTTAAAGGTTAATGGATCCTCTAATCCATCATCATGTATGATGTCTTGAGTTTTTGTTAAACCCATATAGCGTTTAGGTTGTTGAATAACTGATGAAATCCAAAAATGCATGACATCTTAGGCATTTTACTTAGAATTATGAAGGTTGTTAAGCGGAATATGCGACAATTATGTTAGGAATTCACGATAAAATGAGTTTGGATCGTTCAACTTCAGCTAATCCGTTATTATGTGTTATTATGCGTTCAATGTTCTATTTTTGTAGCTAATACAGGAAGTGGACGCAAACGTGGAAATCGGACCATCGCATAGACGACCGCATACGGAGAAACACTCCATCGCAAAGGCGAACGTGTTCGATCAACGCATGGATGTTGCGGTAATCAGCCGTATGCGTCCATCGCATGGGAGTTGCGCTCGTCAAGCGATTGCAGTCATCGTGTAGAGTTGTGGTATTAAGTGAATGCGGTCATTGAATGTTTGCAGCTACGCGACAACACATGATAAAGGGATCAATACAAAGTTGGTGAAATGAACACATCAACGCATCTACATCGAGAAAATCAAAAGATGATGTTGACATTTCACCTACCATATCGTTGATAGCAGAGGTTCAAAAAAGGACTAACGCGCCGAATGTCAGACTCAGAGCAGTCCATTAATGCTGTCGGCGATCCAGGCTCTATAAATAGAACCGAGCACCGCCAAAAGAGGACACCACCAATAAAATTTCTTCTGTATTCTCCTTGGGGTAGGGTGAGAATATCAGGAGTATGTGGGCTCTGAAAAATTTTGGTAAAAAGGATAGAGTTTTTTAGAGAGGAAAATTTTCTTGCAGGGAGATTTCTTCTGATTGTTCTCGCTATATGGCCTTCTATGAAGAAGACGAAGTAATTGTAAAAAACTAAACTACTCTCTTCCACGATCTGTTGAGAGAATTAAGGGGGAGAGAGTTGTATTAAATTCAAATAGATAACACATTAAATAAATTAAATAAATTTATATATATATATGATAACTACCTTATCATATATTATATATATTGAAGTATATGTTATATCGAATATAATACATAACCTATAGTTTCTATATTGTATCAAATACAATATAACCTATAGTTTGTTTTTCTCTCAACAATGCATGACATTTAATATAAATCACATTTATACTAAATTTAATTATATGAATTCATCCATATAATTAATATTTGAATCCTATTCAAATACATAATTCCTCTCAAATAAAATTTATATTATAGTGTATCAAATACATTATATTAATAATATCACATATAATTAATTTATATTAATTATATCATATATAATTAATTCTCTAAATTAATTTGAACAATTGAAATTAATCCAAAATTAAATTATTAATAATCCCAGTTGAGCTACAGAGGAGACCTTATGGACCTGTAGATTGAAGCTCAAATGGTACTCGAATAATTAATTAAACTTTTTTAATTAAATTATCCAACATCCATTAATTGTCGATCACTTCAATAAAGACCGACAACCGTACTCTTCGCACTACAAATATATTTCTGTGTCCATTGAATATAACCACTAACAGTGTGATGACTCTTCACAAATTGCTTATAAATACAACCATGTTAAAATTATTGGGGTTGATGCCCTAAAGTCTCGTGTCCTGTAGTTTGTAAACACATTTTGTACGAACACTTGTGATGTATAATATATGATATTTACTTCACTTTTTGATTTTGCACATTTAGATGTTTTATTTGCTTTACTGCAAACCAATAAACTTAAATCTCTGGTTGTCTTTATGTAACTTAAGCATGTATGTAGTGACATACAAGTGGATCATGTCTTAAGTGAAAACCAAAATGGTCTGTAGTATATGGGTATAGGATAGAAACCTTATCTTGGTAACACTACGGACGCGACCTGCTTTGTGGAATATTTACAAGTGTTGTGACTCGTCACAGATGGTCTGATCCGGATCATTCGTGTAGGAGGCATGCGAGCAGAGGCATCCTATACAAAAAGTTTGTATAAGACCTGACCACGAAGTGTTAACATCTCGTCATATAACTCCGTTCATGACAGAGACTTCCCTCACTAGGATGACCATAGGTAACATGACCTCAATCCTGAGTGACTAGGGAACTTCTGCCATTGAGGGCGATCCTTTGATTTACATGGGTGTGAGTTGCCAGAGCGCCGACTCAAACCTACCACTTTGAGGATTCATTTGATTTGGGAGCTGAGAACTCAGCTTCACAAGATGAAGTTCACTCCTCCCCGAAGCAGGGATAAGTAGATAGATTGCTCCGTTAAGGCCTGATCCCGTGGCTTGAACGATGTGTCGCCACACACCTTCTCATGGCCCGACAGGTGTTCACACATAGTAGCACTATGTTGTATTGTTCATTAGAGGGATCGGTGGTACTTAAGGAGTAAGATGTAACTACAGGGGCAAAACGGTAAATTGGCCCAACTGTACTTACAAGCATATATAAAGGGTCATCGTACTGATGATTGGTAATATCAGATAGACATAGAAATATATCTATGGTAAGAAAAGTTCAACTATTGGTCTTTAGTGGAATGCCTGCCAGTTAAGGATGGTGGATATCGTGGCTAAAGAGTTTAGTCAGTTATTCACGTACCGTTAGAGCTTCGAGCCATAGGTCCATAAGGTCCCCTTGTAGCTTGGATAAAAGTTGAGAATTAGTTTTTGGGTCAGTTTGAAATGTTCAAATTGATAAGAGGGAGTTCGATTATATATGATATAATTGAACTAGTTAATTATATATGATATAATTAATTTTATCTATTAGATACATTAATTTGGAGGAAATTGGATATAAATATGATTTATATCTAGTGGAGGCAAAATACTATGGTTAATGTATGATATTAATCCATAGGTTATGAATATAATGTGATTATATTTATTGTCTATTAATTGGACAGTTAAGGGATAATTAGTCGGCGACTCTTCTGTTTTCATAACAGATGAGTAAGTTGAAGAATCCCTTTGAGACGCTTAAATAGCTCATGGTGTGTTAAGCATTGAATGCGCAGACATAGTGTTGAAATGTGTCATCACTTAGTAAAAATCAGAGCCTATACGATAGTGCTGAACGATCGCTTACCTACCCGATAATGCTGAACGTGTTGGGTTTTATGTCCTAAAACTCACAGTTTGTAATATGATAAATTTTTTCTATAATCAATATACTTATTATTGATTTCATTAATTGTATGAAAGTCTAAATCCAATAAACTAAGACCCATGACTATTGCATGAGTACTTGAACTTTATATGAGACATAAGAGTAGATCAGGTTCGAGTAAATTGTCAAAATGATCTATGGTACATGAATATGGTTGGGTACTTTATTCTGGCAATACCATTGTATGTGGCCTACTCTGTAGTTGTTACAAAGGGTTGTAAAGTTCTACATACGATGTGATCTTAATTCGTACATGTAATGGCATGAGGAGTGGAGGCGTCCTATGCAATGAGTTTGTATAAGATCGGACCAAGAAATAAATCACTCTTACTTTATAAAGCTGTTTACTATATAAGACTGACTATTTCACCTAGATGACCTAGGTAACTCGATCTTAATCCTGAGCTAACTATGAACTCCTGTTTATTCGATATTGCCCTTAGATTTGCATAGGTGAGGGTTGGCTCAACAGCGCCGACTCATAAGACTCCCATTTCAGGGGTAAGACCTAATAGATAGCTGGGGACATAGGGTGCAAGACGGAGTTCACGCCTACCCGATTTAGGGATAGGAGAAAGGTTGTTCTCTCAAGTACTGAATTCAGGTCTTGAACAAGGGGCCCTACCCTCTCACTGGGCTGAGAGAGTTTGGTTTGATGATTGGATCACAAACCAGTTGTTCATTAGAGGAGCAGTAGAAACTTGAGGAATAAGACATAATCTCAAGGGTAAAACAAATATTTGACCCAACCGTTATTATGAACAATCTGTGAAGGGCCTTGATTATGGTTAAATCATGCGGACATAATGTATCTACAGTGAGGGGAGTGCAACTTTGGGCTTTAGTAGAATGACCCATTAGTTAACAAATATGGATTAATTTGGTCTAATGAGGTTAGCCAATTAATCTCGAATCGTTGGAGCCCATGATCTGTAGGTCCTCGAGGTCCCCTACTAGCTCATAACGGATTAGCTCTAGAATATTGTGATAAGTTAATTTGAAACGTTCAAATTAGAATTAAGGGAATTAGTAATTATATGATATATAATTACGTGTTTAATTTGAGAATTAAACGGAATAGGAGAATTTATATTTAAAAACATGATTTAAATATATAAAGATGGATGTGTATAGAAATTAATTTAATATTTGATATTAAATTAATTAGTTTTATTTAAAAATTAATTTCATTTTTTCAATTTTTAAAATCAAAATGGATTTTGGAAATATTATTTTTGATTTTATGATAAAATTGGAAATTTAGAATTACAAAACACAAAAATGGAAAAATCATGTTTTCCATTATCCATCTCCTGTATGCTCACACACTTTCCATTTGCTCTTCTTCATTTACTCTAAGCATGAGCTGCAACTCATGCAACTCTCCTCCTTGCACGATAGTCAGCAATATATGGAAGAGTTTGGAGTGAATTTTGAGCATGCAATCAAGAGAGAATTTTAGAGAAAATTCGTGTTGAAGAAGGTGTTATTCAACCAGATTACGACTGTGAGCTATTCTTCTTTATCCCTTGATTCAAGCTTGTTTTGAGTCCTACAACTCAATCTAGAGCACCAAGAGAATAGTGGGGAAGATCGAGGTGGTCTACAACAAGATTTGGAGAAGATTGCAGCTGGAGATCGAGCTTGAAGAAGTTTTACAAGAGGTATGTCATGAAACTCACTTGTTTTTTGAAAGAGCATGCTTTATATTTTGCCAAAACTAATGAATTAGAGTGCTTAAATGATCTTTATGCTTCCGCTGTTGCTGATACATTCCTACAATTGGTATTAGAGCATCATATAAGCATTCAATTCGGTTTAATTTTGGTTTTGTGGGTGTTTTATATGAGCAATATGATGCACTGATATGGTTTTTTGAGATTTGGTTTTTTAATTCTCTTTAATTTCTCATTTAAATGTGTAATTGGCTCTTGTTTGATGAACTTTTATGTGTTAACAAGAGTTTGCAATTTATTTGGAGTCATTAGAGTTGAAATTAAGATGTAACTGAAGAAACAAGTGAAGGAGGCCGAGCCGCTGTTCTAGTTTTTCAGCTTCTGCTCAAAATCGTTGTTGAGGTTCAGTTGCTAAGAGATCGTTTAGTTCCAACTGTTACACGATGTGAAGAAAAGCTAGATGATCGTATAGCAATGGGCACTGGTCATTGTGATGTTGAACGCTAAACGATCGTGTACCTATGGGAGCTAAACGACGCGTTCAATTTGCTTCACGATAGCACTACGCGATTGTTTAGCTTTTACATGGGAACTAAACGATATATTGAATTTGCTATACGATGGCACTACATGATCGTGAAGCTGCAGCGTGGTTAAATGATGCGATGAAGTGCTATGCGATAGCGCTAAGCGATCGTTTAGATGCGTTGCTAAGCGATGTGTTGAAGTTTCTATGCGATGGAACTAAACAATCGCTTAGCTACGATGTTGAACGGCACGATGATGACCTATACGATAGTGCTAAGCGATCGTTTAGCTACGGTGGACACTAAACAATGACATGAAGTGCTAGGCGATGTTGTTTAGCGATCGTGTAGTTCTATACGATAGAGCTAAGTGATCGTTTAGCTCCGGCAAACACTAAGCAATCGTGTACCTCTTCACAACACAAGGCGATGGAGTTAGACGATTGCCTTCAGCGCTACAAGATTGACCTTAGCAAAACTTTGAGGTTTGACCGAGAGCAGCCGATTCGATCGGTTTTCTCGAGGTCCAATCCGGTTCAGCCTCAAAGTGTTTTTGGCTGGTTCAGTTTAGACTTATCCAGTCCGGTTTAAGATGCTTGTGTTCGGTTTGGAGCGGTTTGAGTAGTTCAAAGATGACTTTGACGCTGACTGTAATAATTAGGCTTCTGTTTGCTTGTTTATGCCAAAACTAAAATCATATCAGTCTGTATTTAATTATTTATGCATTTGATGTATGTTATAATTAAATAAATCTTGGATGTGCATACAGTATTCCATTTAGATTTAAAATCCCACCACAGGAAGCATGTTACATGCATTGAAAGTATGTTATAATCTGTTATAATATATAGTATGCATGTTAGGGTTCCTTGTATTTAATATAAGTGTTATATTAAATATTGAATGCCTTTATGTATGTTATAGATGTTTGCATGTCTAAATTTTTATAAGTTATTATAAAATTGGGTTAGACATTTAAAATCCATAAACAACAGCTACATGCTCAAGTCTCTTCGATGCACAATCTCGCAGATGAGATGATACTTTCGTTTTATGTGCTTCCTGTGCTTGTCACTCCTAGACTCTCGAGAATTAGCCACAATACCACTATCATCACAATAAAAGGTGATAAGCTTAGACATGTCCGGAACCACTTCCAGATCAGTCAGAATTTCCTGAGCCACACAGCTTCCTTAGCAGCTTCACAAACCGCTACGTATTTCACCTCTATAGTGGAGTCAACAATGCACCCCTACTTGGTGTGCCTCTAGACTACTGCCCCTCAATTAAGAGTGAACATTGATCTTGTTGTGGATTTCCTAGAATCTTTATCAGTCTGAAAATCAGAGTCCATGTATCCTGTAAGGATCAAATCCTTAGAACTATACACCATCATATAGTCCCTCGTTCTCTGTAGATACTTGAGGATGTTCTTAATGGTGTTCCAGTGATCAAATCATAGATTAGACTAATATCTACTAACTATCCTCATTGCATAGCAGATGTCAAGTCTAGTACATAATATTGTAACATCAGGCTACCAACAACCGATGCATAGAGGATCCATCTCATTTTCTCAAATTCTTGATGTGTCTTAGGACACTATTCCTTAGACAAAAGAACTCCATGCCTGAAAGGGAGTAAACCTCTTTTGGACTTTTGCATCGAAAATTTGACGAACATCTTGTCAATGTACGATACCTGAGACAGGACTAGCGTTTTGTTCTTTCAATCTTTGAAGATCTAAATGCCCAGAAAAAACTACGCCTCTCCCAAATCTTTCATTTGGAATTGGATCGCTAGCCAATTCTTAATTTCAGTCAGTAGACCTACATCATTCCTAATGATTAGGATATCGTCTACATACAGTACTAGAAAAGCTACTAAATTGTTGACGATTTTCTTGTAAACACAAGACTTATCAACATTTTGATCAAAGCCATGAGATTTGATCACAGTATCAAATCTTATAGTCAAAGATCGAGAAGCTTGTTTCAATCCATAAATGAACCGATTAAGCTTGCAAACTTTTTGCTCTTTGGGTTATGAATCCCTTAGGCTGTTCCATATAAATTGTCTCCTCCAGATTACCATTCAGAAAAGCAGTCTTGACGTCTATTTGCCAAATCTTATAGTTATAATATGAGGCAATGGACAAGAGGATCCAGATAGACTTTAACATGGCAACAGGTGAGAAAGTCTCTTCATAGTTGACTCCCTCAACTTGGGTATAACTGTGAAACTTGGACCCTACGTTTCCTATTTAATTGTTGAGATTAGTAAAATGAGGGATTTAATATTTAAGTAAAGCACAAGTGTAGAGAAATGAGTAAGGGATAAGGAAATGAAAAAGGAAAATGCTTAGGTATTGGAAACTTGACTCTCGAGTGTTTATAAGTTAGCCTAGTAAGAAGAAATTTTGGCTAAGTATTGGCCGTAAAAAGGGTGGCCAAGCATAGAGTAAACACAGGCAATCATCGAGTAAACACTAGGTAAGCATCGAGTAAAAGTCATGCATGATCGAGGAAAGGACCGTGCATCGAGTATGCTTGAGTGAGGGAGGAATTAGACATCGAGTAAAGGCCATCATGCATCGAGTAAAAGCCATCGTGCATTGGATAAAGACTATCGTGCATCGAGTAAAGGTCATCGTGCATCGAGTAAGGGCCAGGCGCGAGTGAGGAAGCACTTAGTTTCTTTTTTAAAATTTAGAGAAATTGAGGGATTTAAACGAAATTAAGGGGAAAGGGGGAAATTCAAAAAGGATAAGATAAAACTGAGTTTTTGATAAAGCTTGAGAAATCCAAGGAATTGGGCTGTTAATTTGTAATTTTAGGGACAAAAGGTGGGAGATGCATCAGTTAGGTGTTGGGCTGATCAACATTAGGAGCTGTCAGCTGGAATGGAAAGACTTGAAGTCTTCAGCGTATAAAAGGGGAAGAAAGGAAATGAGTTGGAATAGGCTCAATTGGTGCAATTCCTTGAGGGAAAAGTAAGCTAAACCTCTGGGGAGTTAGTACATTAGAAGAAATTCGGGCTTTAATGTTGGTTGGAAAAAGTGAAATCGGATGTATAATATCGGTTTTTTTTTTTTAAAAAAACAACGGATCTTTAATGTCTGTTTAAAGTGTAATTTTTTTCTTATTTTATTAAAAAATTAAACCCTATCTGATCTCCTTACCCTTTCACCCTATCGCTCGCGCGCTGCCTCCATTTCTCTCTTACCCAAACCCTATCGCTCGCTCGTCCGTGGATCTCCTTCACCGTTCGTCCGTCCATCGATCTCCTTCACCGTCCGTCCGTCCGTCCGTCGATCTTCATCAAGTTTGCCGTCGGTCTCCGTTGAACTCCATCTGTCCATAGATCTCCTTTAATATTTTCATCCGTAGCCACTTTTGCTTGTTCTCGACACTATTTTCATCAATTAAGAGTTATTTTCATCAATGGATCTTACATTCGAGAGCTTCATCTCATATTTCTTGTTCTCGACACTATTTTCATCAATTAAGAGTTATTTCTGGGGTTTCTGTTTCTCTGCCTAATGGTTCTCATGTTAGGTGGATTTCTTTGGGGATGTTTGTCTCATTACACATATTTTCTTGACTGATGTTTTGTATATTCCCGCTTTTGCTTTCAATCTCAGCTTCATAAGTGCATTAACACAACAATTACTATTACTATTAAATTTGATGGTAACAATTGTGTTCTTTAGAACAAGTTGTCTTTGCCAACTACTTGTTATGCTATCTATTGATACTTCGCACTACTATTTAGGTCATCCTTCCTCTAAGCATTTACTTGCTCTTAAGCATGATATTCATGTTGATAAGAAACATTTTGATTCATTTTTACTTTGTGATGTATGCCCACTGGCTAAACCAAAAGCATTTTCCTTTTGCATCAAATAAACATGTTGTTGCTTATGTTTTTGAACTAATACATTGTGATGTTTGGGGACTACACATGTTGCTTCTCATGCTAGTTATCATTGTTTCTTATTCATTGTTAGCTTTTCTTGAAGTATTTATAGAAAGCGTCTAACTCTAAGGACACGGTTTATTGTGATATTTGTTTGGATTGATGGAATTTTGAACTTTACTGAGTTTTTGTTTTTTGGCTTTTCTTTTCATCGATAGGAACTGAGTCCTTGATATTGACTCATACAAACACGGTCCAAGGACACGGTTTGAATGAAGTTTTTCATTTGTTAGGTTCAAGTTTGACGTGTAAGGCTAAATTTTGATTCTTGGGGATTTGGAAGGAAGATAGGAAGATTGCATTGGACGAGTTTTAAGAAGGTTGACAAGTGGAAAAGGTACTCCCAACACAAAAAGGACTTCATTACAATATTAATAACAAGGACAAGGTAATATTTATAAGATGCTTATCTTAAAAGTCTATTTATTTAAATTTGTTGATGTTGCATATTTTACAATCATAATCTTATGCTTTTAAATTTTCCCTTGTTAATGTTTTTTTTTTTAAGATTAAGTGCATATTTTACAATCATGGATAAGTCATGGATGAAAATAAATAATATGTTAGCTGAGTATGGTTTAGGGGTCGAGATGTTATTCAAATATTCCCAATGTCATGAGTTGTTCATGTTTGAAGTGATTTAATGCAAAGACTCTAGATGTGAACAAAATAAGAGAACACTTATTTTTTAATGGTATAGATCAAAGTTACCAGGCATGGATTTTTCACGGTGAATCATTGCCGATTAAGAGAAATAATGAAAATTTGTCTACTAGTGAAAGAGACAAAGTTGATGAGGATGATGTTGATGTTGATGACATAATTGGAATATTTGAGGCTGCATACAATAACTATTTTAGTGAAAAATCCAATAATTTTGAAGAATTATTAGATGATGCAAAGAAACTATTGTACCCAAATTGTAAAACTTTTTCCAAAATATCTACATTGGTAAAGTTATATAATTTAAAAGCTAAATTTAGATGGAGTGATAAAAGTTTCACTGAGTTATTGGAATTAATTCATGACATATTACTTAGTCCTAATAAAATTCTAACTTATACTTATGAAGCAAAAAAGATGTTGAGTACTCTTGGAATGAAGTACGAGAAGATTCATGCATATAGAAATGATTGTTACTTGTTTAGAAAAGAACTCTCTAATGCAAATGTATGCCCCATTTGTTGTATGTCAAGATGGAAGCTTAAAAAAAATTTAAACGAAAGGGCTAAGAATATCCCAGCAAAAGTCATGTGGTATTTCTCCCCAATTCCAAGATTTGAAAGAATGTTTCGAAGTAAAGAAACAACAAGTTTACTGACGTGGCATGCTAAAAAAAAAAGAAACAGATGGTTTATTAAAACATCCCAAAGATGCCCTATCGTGGAAAAAAATAGACAATTTGTGGCTAGGGTTTGGGTCAGAACCTAGAAATCTTCGTCTTGCTCTTTCGATAGATGGGGTAAATCCACGTGGAGATCTTAATAGTAGATATAGTTGTTGGCCAGTGATGTTAGTGACGTACAATCTACCTCCATGGTTGTTTATGAAGCAAAATTTTTTGATGTTGACTGCACTAATATCTTGTCCTAAACAACCGGGAAATGACATAGATGTTTATTTAGCTCCATTAGTAGATGACTTGAAAAAACTTTGGAAAGATGGGGTAGAATGTTACGATGCAGATGAAGAACAACGTTTCACGCTTAAAGCCATTTTATTATGGACCATTAATGATTTTCCTGCGTATGGTAACTTATGTGGTTGCAACCGACATTGAAGGCTGTGCTATTGAAGCCCTTTAATGTCGCTTTAAAACTGACATTAAATAAACCGACATTAAAGGGCTTTAATAACACTATCTTTAATGTCGATTGTCAACCGACATTAAAGCCCAAATTTCTACTAGTGGTAGGAAAGAATTTAGGAGAGTTTTGTTAAGAAATTGTGGCAGAACGAGCAAGAAAACAGAAGAAAATGATGCTAGTCGGAGGTCACATGAAATTCATGGTGTTGTGCAACTTTTGGGTAAATTTGTGGACTTAAAGAGTGATTTGAGACCTCGAATTTCAAGGTAAAATACTTATAGGGTTCTTTGGGAATTCTATGGCTTTTAATTTGATTATTTTAAACTGGAATTGAAAAAAAAAAATTAAATTATGAAATTTCTCACCAGAAAATAGGTACCCATGGAAAATTTGGTCGATTTTAGGCATTTTGAGGCAAATCAGACGTTCAAACTTTAAGGTAAGATAGTTTAGATGATGAGTAAGAAAATTGTATTGATTAATTAGAGTGGGTATCGCTAAACTAAGAAAATTTGGTCGTCGGAGGCTCGCCGAAAAAGTTGACCGAAATCTGGAAAATTTTGGGCTGTAGGTTGAAGAAAAAGTTGACCTATTAGGTTTGACTTCTGTCTGTCACTCTTTTGTCCGTCATTAAAAGCTGAAAAATTCAAATTAAGTTAACTAAGGTACTTCTAATCATAATTAGGAGTGAAATTGGTATTAATAGGATGCTTTAAGTATGCAATTAGAAGAAATTGGGATCCTAAGTCAATTTTGAAGTTGATTAAAGGGATAATTTAAAAACCCTAATTAGAGTTAATAGGAAATTTTTTCAAAATTGGACAAAATTAATATTATAACAATTGGACAAGATTAAAGCCTAAGGTTGCTAATCATATTAGAATCATAATCTTAGGTCTATCTCCACCAAGTTTTAAAACTCTTTTAAAACCATGATTCAAACCTATGTTGGCATGCGTGTCTTCCTTATAGATTTTAGTTCTAATTTCCTTATAGCCTTTATAAAAGAAACAACGAAACCACAATGCTAGACAACTAGGTATTTATAACACATATAAATTTAACCTATGTGTCATGCCTCATGAAATGTCCGTTCATTACTATACATAACTTTTATATACAAGTAACGAACCAAACACACATGCTCCATACACCCTTATACTATAACACTTATAATATTAAGATGATGCATGTCTACGCTTTATGCATGCATAAATATAACTCTTATATTATATAATGCATGTGCATGCTCTTACGTAATTTAAATCATGCTTCTCTAAATCATAACACTTATAATAAAGAGATGATGACTGATGCGTTATTTTATGCGGTGAAATTAATGAAATGAATTGCGGTGATGGGAATGCATTGTACAACAAGTTTTCTCAACAGAATCCAAGTATAAATCCTACTAGGTTTCCTGATAAGTCCAGGGTCAAACTCAGAGACTAAGGAAAATAGTATGCGACGATAATTTTTAAGATCACTTTGCGGTAACAAGTAAATTAATGATTGGTTGGTTTGTTGTTTGTGATATAAAAAGTATGCTACAGAGTTAAGACAAGAGTTGATAATACGAAAGATGCGATGAATATGTGGAGAACGGGTTGAGAAGGGGTTCAGCTAACTCTTCCTAGGATTGTGTTCATGTTATGCGATCATACAACAC
Source organism: Benincasa hispida (assembly GCF_009727055.1). Lineage (NCBI taxonomy): Eukaryota > Viridiplantae > Streptophyta > Magnoliopsida > Cucurbitales > Cucurbitaceae > Benincasa > Benincasa hispida. Next base: position 54,918,258 of record NC_052352.1, on the reverse strand, counting down.
ACATACAATAACAAATCATCTCTCAACGCAAATGCTACGCTTCTAAGTCTAGAATGCATGCGGTATATGCGATGAAGTCTATAGGACTTACACATAAGTCTCTATTCTTGTTTATGCGATGACAAATGACAGACACACATACAAGGCGACCGCATAATACCATACCTATCTCTAGGGTGCATGCGATGCATGTTGGCAAATATAGCTTATCTCTAAGTCTCTATCTCTCGCTTATACAGATCTAATCTTGCTCTCTCGAGTCTAGATTCTAACCTAGCTCTCTCAAGTCTTAGGTTCTTTCTTTAGACTCTCTCTCGAGTAGCTCTAAAGGGGTGTTGGGCGCAACATAAGAAGAGACAATCGCATGCAATAAAGATCCTAGGTCATGTTAGTTAGTTCTTCTCAACCCATTCGATAGATTTAGATACTCATGCGTGCTTTTAAGAGAGTGAACAGATGTAGATAAGCAAGTTCCATTTTATAGATATAGAATTGAAAATACAGAATAACAATGCGATTATCTGGGTCTGGAGCATGTGTCGGCCCCCTCTCTCTGCTCAAAAGATAATTTTCGCTCTCGCGAGAGTCGGCCTTCTCTCTGCTTTTCCACGCCTCTGGTTCTCTCTCGAGCTGACTAGAGCGATCTTCCGGCATCTCTCCCCTTCTCTCGCTCTGCCTTCAAAGTAAAAGAAAAAACTATGAAAAAGGCAACGTCTGTCTAAGGGAAAATTATCTAACTGTCCGAACTCCTTCACTGAAGGCTGCCTTTGGTATTTATAGAGCTTTGGGGTGAAAAGTTTCTTCTCTCTTATGATTGCCCTAATGGGATGACATTAATTCTCTGTCTGATGCGCCGAATATTTGTCACTGAAAAGTTGAGTGTACTTACTACAATAGTTTGTTAGCGGCTTTTCAACTTAATTCGGAATCGACCGTCACCAGTTTCTGTCCCATCGTGATTTATTAACCTTTTCACCCAGATGAGCCTACCAAGTTACACCAGCTCTATATGGCAACCTTCTTGAGCAGATATTTGTGAGTGCTACCACATAGCCTTGCGGTAACACAATCTTTTGATGCGTTCGGCCGTTGATTTCTTGTGATCGCATTTTCTGCCTTGCGTCAACACATATTCTGCACAAAAATACATAAGTTAACTCTTTTAATGCGATGGATGCAAGCAACTGCAATATTATGAACTTAATACTTTTTTGGACGCAATCTTACATATTTTATCAACACAAACATACACTATTTAATAACTTAGCACTGTAATAATGTGCATTTTCTGCCTGTTATCAATGACCAATGCCTAGCTTAAGGTGGAATTTCTTCTATATGGCATACCATATGACATATAATATAAAACATACATCCTATGTACATTCATAAAGATTAATGGACCGGGATGAACCACCTCAAAACCGAAAATAAAAAACTCTATCTATTATATTTTCCATGAAGTAAACCGGTTCACAGGCAAACCGGGTCTTGAATCACTCGGGCGAAGTTCCCATCGTTTATTAAACGCGGCCGGGTATACGACCATTTAGCTACGATCGAGTACCAATAACTATTCGATGAAGCATGAGGTACCAGTGTTTAACACACAAGACAAAACACGCGAGTACTAAACGATCGTTTAGACGAAAGCATAGCTGCGAAGCCCGATCATCTAAACGATCGCTTAACAAGCGAATAAGTAAATGATTTACTCCACGATTGTGTAGTCAGGAACTAAGCGATGAAGCTTGCTGAGCTAGACGATCGTCTAGTGCGCGCGCGTCAACTTGCTCCCGAGTATCCGATACTCAACGATCGTTTACACGACCCGACCAATGCTTGGTCGTCTTCATCCTCGAAGAACAACAACTCCTGCTACAAAGCTTCTTCATGAATGACTCACAGACTCAAACAACTTTGAAATTACAGACTCGATAGCAGTTAATACGCTCAAAACGCAGAGGCCCTTATAATTAACTTCAAATGTAAAAGAATTTAAACAACTTAGAGGCTTGATCCCAGAAACTCCATTAATCCATATCCACAAACTATTTAACGCTTAAACAGAGAGCATACATGCTTTTACCCATCGAGAAAGTAAATGCCATTCTTTGCATCAATGAATTTCGAATATCAGAACCTGGCTCTGATACCAATTTAAGGAACTCTTATACAAGAGTACCTCTGAGCGGAAGCGAGATCATTCTAAACTTATTGTGACAGAATTCATGCTTTCATAATCTAACAGAACAGTTATGCAATATTCAACAAATTAACAGCATGCTTTGAAAACTAAAGAACAAGAGAACAAGAAACGTACCAGTTGAAGAACTCTTATTTGCCTTATAACTCGTTTTCGCCAAGGAAAAACTCCTCTCGCTCTCACTGGAAAAGTCCACTCCAGTCATTCACCAAATCACCGGTCATCTAACCACGAACGACCTCCACACGAACATAGCAATGAGGAGGACACTACCATTTAGAACCCTCGGTATTCTCGGTGTGAGAATCTAGGAGGTGTGGGCTCTGTTGGATTTAGTAGAGGGAAGGAGGAAGTGATGATCGTATACCACAACCAAGCAAGTGGGAGAAGGCTGATGTCTATTGTATAGACGATGCTTGATCGTTTAGGAAGCAGTACATGATCGTTTAGTAAATAGGCCGCGATTGTATAGACGATCGTTTAGTAAACGCTCGGGCGTGCGATCGTTTAGGAAAAAGCTAGACAATCATTTAGCAAATCCTATGCGATCATTTAGTAAGCTACGCGCGTGTATACAATCGTGTAAAAATGTTGAGCTATTGTGTAGGTTCTCGGTTTGCTATGCGATAGGCTGTATACATAATACATGAGCAAATCATTGATCTCTTTGCAAAATGAAAACGATTTTCATTTTATTCTTCAGTTACAAAAAACTAAATGAAACCTCCCATTATCACACAGTTACGGAGAAAACGTCAGCACAATTATCTTATAATTGTCCAATTAAAAATAATAATTATAATCATATTATATTCAATAACCTATGTGTGGACACCTCTCGAGCCATGAGAAGGTGTGTGGCGCCACATCGTTCAAGCCTCGGGATCAGCCCTTAAGGGAGTAATCTATCTACTTACCCCTGCTTTGGGGAAAGAGCAAATTCTATCTTGTGTACCTGCGTTCCCAGCTCCCAAATTAGACGAATCCTCAAAGTGGTAGGTTTGAGTTGGTGATCTGGTCACTTGTACCCATGCAAATCAAAGAACCGCCCTCAAAGGCAAGAGTTCCCAACTCACTCAGGATTGAGGTCATGTTACCTATGGTTATTCAGTGAAGTGAAATCTCTGTCATGAACGACGTTATATAACGAAACTATAACACTCTGGTCTTATACAAACTCTTTGTATAGGACACCCCCGCTCGCATGTCCCCACATGAATGATAAGAATCAGACCATTTGTAGCAAGTCACAATCACTTGTAACTATTCTACAAAGCGGGCTACATCCATACGTTACCAGGATAGGGTTTCCCTCCTATATCCATATACTACAGACCATTTTGGTTATTACTTAAGACATGATCCACTTGTATGTCTCCACATACATGTTTAATTTACAAACGACAACCAGAGATTTTAGTTTATTGATTTGTGGTAAAGCAAATAAAACATCCAATGTTCATAGACAATAAGTGAAGAAAATATCATATATTATACATCACAAGCGTTTATTCAAAACTGTGTTTACATACTACAAGACACGAGAGTTTAGGGCATCATCCTCAACAAACTAAGGTGTTCCCAACCTTAGTTTACATTCTAATGGATATCAATAAAATGTTTTAATCTTGGGATTGAATTAGTTGGAATCTTAAGTTGATTTTGAGATAATTCGAGTATGAAAGTGTAAAGTAAAACCCTAAAATTGAATGGTATTAGGGTTTGGGAAAAATTAAGTCCATTTAAGCAAAATTGATTGGTTTGTGACTATGCAGAGAATAATTAGGAGAATATTAACTAAATTTCAGAATTTATCAAAAACCTGTGCGACGAGTGTACGAAAGGAAAACAAATTGACGGTGAGTGGTTTATATTTTTTAATGGTTGGATGTATTATTTATTTGTACCAGTTTGGTAAATTTGACACGATCTGAAAATATATGTTTTCTTGGATTATAATTATTGTTCTTTTTTTTGGTTGATTGTTTACTTTATGAGTCTTGGTTTGGATGTTTATTCCTATTGGTTTGACTGGAAACTGGAAATTATACTCGGATATTATGAGCGTACTTCATGGACGTTAGACTGAAATTGTTCGTATATCTGGTTGGGGTTATCTACGTGCTCGAGTATGTCTAGTAGGAATTGTCGACATGTTCACATTCGACAGGTTGTTTGGAGTACTGGAAATTGTTTCCTCAAACCGGTTTATGGTGATTTCCTACGTAATTGGAGGATTATGTGATCATGCTAACTTCATCTCATTTATTAAACTAAATGTATATATATTCGATGGTCGTATATGCTGTGATATTACTTTCTCAAAATTTTTTGGAAAGCAAATAATATTTTAATTTGAACTTACCACTCACTGAGCACTCTCGCTCATGTTTTCCAAATGTTTTTCTAAATTTCCCTTCAGGTATCAGAAAAAGGTCGATGGATTTGGCTTAGAACCAGTCGACGGAGTGATTACGGAAATCATCCTATCTTGGTAGCTGTATTAGGAGGATTCAGACACATGGTAGCAATGTAACCTCATAATTGATAAATGATAATGTATTGTATTAAACACTCTTAACTGAAATAACTTAGTTATGTTTTGTAAAAAAAATAAAAAAAATAAAAAATCATAGATAGTAGAAGTTGCTAATATTTGTAGTCCTCACTCTTCCTTTCAGGTTAGAATGGTGAACTTGGGAGAGGGTGTGATAATAACTCTTTGCTATAAGTTTAGCCTTGAAGGTTTGTACCTTTTCATAAGCACCCCTTTTTTTTGTAGATCCATTTACAACCTATAGGTTTTACTCCCATTAGGTTGATCTACAACCTATAGGTTTTTTTGTAGATCCCAAACCGAATTGAGTACATAGACTCCATTTCGAGATCCATAGCTTTGATCCATTCATCTTTGTCAACATTCTCCATTTCCTTATTGCAAAACAATAGAACTTCAACATCTTAGTCAGCTATGATAGTTATGGTTTTTATTAAACCCATATAACGAATAGGAGGGTTCGCAACCCTCCCACTACGTCGAGCCTCCCTCAATACTTGAGGTGGATTTAACCTACTAAATGACCCAACTTTAACAACTCTTGTGAAAGTGTTGAGCTCTTCACAACTCTTGTTGAAGGTTCAGTAGTTTCATTGGAATGTTCATTCAACATAATCTTACTGCAGGGCTTATTGTCATGGATCAAAGATCGTGACTCTGACCCGTGACATTATGCTCCCTTATGTGGTCTTCTTCTAAAAAGGTAATGTTTATCGACACAAACACCTTATTATCCTTAGGATCATAGAGGTAACCACCTCTCATTCCTTTAGGTTAACTTACAAATAGACACAATTTTGAACGAGGATCCAATTTTTTTGGATTTGCCTCAAGCACATGAGCTGGGCAACCTCAGATCCTGAAATGACATAAAATACCTTTACAACCATTCCATAATTCCAAAGGTGTTTCAGTAACACTTTTGAATGGAACCCAATTTAAAATGTAAGCTTAACCCTAAAATGAGTTAGGTAGGAAAGCATAACTCATCATAGATCAAACCATGTCCAACAGGGTTCGATTTCTCCTTTCTGATACACCATTCTGCTAAGGTGTACCAGGTGCTGAGAATTGGGATACAATTCTCTATCAAATAGTATTAGAATTTTAGATCCATATACTTTCCATCTCGATTAGATCAAAATGTTTTAATGGTTTTATTTAATGCATTTTCAACTTCGGCCTTGTACTCCTTGAACTTTTCAAGGGCTTCAAACTTATGTTGCAATAAATAAACATACCCATACCTAAAATAATCATCAGTAAAAGTGATGAAATATTCAAACCCTCCTCTGGCCTTAACATCATCGAATCACACAGGTCTGAATGTATAAGTTCTAAGGATTCTTTGGCTCTGTGACCTTTTCCAATAAAAGTTCTTTTAATCATTTTGCCTTCAAGGCATGACTCACACACAGGTAAAATTTTTTCTTCTAACTCATTTAGAAGTCCATTCTTGACTAGTCACTCAATCCTATTGAGATCTATGTGTCCTAATGTTAGATGCCAAAGATGGAAATTTTCCTTAGGAGAAATGTTAATTCTTTTATTTTGAGTTACCACAATTTTAAATAGTTCAGTATTTAAAAGGGCTTTAGTTGCTAACGGTCTTAGCACATATAAAATTATCTTCGAGATTAGCACTATAAACCTGCACTCCATTATTGTAAATAAACACTTTATTTACATGAAAAATTAAAGAATAATGTTGTTCAAAAAGACATTTGACAGAAATCAGGTTTCTTTTCAAGCCTGGAACCACATATACATTATCTAAATAAAATATAAGATTTTTGTAAGCAGAGTCAAAACCCTCCCACTGCTGTAGCTGAGATGACGTGCCCAGTTCCAACAAATATTGTCATCTCCTTAGCCTCCAGTTGCTGGCAGGAACTAATTCTCTGAAATGAAGAACAAATATGGTTAGTGGCACTTGAATCTATTACCCAACCTGAATCATCATTCTCCACTAAACAAGTCTCCAAAATAAGTAAATCAAATTTGCCTTGCTTGGTCTTCTTCTTTTCTGCCAAGTATTTAGGACAATTCCTCTTCTAGTGTCAATGTCCTTGCTGGATGCGATGGAATCAAATTCCCTTTGTATCCTTGGCCCTATTGCCCCTCTGGGTAGTAACTGGTGGGTTAGCTTTCCCCTTTCCACTCTTTTTCTTCTTCCACTTTTTGATGCCAGAAGAAAAAGACACAAACTTAGTTTCAGAGGTCGAACCTCTGTAGAACTTCTTAGAGGATGAGGCAATATTTGCCTCACCCTTCTGTTCCTTGGATTTCATCAAGGATTGGAAAGTCTATAGCTCTTTGAGCAAGGTAGTTAGGTTATAGTCGATCCTATTCATAATAGCATTGCTACGGAACTGTAGGAAACTTTCAAGTAAAGATTCTATGATGAAGCTAATCTGATTGGCTTCATCGATGGCAAACCCATTCATCTTCGCCACGTTGAAGTGGACCATCATGTTGAGAATGTGTTCTCTAACAGAGGCCCCCTCTTGCATATGGGCATTGAAGATGTTTTTCAGAGCGTCATGCTTGAGTTGTGTGGGTGGTTGCCCGAACATCCCCCGCAGAGACTCCATAATCTCACAGGCAGTCATCATGGGCGCATGCTTCTTGCTCAAGACTTCAGAAAGGCTTGCCAATATATACGCTCGCCTTCTCATTTGCCATATCCAACACTCATATGCCTCCTGAATGTTTTGAGGAGCATTTTGAGCAGGAACAGGAGGACAATTCTCCATTAGGACAAATCTCAGGTCATCAATGATTAATATTATGTTGATTATATTTTTCCATATAGCGTAATTTTCATTGGTAAGTTTTTCAGTGACAAGTAAATTTAGTGTTGTGGAAGTCATAATGAAATTTGTTGAAACATAAAATTTATTTATATTAGTATTCAAGAATTACCCATTTGGAAAAAAAAAACCAATCAAATTTAGCAAAATAATTTATTGTCTCCTATGTGACATCTATTTTGCAATGATATTTTAGTGAGGTAGGGTAAAAGTCACCGTAGGGTGATCAGATATCCCTTCACTGAAATGAGACCATCTCAACAACATATAGGACAACTCCTTGTTACTTAATATCAGTCACCATTGTTCGGTTCAAAAATTGTTAACTAGCTTAACATTTTAATGTAAGTGTAACCCTCATTTTAGATTCTAGAGTTCCGCCCCCAATGAGCCAGCCGTAGGGAAAATTCGATTGGCGCAAAAACTAAAGCATTCCTATCCATTTATGGAGTTTGAGTAAAGAGTCATGCAAATGCCATCCGTAGGGGGACACAAGCAAAGATGCCACGAGGCTGAGCATGAAAATTTACTATAAACTAATGAGAGAGACCATAGGATATGTTGAAACACATCCCCTCCCACTTACTATAAACACCCTTTCCATTCACCTTAGTATTAACCTATACAAACACCACCCGTAGGGGGACACAAGCAAAGGTGCCTTGAGGCTGGTTATAGATCTCACGGTGTGAACTTTGAGGGAGAAATGTGAAAAGGAAAAATTAAGTATCATATACCCCATTTTTCTCCGACTGAGTGTTTTACCTAGGGTTAATTAACTTAGAAAAATACAACTAATTATTTTACGAAATGATTGTTTAAATTTGTTCAAAAGTAACACTAACTTTGGATAGTTAAACAACTTTGATTAATGTTTATTAAACACTTTAATAAACTTTAATCAATGATTGCATGCTTGTAGCAAATCTATCTAATTGACCTTTCCAGGTTAGTTCCCAAGTAGGGATGTTCCGTTTTCGTCGACCTAAATACCCCAACCTAGACAGAATTAGCCATAGATAAAAGGTCCCTTATAGATACATTTTCTACAAATTTAATCTTTTAATTAAAACCAATTTAATCTTATTAAACTGGTTAAAAGATTAAACTTATTTCTAATCTCATTAGAAATATGATCTTAGGTTTATATGAATCATGTTTTAAAACTATTTTAAAAAATGATTTTAACCTAAGGTTTGCATGCAATTATAAATTGTTGATTTTAATTTCTAATTTCATTTAGTTATAATCTTTATAAAAGAAATGAAATAGATTAAAATCAATTACTACATGTGAAAGTATACTTAGGTAAATTATAATAATTATAAAATAACCTAAAGTAGTGTCATACTTTATGCAATTCCATTTCATTACTAAACATACATAACATTGTTGGGATTAGTGTCCTAATTCTCTCGGAGTCTCGTTGTTTTGTTAAAGATACACATTGTTTGATGAATAAAATAATTGTTATTTAATTCTGGCATTTAGTCATATCTAATAAATAAAGCTCCTTGGTTATCTTATGTGAACTTAAGCATGTATATGTGATATACAAGTGGATCATGACTTAAGTGATAATCTAAATGGTGGATCATGACTTAAGTGATAACCTAAATAGGTATGTAGTATAAGGATTAAGATGGGATACCTGATCCTGGTTACACTACGGATACGACCCGCTTTGTAAAGGTTTGTAAGTGTTGTAAAGTACTACAGATGGTAGATCCTGACCATTCATGTGAAGACGTGCGAGCGGGGGTGTCCTATATAAAGAGTTTGTATAAGACCTGGACCGCGAGATGATTTGACTCTGTATATAACGCTGTTGATACTAGAGACTTACATCTCACCTAAATGACCATAGGTGACACGACCTCAATCCTGAGTGTTTTGGGAACTCCTGCCTTTGAGAGCGATCGTTTGATTAGTATGGGTGAGAGTGGTCAGATTGCCAACTCAACATGCCTACCTTTTTGGGGACTTATCTGATCTGGGAGCTGAGAACTCAATCCACAAGATAGAATTCACTCCTTTCCCGAAGCAGGGATAATAGAGAGATTGCTCCCTTAAGGGCTGATTTCGGGGCTTGAAAATAGTGGCCACAACATCATAGTAGGACTATGACTTATGTTCATTAGAGGAATCGGTGGTACTTAAGGAGTTAGATGCAACTATAGAAGCATAACAGTTGTTGGCCCAGCTATACTTACGAGCGATCTGTGAAGGATTATCGCGCTGCTAATTGATTAAGATGAACACATAATATATCTGTGGTAAGAAGAGTTCAGTTGTTGGTCTTTAGTGGAGTGCTTGACAGTTTACGGATGGTGGATCCCGTGACTAAAGAGTTTAGCCAGTTATTTACATACCGATGGAGCTTCGAGCTACAGGTCCATAAGATCACCTTGGTAGCTCGATGGATTCAGTTGAGGATCAGTTCTTGGTGTTGATTTGAAATGTTCAAATTGACAAGAGGTATTTTGATTATATATGATATAATCGATATGATGTATGAGATACATCTAGTGGAGGACTAATGTAAATGTGATTTACATTAAGTACCATGGAATAGAAAAAGAACTATGGTTTACATGTTTTAATAGATGAGCTATTAAAGCTATAGGTTATAAATATAGTATGATAAGTTGGTTATCATTTATATTTATAATAAATTAATTATTGGATAATTAAATCTTTTTCTCTAATAACCAATTGAGTAGAAGGTTATTGGTAGTTCATGGTAACCGTGAGATAAAAGAATTTTTTTTCCCTAATTTTAGTAAGTTTTTTTTGAAAAATTGTTTTGAGATTTCTCTTCTGGAAAAACATCTCATGGAGCTTGTCAAGTAAATATTGATTTACTAAGCGACAACTTGTTTTAGTAAATGATCGTGTAGTGTTTTGTAGGCGATAGACACGGTACTAAGCGATGAGCTAAACGATCGCTTAGCTTTTGCTAGACGACCGCTTAGCTTTTGCTAAACGATTGGGCATCGACCTATACGATAGGTTTCTTTTTTCTCCACTTGCCCAATCGTGTATACGATTGTTCATTCCTCCTTCTTCTGCCTCATACCAAGTCCACACAGAGCCCACCCTCTGGATTCTCACACCGAGAATACCAAGGTACCCTTCTTGGTGGTGTCATACTCAATTCGACACCGTCGAGGTTCTGTGGAGGCCGTTTGTGTTGCTGGGGTGTTCGTGACCCAGGCGATCGCTGAGGACAAGCGCAAAGTGTTCATGCAGTGTTGTGATTGTGTTGTTCGAGCGTTTGAGGTTGCTGTGTTTGAGCGTCCGTGAGCAAGGAGCGTGGAGACAAGTCGACAAACGTTCGTAGCATTCTCCATGTTTATGTGTATTTTCATGCTGTAATTTCTGTATTGATTGCATAACTGTTTGTTCTGTTTACGACTGTAATTTGTAATGTTCAGATATGATTGTAATTTGGAATGATCTATTCCACTGCTCATGGAAATCCTCATGATCAATTTCCTTCAAACACTTCTATACTAAAGTAATGAAATAATTAGTAACATATATTCACCATACATTCAAACTATATATTATAACACATATAATATAAATGATGCATGACTATGTTATTAATGCATGCAAGCATATATTATAACACTTATATTTATGATGCAAGAGCATGCTATAAAATTAAATCATGCAACTATATATTATAACATTTATAATATAAAGGATGCATGAATAATACATAACCTATGGTGAGATTTTACTATATAGCATAAAATATGACATATATAAATAAAATTAAATCATACATCAAATGCATAATTTAAACAACAATTATTGGACTGGGATAGGACTCCTAAGAAATTAATTAAATCAATATAACTCTTATATTAATTTAATTAATTAAAAATAACTAACTATTACAAAATCAATAGCCAATCGGTTAAAAAAAAGGTGAACTTGGTCTTGAACTGCACCAACTCGATTGCCCAGCACCCAGACCACTCTCAAACCTTCGAACCAAGGGAGTCGAACGCGAACCAGATGAACCACGAATCGAATCACACGTGAACCGAAAAAAATTTAATCTCAGTGCGTTGCAACGCTATGAAAATTTTTTCTATTCGCTGTTCGTAGCATTGCAATGCTACTATACAGTAGCCACCGTATAGTTGTGAATTCCATCGAACCTTCTTCGATTTGGGCCTCGTTTTCTCCATAAAATAACTGAAAAACACATGAATGACTCAAGACTTTCAAAATACAGGCTCTATCGCAATTTATGCCCAAAAGAATCGGACACTTACAAAACAATTTGTAAAAAAAAAACCATAAATCTATAAAGGCTCCAATCCCGAAACATAAAAAAATTGCAAATCATTCAGAAATCTATTCATCATATGAATAATTTATAGAATGCAAACCCACCATTAAATATGTAAATTTAATTCTAGAAAAATTAAAAAAATTGGGACAAAAAACCATTTTTTGATATCAATTGAAGGAACGATGTATTCCATAGCAGAAGTGGAGATCGTTCCCAATTTTTAATTTTATACAGAATTGAAATTTAGAGAACCAAATTATGCATTAACATAGTTTTACAGAATGCTAAAATGAATGAGAAAAAGAGTTAGGGTTTCGAGAAAGCTTACCCTTGAAGAACAAATTCTTCTTCTTTACGAAATTCCCTTTTTCCAAAACGTTCACGATCAATCACGAATTGAACACCGCCACAAGAGGACACCACCAATAGAATTTCCTTTGTATTCTCCTTAGGGTAGGGTGAGAATATCAGGAGTGTGTGGGCTTTGCAATATTTTGGGAAAAGGGATTGAGATTTTTAGAGAGGAATTTTTTTTTGCAGGGAGATTTCTTCTAATTGTTCCCACTATATGGCCTTCTGTGAAGAAGATGAAGTAATCGTCAAAAACTTAATTTAATTATTATATATATATATATATATATTTATTTATTTATCTATATTTATATTAATATATAATAACAATCTTATCATATATTCTATATATTGAACTATATGTTATATTAAATATAACACATAACTTGTAGTTGCTATATTGTATCAAATATAATATAACCTACCGTTTTTTTCTCTCTCAATAATGTATGAAATTTAATATAAATCATATTTATACTAAATTTTATTATATGAAACTCTTAATATTTATGAATCATATTCAAATATATAATTCCTCTAAAATAAAATTTATATTATAGTGTATCAAATACTTTATATTAATTATATCACATATAATATTTATATTAGTTATACCATATACAATTAATTCCCTCAATTAATTTGAACAATACAAATTAATCCAAAATTAATTTTCAATAATCCTTATTGAGCTACAAAGGGGACCTTATGGACCTATAGATTGAAGCTCCAATGGTACTTGGATAATTAATTATACTTGGATGATTAATTAAACTTCTTTAATTAAATTATCTAACATTCATTAACTGTTGATCACTCCACTAAAGACCGATAGTTGCACTCTTCGCACTACAGATATATTTCTGTGTCCATTGGATATAACCACTCAACAGTGCGATGACCCTTCACAAATTGCTCCTAAGTACAACTAGGCTAAAATTACCATTTTTTTCCTGTAGTTACATCTAATTCATTAAGTACCACTGATCCCTCTAATGAACAATAAGTCATAGTCCAACAATAACCAAAAACCCTCTTGGGCCAAGAGAGGGTGTGACGCCATATTGTTTAAGCCCCAGAATCAGCCCTTAAGGGAGCAATTTATCTATTTACCTTGACTTTAGGAAAGGAGTGAATTCCGTCTTGAGTAGTTGTGTTCCCAACTCTTCAATCAGACGAATTCCCAAAATGGTAGGCTTATTGAGTCGTCAATCTGGCAACTCTTACCCATACAAATCAAAAGACCGCCTTAATAGGCAGGGAGTTCACAACTCACTCAGGATTCAGGTCATGTCACCTATTGTCATCTTGGTGAAATGCAAGTCTCTATTATCAACGGTGTTATATATGAGACTAATCATTTTGTAGTCCGATCTTATACAAACTCCTTTGTATAGGATACCCCTACTAACATGTCTCTACATGAATGATTGGGATCAGATCATTTGTAGCACATTACAACAATTGTAACATCCAGAAAGCAGACCGTATTCATAGTGTTACCAGGATAAGGTACCCAGTCTTATCCATCTACTACAGACCATTTAGGTTATTACTTAAACATTATCCATATGTATGTCTCTACATACATGTTTAAGCTATAGAAGATAACCTTGGATGTTAGTTTATTAGTTTGTGGGTTAGTACTACTGTCGAATAAAACATCTCATATTTTCTTAAATAAATAAATCGTTTGTACATTACAATTACAAACTACAAGACCCACGAGATCTAGGGCATCAACCCAACATTTTTATGGGCTTAATTTTAGAAAACTAAAAACAAAAAGCCAAAGAATTACCAAATTCTGGGGGCTTATAAATACTAAAGGGCTGTTTGGGCGCTGAGTTGAGATAGGATGTCTGGAGTTCATATATCTGTGGAGTTTATATATTTTTGGAATTCATATGACTGTGTTTGAGGTGTAGAGTTATTTTATCTGAGTTCATATGTCTGTGTTTGGGGTGCAGAGTTGAGTTCATATGTTTAGGGTATCTGGTGCAGTTGTTTGAACTCTAAATAATCTACTTTTATGATTACTATTTTTGTTTTGAAACTTTTTTATTCAATAATTATACTCTTCTTTGTTTGCAGAAAATATGAATTGCAATTTTTTCTTTTAATTTTTAAAGCTTTTCTTTCTTTCTCTCTTTCTTTCTTTATTTTTTGGGTAATGAACAACAATTAGCCCGATACATTTCTGGAAGAAATATGGTTAAATAAAATGAAAACTAAAGAGAAATCAAAACTTTTGATTCCTAATTTTTCTCCATGAATTTCATTGTCAATTTCTTCTTTATGATTGTTACAAATGTTGTAAAGTGTCATAAATGATGTGATCAGTTCGTTTATGTAGAGACATGTGAGTAGGGGTATTCTATACGATGAGATTGTGTAAGATAGACCACGAAATAATCACTATTATGTATTAATATCGTTTACTGTTAACACTAATTAATTTCACTTACTAATGACCTAGATAACTTGATCTGAATCCTGAACTATTTATGAACTTCTGTTTATTCGCGATTGTCCCGTGCTCTGCATAAGTGAGGGTAAACTCAACAACACTGCTCAATATACCTCCCATTTCAGGGATAAGATCAAGTAGATGAAGAGACATAGAATTTGCAAGATGAAATTCACTCCTACCCATTTTAGGGATAGTAGAAAGGTTGTTCTCTTAAGGTCTGATCTGGGTCTTGAACAAGGGGCCCATTCTCTTGTTGGCCTGAGAGGGAATGGATTTAGTGATTATGATCCTAAATCAATTGTTCATTAGAGAGACAGTGGTACTAACTTAGAAATATTTCGGTATTTAACCTAGCTGAGGTTACAAACAACCTGTGAAGGATCAACTTATTGATGACAGTTATATCAAATGGACACATAATATATCTATAGTGAGAGGAGTGCAACTATAGGCTATAGTAGACAGTCCTACTAGTTAATGAATGTTGATTAACTAGGTTAGAGAGTTTGGAGTCCATGATCTGTAGGTTCATCGGGTCTCCTTGCTAGCTCACTACGGACAAAATTGAAGAACTAGATGATGTAAGAATTTGAAATGTTCAAATTCGGGCTTTAGGAAAAATTGTATTTTATATGAAATATAATTTAAAATCAAATAGTTAATTTATTAATTAATTATTTTTGAGAGTATACTTGATCATTAGCATGAAAGTGTTTTTTAAACTTGATTAATGTGATTAATCAAAGCTAGGTATCAAAGACAATTTAATATATGATCTTAAATTTGTTTATTTTATTTAATTGAAATTGTTTTAATTAAATAATTTCTAAATTTTAAAAAGTGTATTTCATTTTTTTTAAATAAAAAGTTAGTGGAAAAATCCCATTGTTAGATTTTCCCACTAACAAAGTGGACTTTGAAGTGGCACTTCCCAAGCTTGACACCTAAAGTTTACATGCTAGTGAAGATTGCAGTGGATTCTACAAAGATTGTAATTTCTAACCCTTATGCATGCTTATTCTTGTTTTTATGTAATTAGAATGTTATCGATCCTTGCTTCCGCTGTGTATGTATTCTTTATATTCCAACAATAGGTATCAAAGAATGCTTATAACATTCTATTGCATATTGATGGATATTTTTTCATTTATTGAATGTTTGGTTGACTAAAGTGGATACATTACAATTTTAGCATTAATGTTCTTTTAATTTATTGTTGAAATTTGTAATTGCTCACATGTATATGAGCTTTAATGTGTGGCAAAGGGTTTGTAAATTTGCAAGAGTCATTAGAGTCGTTATTAAGTTGTAATTGCTCGGTTCTGGGAAAGAGGACAGCTTCAATTTTGGAGAAATTAAGCTTGCAAACCCGAGAGAGCCTTCTAGACCTGGTCCAAACCTGAGAACTCGACGATCCAACCCAACTTATTCTTTGTTTGGCTTTCCCTCTTTCCTTGCACGTGCCTGTCCAGACTCGACTTCGACCCGTCTGCACACCTGATCCAACCCGGTTCATCCTTGTTCCTCGTTTCCTTGCACGCGCCTGCTTCCTCGTCTGACCCAGACCGACCCGCGCGCCTCCTTCGTTGACTAGCTTCAACGCGTTGAATTAGTCGGTCCATATTGTTTTAATTATGTGTGCATAAAGTATGCCATATAGTTTTTTTTTTTAAAAAACCCCACCATAGGATAAGCATATGGCATGCATTTGATATATATTATAAGTGTTATAATGTATATAGTATGCATGCTTATTTTTAATATAAGTGTTATATTAAAGCATGTTTGTATAAGGAAGCATGTTATAGACGAATGTTCTAGGGTTATAATTATTATAATTTATTTTATAATCGTTATAAAATAACCTAGACTTTTAAAATCTATAACAAAGATAAGATACATGCTCATCTAGGGTTAACCATTGTAATTCAATCGCTTGTTTAAGAGTTAGAATAGGTCGATTACTTGTAAAACAAGAGTTGTTTACTTACTCGGGGAGATCTTGTCTAAGGTTGGAGGTACTTAAGTTGATGGTTTACGGAACACCTCCTACCTGGAGATCAAACTAGCATCTAAGTTAATAACCCTAGTTTTATGAGCATGCATGAGTGGTGTAAGGTAATAAAATTGGTTTATCACCTAGACATCATAGGTTAATCCCGGTATAAGAGTTATACTAGGACAAAATACCTAGACTTAGGTTGTTTAATATTAACCGGTTAATAGCCAAGTAAATACCCAATCTTTTATAAAATTGAACACTTTAGTGGAAGATTAATAGTATATGAGATATATTATTTCTAGCTCTCACGTCCCTAAGAGATCACATCAAGAGATCCATGCTCGGCTTCGAGTTTCTATTAGCGGCAAACTCCTTTCGGAAAGTGTTTGTATGCGTCAATAACAAGGTGAAGAAGGGAAGTAGTTCATAGTAAGTGGGTGAAGAGTGTGTGTCGACACGTCCTACGGTCTCTTCCATTAGATCACACTGTGAGATTCTTATGTTGCTTCTACTGGGTGGCTTTATGTGACCCTTTGCTAGTTGTTTAGCGGAGGCTATCCCTTCGGAGGGTTGTAATATAGGATTCGAAACATTGTGAACTCCAGAAATGGATAGGGTTACTTAGGTCCATTTTCAAACAATTGTTTCTCCTTCGAGGGCTTGTTTGATTCTGATCTCTGTAATTCGAAAGTGGTGGGTATACACTTACAAGACTTGACCAAATAAATGGTAACTAAGTACTATAAGGATAAGAGTTATACTGGTATTAGTATTTAGTCAAGAATGTCTTGATTTAGTGAAGGAGTAGTCGACTGCCCTTCAGTGGGGGCTATTCTGACTCACTGAAAAGTAAAAGAATAATGAGAATGAGTACATTATTTTTGCTAAATAAATTTGATTAGAAAGAGTTAAATCAATTCTCTAATAATTTGTTTACTTTTTCAGCAATGTCAACATCCATTATACAACTGTTAGCTTCTAAAAAACTTAACGGCGATAGTTACGGAACTTGGAAATTGAATATTAACACGATACTAGTAATAGATGATCTCTGATTCATTTTAACAAGGAGTGTCCTCCATCCCCTGGTTCCAACGCAAACTGAACAGTTTGGGATGCGTATGAAAGATGGGTCAAGGCTAATGAGAAGGCTCGAGTTTATATTTTAGCCTGTATATCTGATGTATTGTCTAAGAAACACGAGAGGTTAGCTACTGCAAGAGAGATCATGGACTCTTTGCAGGGCCTGTTTGGACAATCGTCCACATCTGCAATGCATAACACAATTAAATTCGTTTACAACTATAGAATGAAGGAAGGAACCTCTGTAAGGGAACATGTTTTGAACATGATGGTTCACTTCAATATTGCAGAAGTGAATGGAGTCGTCATGAATGAGAAGAGTCAAGTTGGATTCATCATGCAATCTCTTCCGAAGAGCTTTTTTCAATTTAAAAGGAATGCCATGATGAATAAGATAGAGTATAACTTGATGACTCTTCTCAATGAACTCGAGATTTATGAATCTTTATTGAAAAATAAAGGTTCAGATGCAGAAGCAAATGTTGCTTCCACTTCAAAGAGGAAACCCTAGAAAAATTCGTCTTCTGGGAGCAAATTTGGCCCTTCTTTCTCCAAGAATAGAGGTATTCAAAAGGAAAAAAAGGGAAACTGGGAAGGGGAAGGCTCTAGCTACACAAAAAGGCGAAAAGGAAGTTGTCAAAGGAAAATGTTTCCATTATAACGAAAATAGGCATTGAAAAAAGAAATTGACCTAAATATCTTGCCGAGAAGAAAGCTGAAAAAGAAAGACAAGGTAAATTATATTTACTAGTTATTGAAACATGTATAATGGAGAATGAAGATTCTACCTGGATATTGGATTCAGGAACCACTAATCATGTTTGTATTTCTTCTCAGGAAACTAGTTCCTGGAGCAGCTTGAAGAAGATGAGATTACTCTTCGGGTTGGATCAGAGGAGCGTATCTCAGCAAAAGCAGTGTGAGCTTTTAAGTTAAGTTTTGGAAATAGATATCTATATTTAGAAAATGTTCTTTATGTTACCTTATTGTAAAAGAAATTTGATATCTATTTCCCATTCGTTGGATGATTTGTACAAAGTAAATTTTTGTCTTAATGAAGCGCTCATTACAAAAAGAGATATACAAATCTGTTCTGCAAACTTAGAGAGTAACTTATATAAGTTAAAGCCATCTAATGTTGAAGTTGTATATAACACAAAAATATTTAAAATGACTAAAACTCAAAGAAAAAGGCAACGCATTTCTCAGAGTACCTATTTTTGGCACTTGAGACTTGGCCACATTAATCTCAATAGGATTGAGTGACTAGCTAAAAGTGGACTTCTAAACAAGTTAGAAGATGTCTCTTACCACTGCGTGAGTCATGTCTTGAAGGAAAATGACAAGAAGATCTTTTTTTGGAAAATGTCGTCGAGCCAAAGAAACCCTAGAGCTCGTGCAGACGTCTGTGGACCGATGAGTGTTAAAGCATAGGGAGGTTATGAATAATTTATTAACTTTATAGATGATTATTCAAGGTATAGTTACATTTACATAGTTCTTTTTAAGTCTGAAAGTCTTGAAAAGTTCAAGGAATTTAAGATCGAGGTTGAGAACCAATTAGGTAAATCTATTAAGACACTTCGATCAGATCGAGGTGGAGAGTATTTAGACTTGAAATTTCAGGACTATATGATAGAACACGAGATTTAGTCACAACTTTCTACATCGGGAACGCTTCAACAGAACGGTGTATCTGAATGGAGAAACAGAACCTTGTTGGATATGGTTCGGTCCATGATGAGTTACGCTCAATTGCCTAACTTGTTTAGGAGGTATGCAGTAGAGAATGCAACTTACATTTTAAATAATGTTCCCTCTAAAAGTGCTTCAGAAACACCTTATGAGTTATGGACAGGACATAAAGCTAGTTTACGCCATTTCCAGATCTGGGGTTGCCTGACACACGTGTTGGTGCAAAATCCTAAAAAATTGGATAATCATTTAAAATTATGCCTGTTTGTAGGTTACTCTAATGTACATCCATATTTAAATTATTTGCTCTCACATAACCTATAGTTTTAACATGCATCTAGTGTACATTAAATTTAACCTATAGTTTTGATTTAATCAATTTAATAAAATAAAATAAAATAAAATAATTAATTAATCATCCAATTAAATATCACACATTTAATTTAATTTTCCATTTGAATTACATTAAAAAACATTTCTCTCATTTAAGCTATAGTTTTAATGTGCATCCAATGCACATTATTTTTAACCTATAGTTTTCAATATAAATCTTATTCATATTAAATTAATATTTGAACTCCTTTAAAATATTTTGTTCTCTCATTTATTAATTTTGAATCATATCCAAAATTAATAATAAAGTCTAAAACAAACTTTATATTAAAATATATCAACATACATTAAAAAATTTCCAATTTTGAATTTGAACATTCCATATTCAATTTAATGACAAATTATTTTTACAAGCTAGGAAGGGAGCCTAATGGACTTGCAGATCAAAAGCTTAACGATGTAAGATTAATTGGTTAAACTCATTAACCAAATTAATCAATGTTCGTTAACTGTGGGTATACTCCACTAAAGACCCACATCTACACTTTTCTCACTACTGATATGTTTTTGTGTCCTAGACATAGATCAATAACAGTAAGTTAGTCTTTCACGAGTGTTCATAACACCCGTTGGGCCAAATTACCATTTACCCTTGGGTTACCTCTACATCCTTAAGTACCAATGCTCCTCTCATGAACAACCTATTTATGGTCCAACCATTAAATAGAAACTTCTCTCGGTCTAATGAGAGGGTAGAGCCTTTTGTTCAAGTCCCAGAGACACCACTTAAGGGAACACTCATCTACTTACCCTGATGTCGGGAATAAGTGAAATCCATCTTGTATGATTATGTTCCCAGCTACCCACTCGGTCTTATCCACAAAATGGTAGGCATATTGAGTCATTGAACTGACCACTCTTACCCATACAAATTAAAGGACACTCCCTAGTGAACAGAAGTTCATAATATACTCATGAGTAAGACTAAGTTGCGTAGGTCATCCTATTGAAATAGAAACCTAACTAATCAACGGAGTTACATCTACTGGTTACTATTTCGCAGTCCAGTCTTATGCAAACTCATTACATAGGATACCCCACTCGTGTGTCTCCTACATGAACACGTTGGATCACTGTATTTATATCAAATACAAAGTGGGCATATACTATAGGCCTTTTAGGCTGTATCTTGAACACCGATCCCTATATGTCTCTACATACAGTTCAAGACTCGTAAGACAACATAGGATGTTAGTTTATTGGATTTTAGGGTTAATAAGACAAAATTAAATAAAACATCAATAACACTTATTGATAAAAACATCAATAACTATTTATTAATGAAGACCATTTAATTACATTCAATATCTACAAGTTTTAGGGCATAAAACCCAACAAAGTCCCACTTGAACTAAAACTCTAGTTAGTGGGATGTACATTACCTGGAACAACGAGGATGTTACAAATACAAAGTAAAATACAATAAATTAGGGCATCTCATACCCATTACACATCTCCCACTTGCCCTAGATTACACAATGTACATATCTTGTAGACCTAGATTCTCTCAAACACTTTAGCAAAGAGAACCTTCGTAAATGGATCAACATGTGCTTTCCTCGTTTGTGGCTACGAGGTTCTTTCGAGTTGGCCACAACCCTACTGTTGTCATAAGTATAAGGTGATCCGCAAGTTCATGTTTGGAGCAACTTCTAAATCACTTAGCAACTTCCTTCGCCAAACTGCCTCATTTGCTGCTTTACAAGTAGCTACATACTCAGCCTTCATGGTTGAGTCTGCAATGCATCCTTACTTGATGCTACACATACTACAACTCTCTCGTTCAGGGTGAACACTGATCCTGATATGGACTTCCTTGAATCCTTGTCAGTTTGGAAATTAGAGTCCATGTATCCCGTAAGGATCAAATTCTTAGCTCCATACACGAGCATATAGTCTCTCGTTCTCCTAAGATACTTGAGAATATGCTTAACCACAATCTAGTGGTCTAACCCTGGATTGGACTGATACCTACTGACTATTCCCACTGCATATCAAATGTCAGGCCTAGTGCAAAGCATAGCAAATATTAAGCTGCCTATAGCTGAGGCATAGGGAATACATCTCATGTTCTCAACTTCTTGAGATGTCTTAGAACACTGTTCCTTAGACAAGTGAACTCCATGCCTGAAAAGAAATGAATCGTTCTTAGTGTTATGCATCGAATATCGAATCAACATCTTTTCAATATAAGTTGCTGAGACATATCTAGCTTTTTGTTTTTACGATCCCTAATGCTTTGAATGCTAAGACATACTGCGCCTCTCCTAAATTTTTCATTTGAAATTGGGCTGTTTGCCACTTTTTAACATCAGTAAGGTACCCTACATCATTCCCAATGAGTAGAATATCATCCATATAAAGTACTAAGAAAGCTACTTCATCGTTGATGATTTTCTTGTACACACAAGGCTCATCAACGTTTTAGTCAAAACCAAAAGATTTGATTGTAGTATGAAACCTAATATTCCAAGATCTGGATGCTTGTTCAACTCATAAATGGATCGATTTAGTTTGCAAACTTTTTGCTCCTAACCTTGGGCTATGAACCCCTCGGGCTGAGTCATAAAGATATTATCTTCAAGATTGTCATTCAGAAAGACTGTCTTGACATCCATTTTTCATATCTCATTGTCATAATATGTGGCTATGGATAAGAGAATTATTATAGACTTAAGCATAGCAACTGGGGAACAAGTTTCCTCATAGTCAACCCCTTCCCTTTGGGAATAACCCTTTGTTACGAGTTTAGCTTTGAAGGTTTATACCTTCCTAGTTACATCTCTCTTTCTCTTGTAGATCCATTTACACCCAATGAGTTTAACCCTTTTAGGTGGATCTACAAGATTCCATACTGAATTGAAGTACATCGACTCGATTTCAAGGTCTATTGCTTTGACCAATTGGTCCTTGTCTACGTCATTCATTGCTTGCCTATAAGACAATGGATCCTGAACACCATCATCTGGTATAACGACCTAAGTTTCAGTTAAATCCAAGTAACGTTCAGTTGTGCTACAACCCTTCTACTGCATCGAGGCACTCTCAACAGGACGAGACAGACTTGCAGTGCTAGTCCCTTCATTAACTCTTGATAAAAGACCATCATCATCATCAACAACTCTTATTGGTTCTTCAATAGCTTCATTTAATACTAATTTGTTTCGTCATTGATGACCTCTCATGTTGTCTTCTTCCAAGAATGTAGCTTTTGTTGATACAAACACTTTGTTTTCTTGTGGATCAAAGAATATACCACCTCTCGTTTCCTTAGGGTAACAAAAAAATGGGTATAATCTTGAACGAGGTTCCAATTTCTTAGGATTTTTCACTAGCATATGTGCTTGACAACCTTAGATACTGAAGTAGTGCATACTAGGTTTACACCCCCTCTATAACTCAAAATGTGTTTTCGAAATACTCTTCGATGGAATGTTGTTCAAGATATGAACTATAGTCTCTACTGCATAACCCCAAAATGAGCTAGGCAATTGAGCATAACTTACCATAGAACGAACCATGTCTAATAAGGTTATTTTTTTCCTTTCCGATATACTATTTTGCTTAGGCGTACCAGGTGCTGAGAGTTGAGATTGGATTCCATGTTCTATCATATAGTCTTGGAATCTTAAATCCATATACTTTTCATCTCGATTAGATCAAAGTGTTTTAAAGTCTTACCTAACAAATTTTCAACTTCTGCCTTATACCCCTTAAACTTTTCAAGGGCTTCAGACTTATGTTCCATTAGGTATAAGTAACCATACCTCAAATAAACATCTATAAAAGAGATGAAGTATTCATTATCCTCATCGAGATTTTACATTCACTAGACCACAAAGATCTGAATGTATGAGCTCTAAAGGCTCTTTGGCTCCATAACCTTTTCTACTAAAAGGTCTTTTAGTCATTTTACCTTAAAGGCAAGATTCATATGGAGGTAATGAATCATCTTCTAACTCACTTAGAAGTCTATTCTTTACCAATCTCTCGATTTTATTGAGATTAATGTGACCTAATCATAAGTGACAAAGATAAGTATTATTATTACTTGGAGAAATTCTTTTAGTTTGAGTATTGACATTCTTAAATATCTCATGATTTAAAAGTGCTTTTGTTTTAGTTGGTCTTAAAACATACAAGTTGTTTTCTAACTTAGCTGAACAAATATGTTCCCCATTTTTTAAAATAAATGCTTCATTATTTGAAAAAAGTACTGAATACATATGTTCGATCAAGCAGAAAATAGATACTAAGTTCCTTTTCATTTTAGGAACAATTATAGACTTTCTAAGAAAAGAAATCTATTTCCAAAAATCAACTTCGCAACTCCTACTGCACGAGTTGAAATGACGTCTCTAGTTCCAACCTTGAGCGTCATTTCACCCTCAATAATTTTCTGGAAGGAACTAGTTCCCTGTAAAGAAGAACAAACATGATCAATGGCTCCTGAATCAAGTATCCAGACATTGTGGTCATTTTCCACTAAACATGTTTTAAAAACAAATAAATCACATTTACCTTCCTTTTCCTTCGTCTTCTTAGCAAGGTAATTTTGGCAGTCATGCTTTTAGTGACCTTCTACATTACAGTGGAAGCACTTGTCCTTTTTGGTCGCCTTAGCCTTTCTCTTACTCTTCTTAGTAGAGGGAGCTTTCCCCTTTCCTCATTTCTTCTTTTGGACCTTCTTAAAACCAGAAGATGAGGGTACAAACTTAGTTCCTGAGGATGAACCCTAATGGAACTTTCTGGAATTGGCAACATTTTCCTCTCCTTCTACCGGTCCCTTATCTTTCATAAGAGATTGGTAGGTTTGAAACTCATTCAGGAGAGTCATTTTGGTGTACTGGATTTTATTCAAAACCGCATTCTGGAGAATTAAAGAAAGCTCTTCGGAAGAGATTCCAGAATAAAAGACACCTGTTTTTACTCGTCAATGACTGCCCGTTCATTTCATCCACGTTGAACTGGAACATTAGGTCGAGAACGTGTTCTTTAACTGATTGGCTTTCCTTCGTACGTGCATTATAAACGTATTTAAGGGTCTCGTGCCGAATCTAAATAAATGGTTGCCCAAACATACCCTGGAGGGACTCCATGATCTCATGAGCAGTGAGCATGGCCTCATGCTTTTTGTTGAGTACATCAGATAGACTCACCAAGATATAGTCTCAGGCCTTTTTATTGGCCTTTGTCCAACGGTCATATGCATCCCTAACATTTAGAGGTGCATTTCAAGCGGGGACCTGAGGACATTCCTTAGTTAACACAAATCGCAGGTTATCAATAACAAGAAACATATTCAAGTTCGATTTCTACGTCGTGTATTTTTTGTCGTTTAATTTCTCATTTTTAAGTAAAGCGATAATTGAGGAAGACATGCTGAAAAATGAACAAATAAACAAACGTTTTAGTTATCTTTGCCTTAATCCATCACACAAAACATCCGATCAGTTTAACAAAACCAGGCAATCATAGAACCTAAATAAACTATTGATTTGATTTTGCAACGATACTTTAGAGGTTTAAGATGACAACCACCGAAGGGTGATCAGCTATCCCTCCCCTGAATTGAGACTATCTCAGCTAAGTACTAATTCTAGAACAACTCTTATTCTTATAACTCTTAGGTACCACTAATTTGGTTATGGATTCATTAACTCGTTTAATTTATCTTGTAAGTGTGACCCTATCATTTTCAAACTTCAGAGGTACGCTTCAATAAGTTACCGTTAGGAAAGACAACTGTTGAAAATTAACCTAAGAAATCCTATCCATTGTTGGAGTTTGCGTTGTTCGAAAACCTATAATCAGGCCTTTCAAAGGGATGGTCGCTCTAGGATGACACGCAAGCAGATCATAAGAATCTCACAGTGCAACCTAATAAAGGAGATCGTACGATACATTGGCACGTGACCTTCTCCCACTTACTCTAAATATTTCCCCTATTTACCTTACATTGACCTATGCAAACACATTTCGAAGGGAGGCCGTGCCCAGGGGTTCACGAAGCCGAGCATGGATCTCATGGTGTGAACTCTTAGGGACGTGAGAGTGTAAAAATGATATATCTTATATACCATTTTCTCCCACTAAAATGTTCTAATTATTTTAGAATTTTGTTATACTTAGCTAAATTCCGGTTAATGAATCTATCTAAGTTTATGCCTATTATAACTCTTATAATAAGGCCTTGATACTAAAGTTCTAGGTGTATTAAAATATTTAATTTACCTAGTGACATTACATGCTAATAGGACCTTGGTTAATTCAACTCAGGTTCCGATTCTGTCACACCCCCTCCCAAACTACCTGCTAGCTTAGTTAGGGAGATGGCGTGAAGCCAATAGACATCGTCCTCCTCTAACGATACCTGTTGACCCTGCTGAATCGTTGAACCTGATAAACATACTAATCTTAGATATAAAATACTTTACATGTAACACAACACAGCGGAACCCCTGAAAACCTTTAGACACACATGAATTGCAGTCCTGACATAACTCGGTTTGGAAAATAACCTGATAGAGATATCACAACCAAAAACATATCCAACTGGGGTTTACACAACCGCGACATCTAGTGCTTACACAACCATAAACTATCTAGTTCTTACAAAAACATTTACAATACAAAGAGACACAATGTACAACTCCACCACGTATAGAGCTTGATCTGGAAGCTTTTAGCAGAAACCAGACTTTGGCAGTTATCAGGCACCGGGAGCTCGATCTCTACCTGAAAAGTGGGAAAATTTTTTGAAGGAGTGAGCTACGAAGCCCAATGAGTGACTAAATTTAAAACTATAAATCCGCAAATTAGAACACGTGATAAACCTTTAAACGTATAAATCTGTTCAATCAAAGCGTTAAACATAAACGTGTAACGATAAAAGATTTCTCAAATATTCTGCAAGTACGTCATTAAAATCTAGCAAGGCATATCAAGTATATAAAACATTTTAACTAACATGACAAATCAACGTTGTGTAGGGCACACCCAGTACAACCAACGTTTACTAGTTCTACGATGTAGTGGGACCTGCCCAACACTCCCATTGTCTTTGTCGTAGTGAGGCCCGCCCAGCACTCACAACAGCATCGTTGTCACGGAGTACACTCAACGTCAACAACGAAATATAACATGTGTGCACACGGTACCATATAGCCTCGGTCTCAATATCTCAGTCATGTAGTCAATAAAAGTCTCAGAAAACCACATGAAAATATTAAAACATGCCTGCTTAGACATTGAGCTCGTGGCATGTTTTAATATTTTCATATGCTTAGATATTGAGCCCGTGGCATGTCTCAGAAGCCAAAAATGACTAGAACCAAAAATGACTATAAGCAGGCATGTTTTAATATTTTCATGTGGTTTTCTAAGACTTTTATTGAATACATGACTGAGATATTGAGCTCGAGGCTATATGGTACCGTGTGCACACAGGTTATATTCCGTTGTTGACGTTGAGTGTACTCCATGATAATGATGCTGTCGTGAGTGCTGGGCGAGGCCCACTACGACAAAGACGATGGGAGTGCTGGGCGGGCCTCACTACATCGTAGAGCTAGTAAACATTGGTTGTACTGGGCATGCCCTGCCCAACGTTGATTTGTCATGTTAGTTAAAATATTTTATATACTTGATATGCCTTGCTAGATTTTAATGACATATTTACGGAATATTTGAGAAAGCTTTTATCGTTACATGTTTATGTTTAATGCTTTGATTGAACAAATTTATACGTTTAAAGGTTTATCACGTGTTCTGATTTACAGATTTAAAGTTTTAAATTTAGACACTCAATGGGCTTCGTAGCTCACTCTTTCAAAATGTTTTCCCACTTTTCAGGTAGAGATCGAGCTCCCAGTGCCTGATAACTGCCAAAGTCTGTTTTCTGCTAAAAGCTTCCAGATCAAGCTCCATACATGGGTAGAGTTGTACATTGTGTCTGTTTGTATTGTAAATGTCTTTGTAAAAACTGGATAGTTTATAGTCGTGTAAGCACTAGATGTCATGGTTGTGTAAACCCCAGTTGGATATGTTTTTAGTTGTGATATCTCTATCAGGTTATTTTCCAAACCGAGTTATGTCAGGACTGCACTTCATGTATGTCTAAAGGTTTTCAGGGTTCTGCTGTGTTGTGTTATATGTAAAGTATTTTATATCTAAGATTAGTATGTTTATCAGGTTCAACGATTCAGCAGGGTCAATAGGTATCGTTAGAGAAGGACGATGTCTGTTGGCTTCACGCCATTTCCCTGACTAAGCTAGCAGGTAGTTTGGGAGGGGGTGTGACAGATTCAGTTACCATTTAGGAGGTGGTATGTAAATCGTCAACGTAAATACCTCAAGTTTAGACAGAATTGTATCGGTTGAGTTCCTTTATAACCTTAATCCTAGTTGTCCTACTTAGTCAATTTTAAAACTATTTTTTTTAAAAAAAAACTAAGTAATTATTCTAATATAATTAGAAATGTGATCTTAGGTCTAATTAATTTTAAATAATTTTAAATTAATATATTTCTCCTAAGATCTTATGTTTGCATGCAACTCTTTGTTATAGGTTAATAGTCACTAATCATTAATTTGTATAACTATTACAAATTTTAATGATTAGTTCTATAACATGCTCACTATGATTTTAATTAATTAACAATCATATTCTAATTAAAAAATTAAACCATATTACATGCATTTCATGACTTTAATATATCCATTATATTAAGCTATGGATGTTTCATGCCCAATGCATATTAATTTTGAATTAAATATAACAATTATATAATATTATGAAAATCAACCATGCATATTCATATACATTAATAAATATAACTAATATATTTTCTAATTAATGTCATGCAACATGCTTGTCCAATTCATATATTTAACACATCACATACATTAAATAAATCTTGAAATTATAAAGCATGCATTTCATACTATACATTATAACACTTATAATGTACAAAAAATGCATGAACATGGTTAACCTAAGGTGGGATTTATTTTAATGACATCCACAACGCATTTAAATAGCAAATGAACCTGCAATTTTGGTCCTTAGGATAAAGTAAAGCAGTAAATTGCAATAATTTAGCTAATTTTATCCTAAAAAAACTTTTACTGCTTTAGAACTGGACCAGAACAACCTGAATCGGCCTGAACCGGATCACCAACCTGCGAACCAAGCCAACCCAACCGAACTGGACCATCAATTGAACCATAGTCGAACCGGACTCACTTTGCTAACCCTAATTCTCTGCAGAATTGTGCAGGGATGCAGAATGTCGGCAGAATTGCAATTTTTGGCCAAAGGTCTCGATCTTAATCAGCAGGAACCCTAATTATAGACTTGAACTTATAAAAGAACGATTTACAACAACAATGTCAAAAAAAAAAAAAAAACACAAGAGCCTATATATTGATCATATCAAAATTGTAAACCTAAGGCCAAATATTGTAGAAAACATTCAATTGTAAACCATAACATTCATAATGGTAAATCCCATCATACCAATGAAAAAAAAAAAGAAAGAAAAAGAAAGAAAAGAAAAATTTAAATGGCCAAATTGATAATACAACTTGGCTCTGATACCATTTGAAACAGGTGAAAACTCTAAGGGACAACAGAAGCTAAAACACAGAACCATTTTATTTTTTCAAAATGACATTTAAAATAAAAACAATTTTGCATTGGAATAGAAGGTAATATCGATTAAGTATGCAATTCCCAAAAAGACTAATTATACAGGGGAAGAAACCCTACCTTGCAACCTTTTGACAATTTTGTAGAATTTCTACAAAACAAAACTCTTTTGTTAGAGAGAGCTTGAGAGCCCTCTCTCCCTCTGCAAAACAAAACTCTTTTGTTATAGAGAGGGATGGTGAGAGAGGGAGAGAAAAACGTGGGATTAATCCCACGTTTTCTCGTAACTTTCATAAAATGTGGGTTAATTTGTTTAATTTAAATAAAATAAAATAAATTTATTAATTAAATCATATTTAATTAAAGATCATTTGATTTCCTCTCATATAACCTATAGTTTTAATGTGCATCTAATGTATATTAAATTTAACTTAGAGTTTTGATTTAATCAATTTAATTAAATTCAAAATTTAATTAAATAAAATAATTAATTAATTCTTCAATTAATTAATCATCCAATTAAATATCATATATTTAATTTAATTTCCCATTTGAATCATATTAAAAAATAGTCCTCTCATTTAGCCTATAGTTTTAAAACGCATCCAATGCACATTATTTTTAACCTATGGTTTTCAATATGAATCTTATTCACATTAAATCAATATTTGAATTCCTTTCAAATATTTTGTTCTCTCATTTATTAATTTTGAATCATATCCAAAATTAATAATAAAGTCTAAAACAAACTTTATATTAAAATGTATCATCATACGTTAAAAAATTCCCAATTCTGAATTTGAACATTTCAAATTCAATTTGATAGCAAATTACCTCAATACCCTTTACAAGCTAGGAATGGATTTGCAGATCAGAAGCTCCAACGATGTGAGGTTAATTAGCTAAACTCATTAACCAAATTAATCAATATTCGTCAACTATGGGTACACTCCACTAAATATCCACAACTGCATTTTTCTCACTACAGATATATTTCTGTGTCCACAGATATAGACTAATAACAGCAAGTTAGTCCTTCACGAATGTTCGTAACACCAGCTGGTCAAATTACCGTTCAATTGTGGGATTCAAAATGAGTTGAATCTAGGGAATATTTATGAGAAGAAGACTGGTTTTGCTGGAGCAAGAAGAAGACTTTCTTCTACTTAGTTATTTTAGCAGCAAAACCATTTGTAGGTCTATTTTCTCAGCCAAATGAAGCTGGTTTTGATCACCTTCTTCATGCAATCCCAATTTCCATGAAGATGACAACACCTACTTTAAATTTGAAGTGGATTTGTGAGTTGGAATTTGGGTGTTTGAAAATAATTACACATAGTGGAATTTTCCAAAAAATTGAACTTTCAAGTTAAAATTCAATTTTTCTTTTAATTTTGAAAACATATTTTCAAAATTAATTTAGAAAATTCAATTTTCATTTAAAATCAATTTTCTAATTTTAAATTAATTCAAATAATTAATTTTAAATAAAATATAATTAATCAATTAAACAATTTAATTGATTAATATAATTTAATATCTAATATTAAATTATTTAATCACCAATTCCACAAACATGAATTCGCATTCATGTAATTTTAATGTTTAAATCATAGTTAAATATTATCAAATTCTCCAATTTTGTTTAATTCGATAATTAAACGTGCAATTATTTTGTTTATAATTACTAATTCTCTTAATTTGAATTTGAACATTTCAAATTCTCTCATCACTCTATTCTAAAGTTTAATCTGTTTGTGAGCTAGTAGGAGGACCTAATGGGCCTACAGATTATGGGCTCCAATAATTCGAGATTAATCGGCTAAAATCTTTAACCTGAATTAACCAACATTTGTCAACTACTGGGTCACTTCACTAAAGCCAAGTAGTTACACTTCCCTCACTGTAGCTATATTTGTGTTCACTCCATATAACGATAACTAGTAAGTCAACCCTTCATAGGTTGTTCTTAATAACGACTGGGTCAAAAGCTATTTTACCCTCGAGATTATATTTTGTTCTTTAAGTCCTACTGATCCTCTAATGAACAATTGGTTTATGATTTAATCACTAAATCCAGCCCTCTTGGGCCATTGAGAAGATGGGGCCACTTGTTCAAGACCCGAAGTCAGCACTTTAGGGAACAACCTCTCTATATCCCCTAAAAGCGGGTAGGAGTGAATTTCATCTTGCACCCTATGTTCCCAGCTATCTACCCGGACTTACCCTTGAAATGGGAGGCTTATTGAGCTGGTGCTGTTGAGCCAACCCTCATCCATGAAAATATAAGAATAATCCCGAATAAACAAAAGTTCATAGTAACTCAGAATTAAGATCAAGTTACCTAGGTCATCGCTTTGAAATAGTTAGTTTTAAACAGCAAACAACGTTATCAAGTAAGAATGACTTATTTCTTGGTCCGATCTTATACAAACTCTTTGCATAGGACAACCCACTCGCATGTCTTCACATGAACGAATCTGGATCACTTCGTTTGTAACACTTTACAACAATTACAACATTTACAAAGTGGGCTGCATTCGATAATGTCCTCATAATAAGGTACCTAGCCTTATCCATATACTATAGATCATTTTGGCTATTTACTTGAACTTGATCCACTCTTATGTCTCCACATAAACTTCAAGTACTCATGTAATAATCATGGATCTTAGTTTATTGGATTTAGATTATTTCTAAAAAGAAATGAGCAATTCAAGCATTCAATAACGATTTTATTGAATCAAACTTCAATAACATCTATTGATTGATAGAATAAGTTTATTGTTTACAAACCACGAGTTTTAGGACATAAAACCCAACAGGCTAGTGATTTGTTCTTTCAATCCTTGATAATTTGAATCCCTAGAACAAATTGTGCTTCACCCAAATCTTTCATTTGGAACAGATTCAGCAAGGGAATCATCTGACTCTTTATCTGGTTCAACAAGTTCTTCTTTAACTGAGGATTGAAAAGCAAATCCCTTATTCTTCTTCTTGAATTTTCCACCTAAATACATTTCAAACGTAAGCAAGGAACCAAATAATTTATCCACTCTCAGCTTTGTTATGTCTTAAGCTTCCTCAATAGCAGTGACTTTCATGTCAAATCTCTTTGATAAAGATCTAAGAATCTTCCACACATGTTTTTCTTCTGAAAGTTTCTTTCCAAGGGAAAACTGCTCATTTTCAATGTCTAATAGCCGGAAATTGAATTCAGCAATGCATTCTTCATTAATCATTCTAAGATTCTCAAATTTTGATGTCAACAATTGCAACCTTGACATCTTGACTCTAGAAGTTCCTTTATGAGCAACGGATAATATATTCCATGTCTCCTTAGCAGAGACACAAATATTAATTAGTCTGAATATGGTGCGGCCTACACCATTAAATATGGCGTTCAAGGCATGAGAATTCCCCAATGAAGTTTCATCCTCTTCTCTAGACCATTGAAACTTTGGCTTCGAGATTTTCTTTCCATCATCAGTTTCAATAGTGGGATGAGACCACCCAGAGACCAGAAACTTCCAAGTTTTGCTATCTATTGACTTCAAAAAGGCATTCATTCGAGCTTTCCAATATGAAGAATTTATTCCATCTAGAATTAGAGGACAAGTGGTAGAACCACTTTCTTTAATCCCATCCATGATAGAAGCACCGAGGTGAAGGTGACCAGCTCTGATACCAATTAAAAAAGCAATAGGATGACTCCCCACTTGAAATACGGATGTTCAACGGAAGGCACTGACAAGCATTGTAACTACGAAAATACTAACAAGTAAACAAGTAAAGATATACAGAAGTTGGTAATCCAGTTTAGTAAAATTTTCTCTCCAAGAGAGAGCAACTCATTTACAATGTCAAACAGCTAAACATTGAATTCAACAATGGATTCTTCCTCCCTTGTTTATGACCGCCTCAACTAAGAACATATGAATTATTCAAAAGATATAAAATTCTTACTTACTTATACTTAATATGCTATGCTACCCTCAGGTGTTACACCAACAACCTCAAAGCCCATCTTTTTTCAATTTCTAACAACCATGGCAACCCACAACTCTTCATAAAAATCAAGATCTCCTTGAATTCACCCAACTTTTAAACTCCAGCTGAAATCTTTTCTTCTCTACCCACCAGCTCCTACTTGACCTCACCCAACTGTCTTAATTCTTTTCTCTCCTCCATTTCTGCTGCCAACTGATGTTTAACCTCAACTTTGTTCACACTCAACCTAACTTCCCTTTTCTAGATTTTCCTTATTTTAAACTAAATTTTGACTTCATTCATTTTCATCCCTTTCTTTTGTTAATTAATTTCAACCTTTTATTCAATTCCATTTATTATCTTTAAATTATTTCCATTTAACTTTAATTCTCATTGCTAAATGAAAGTGGAGGTCCTTACAAATATGGCGACGACGGCTGGAGCATAGGTAGAATTGGCGACGACATCACCAAGAATAAGATGTAGTGAAAAGTATGGCTGATTTAATGAAATTTCTTTTACTTGTAAATTGATAAAGTGATTAAAAATTGAAGTCATTTATAAACTATAGATACTAAGCATGTAATCATTTTTTTTGTTTTGATTTTTAAAAATTAAATCTATTTTCTTCTAAATTTTTACCATAATTTGTATCAAATTACAAAAACAAAAGCAATTTTTTGAGATCCGTTTGGTAACCATTTGGTCTTTTGCGTTTCTTTTTCAAAATTAAGTCTATTTCATCCACATTTCTTATCATGATTTACATGTTTCTTAAGTATAATAATTGAATTCTTAGCCAAATTCCAAAAATAAAAACAACTTTTTGAAAGCTACTTTTTCAGTTCTCAAAATTTGGCTTGGTTTTTTAAACCATTGATGAAAAATAAATAACAAAGGAAGAAATTTGGAGGTGAAAGTAATGTCCATAGACTTAATTTTTAAAAACAAAAAGAAAAAACACAATAGTTACTAAATAGAGGCTAAGTTGTTAGGTAATAAAAATTGGCACTTAATTTTGGAGAAAATTTTCATGATAAGGACTTAAATTGTTACAAACTTCAAAACTTTTTGAAAACATTCATTTTATTCTATTTTGTTCATAAGCTTCTAAGTTTATTCTATTTTAGTCACTTTTGAAAGAAAATCATTTTTTCCTCACTTTGTTACTTTTTCAAACCTAAATAAACCTTTTTCAATGTTGGCCTCTAACTTATTTGATTTTAAAAGATACTAATATTAGCATACTAGTACACATATTTAAAACTGCACCATTAATTTGTTAAAACTTAAAATAAATTAATAAGAATCACGTTTTTTTATTTTGAAAATTTGTGGACTAAAATAGATATTCGTAAAGTTTACAGATAAAAGTGAAATCAAGTTAAAAGTTTGAGAATTAAAATGGATCTTTTAAATGGTTTTTTTCAAATAAAAGAAAATGAGTCAACTTATTTATAAATATAACATAATGTTAGTCTATCAACAATAGACCGCGATAGACATCTATCATGGTCTATCGACATCTATGATAAATGTCTATTGTGATCCTGATAGACTGACATTTTACTATGCTTGATAATATTTTCAGTAATTTTACTATTTAAAATAATTATCCTATTTTAAAATTTAGAGACTAAAATAAAATAAAGTTGAAAGTTTAAAAATTAAAATAGGGTTTAAAATTTTGTTCCCTAAAAAATGTGTTTATTTATATTTTGACTACTTCAAGCATTTTTCTATTTTTTTTTTACCTTATTTCGGAAAAAAGGGTTGATTCTCACATATCTTTACAAAATTTGTGTTCATGTTAAACATAATATATATGTCCTTATTTTGAAACATATATATAAAATATATGTGTGTGTAAAATGTACGATTATAACTAATGTATGTCACTTTTTAACTCCTCTTTTAATGAAAAAAATAAACATTTATTCTATATTGTGTTGAAAAGGAAAAATATGTTAATATTTAGAACAAGTTTGAAAATTTTGGCTACAGTAGTTTTGTAGTATTGGCATATACTCTCATCCAAGAAGTTGAAAGTTCAATTCTCCATCCCATAATTGTTATTAAAAAAAGGGGTTTGAAATTTTGTAGTAAGGCATATGGAAAATCTTAATTTCATGAGTACAAAATTTTTAATCGGTGTTGGAGCAACATGTAAAATTACTAAGTTTGGTGTGTTAGTTAAGAGGCAGTTGTAAAAATAGCAATAAGACTCAAAATTTAGATCAGCTCTTGGAGTCGGTCAATGATAGATTATATTGTTAAAGAAGTCTATCAACGAGAGAGCCTATCATTGATAGATTTTTCTATTTTTGCAATTCTTAAAAAAATGTTGCTAAACGCTTAATTATTAGCCATAAAGATATTATTTATTGCAAGTACCTATTAGATTAAGGATTAAATAAGACATGAAATTGATATTTTTTAGTTGTAGGATTCACGAACTCTGTGGACCAAACAAATAGTGGAGTCAACAATTTCATTCTCTCTAACTATAACTCGAGCCAAACTCTCCAATGTATTCTATTTGATTTCTAAAAACTTAATACAATTTGAAGCAAAAATATTGTTTTGGTGTTTGAAGTTTGGAGTTAACGTCTATTTCGTTTTTGATAATTAAAAATATATAGTTTAGTCTTTGAAATTTCAAAACTCCAAGCCTGAGATTGTCGACATGCCTCGAAATAACTCGATCGAGCAATCAAGGTTTAGATTTACAACATGAAGTGTAACTCGAGAAAACAATGATGCTAACCAACGTGTGGAAGGGCTAGCTATTATTATTCATGGGCATTGTGGGAGGGTTTGAAGTTCACATATGGAACAGAAAGAATAAGAGGAAGAATAGGTGTGTAGATATAACAAAAAATTTAAATTTCTTACCTGAAGAAAACGAGTTCATGTCAATTACCACTAAATTATGCTCATTTTGGTGTCAAACGTATTTAAAGAATAGAACCCATAAAAAGTCAATTTCACATTAATATTGGGCTGAAATTGATTTTAACTATCCGATGTTCACTTTAGGTATTAGATTATTTTGACCGATGTTTATTGAAATCATTCTAAAAGGTGTGAGAATTTTCAATTTTTTCTTCACTAGAACTCTAAATTTTAAGAAATAAAAGTTTAGAAGCCAAAATCGAAGGGCTTATGGAAAATTATTCTTTTGTAAAAAAGAAATATGATTATACCTTATCTAGTTGAGCTATGGATTTTGTCACCCTCAATCGAAAAGAAAAAAAAATCAGTAGAGCTATATATAGGAAGGAAATCAAATAATATCAATTTGAATCTAAATTTTAGGATCGTTTGATAATCATTTTATTTTTTGTTTTGTTTTTAAAAATTAAGTCAATAGACACTACTTCCACCTCCAAATTTCTTCCTTTGTTATCTCCTTTTCACCAATGCTTTAAAAAACCAAATCAAATTAAACCAAGCCAAATTTTGAGAACTAGAAAAAGTAGTTTTCAAAAAGTTGTTTCTTTTTTTGGAATTTGACTAAGAATTCAACCATTGTACTTAAAAATAAATGCAAATCATGGTAAGAAATGTGGATGAAATAGTTTTAATTTTAAAAAACAAAAACAAAAACAAAAAACCAAATAGTTAACAAACGGGGTCTTAGTTTCATCAAATTGGACCTCAGCTCTTGCAATGTTTACCCTTAGTTTAATTTTTTTTCACTAATTAACTGATTAATTTAAATAAAAATTGTACAAAAACCTTCATAAACTCATTTACTTCAATAAACTAAAAATATGAACAAAAATTTTTTGACAAATGCACAAAAATTCAGTTGTCGCTGGTCTCTAAAATAGTATCAATTTCTTATCATATATACATTTTTTTGTAGCACTTTATACCATTTGTAACACTTACAAAACGGGCCACACTCGTAGTTTCACTAGGATAAGGTATCCCTTCTTATCCATATACTACAGACCATTTAGGTTATCACTTAAAACGCAATCCACTTGTATATCACCACATACATGTTTAAGTTACAACAATAACCATGGATCTTAGTTTATTGGTTTGTGGTTAATGCAACTAAAATATCTCATATTTCATAGACTAAAGTAAATAAAATATCATATATTATAAATCACAAAATTTTTGTTCATACCAGTGTCTACAAACTTCAGGATCGTGTGAGATTTAAGGCATCAACCCCAACACTCCCTACTCGGACAAATCCCCAAAATGGTAGGCATATTGAATCGACGAATCTGGCCACTCTCATCCATACAGATCAAAGAATCACCCTCACAAACAGGAGTTCACAACTCATTTAAGATTAAGGTTAAGTCACATATGGTCATCCTTGTGAAATGTAAGTCTCTTCAAGTATCGGTGTTATAAAGAGAGACTAATCATTTTGCGGTCCGATCTTATACAAACTCTTTGTATAAGATACTCCCACTCAAATGTCTCCACAGAACGATCAGGATCAGATCATTTGTAACACTTTATAACAATTGTAAGAATTACAAAGTGGGTCGTATCTGTAGCGTCACTAGGATAAGGTACCCAGCTTTATCCATATACTACAAACCATTCAGGTTTTTAATTAAACATGAACTACTTGTATGTCAAACCACATACATGTTTAAGTTATATTAAAGGAAATTGAAGAAAATAGCAAAATCAGGGGGTGCCTTTTGATTTTGGTCAAAAAACAGAAATAATAAGATTTTTGGAAAAGGCATAATGTGCACATGACATATTTTTTAATCCCCAAATTGCCCTTGGTACGGTCGATTAACAGTTTTTTAGAGTACTGTGTAATTTCTATAGCGTGTATAAATTCTCAATAAAAATACAGTGTAAATGGAATTGTTTGTTATGGGACCGTGTATCAATTCTCAATTAAAAAATACAGTGTAAATTGAATTGTCAGTTATTGTTGGGATTGATACCCTAAATCTCGTAGGGTCCTATAGTTTATAATTGTAATGTACAAACATCTTCTTATTTAATAAAATATATGATGTTTTATTTCAATTTGAGTTGTATTAACCACAAACCAATAAACTAACATCTAATGTTATCTTGTAGCTTAAACATGTATGTAGAGACATATGGGTGGATCATGTTTTAAGTGATAACCTAAATGGTCTGTAGTAAATAGATAAGGTTGGATACCTTATTCTGGTGACACTACTAGTATGACTTGTTTTGTAGATGTTACAATTATTGTAAAGTGCTACAAATGATCTGATCCTGATCACTCATGTTGAGACATGTGAGCAAGGATATTCTATATAAAGAAGTTTGTATAAGACCAGACTACGAAATGTTTAGTCTCATTATATAAGGTCGTTCATAATAGAGACTTACATTTCACCAAGATGACCATAGGTAACATGACCTAAATCCTGAATGAGTTTTGAACTCCTGCCTATGAAGGCGGTCCCTTGATTAGTATGGGTGAGGGTGGCTAGATTGTCGACTCAATAAGCCTACCATTTTGGGGATTCTTTTGATTGTAGAGCTGTGAACACAACTACGTAAGAAGGAATTCACTCTTTCCCCAACATCGGGGTAAGTGGATAAATTGCTCCCTTAAGGGCTGAATGGGGGGATTGAACAATGTGGCGCCAAATCCTCTCCTAGCTCAAGAAGGGTTTGATCATAGTTGGACTATAATTTATTGTTCATTAGAGGTGTGATACTTAAGAAGATAGATGTAACTATAGGGAAAAAACGGTAATTTTGGGCTAACTATACTTACGAGCAATTTGTGAAAGGTTATCGTACTGTTGACTGGTTAAATCCAATGGACACAAACATATATATGTAGTACAAAGAGTGTAGTTGTCGGTCTTTAGTGAAGTGTTCGACAGTTAATTGATAGTGAATAATTTAATTAAAGAGTTTAATGAATTATTCACGTACCGTTGGAGCTACAAGCTATAGGTCCATGCTCAACGAGAATAAATGAGAATTAGTTTTTGGATTAATCTGATTTGTTCAAATTAATGAAATTAATTATATGTGATATAATTAATTTAATTCTAATCATATATGATATAATTACTATAATGTATTTGATACATTATAATACAAAGTTTATTTGAGAGGAAATAAACATTTGAATGTGATTCAAATATTAATTATATGAATTTGATTCATATGATTAAATTTAATACAAAGTGGATTTATATTAAATGTCATAAGTGAGAGAATAGGAACTATATGTTATATTGTATATGATACAATAGAGAAACTATAGCTTATAGGTTATATTTGATATAACATATAGTTTAATATATATATATTATATGATAAGGTAGTTATCATATAAATTTATATATTAAATGATTTATTAAATANATGTTATATTTAATATAACATATAGTTTAATGTGTATATTATATGATAAGGTAGTTATCATATAAATTTATATATTAAATGATTTATTAAATAAATTAATTATTTAATTTATTTAAAATCATGTTTTTTTGGAGGGAGTTGTAACTCCCTCCCCCCCTTTCTCTCTACTACGTGATAGTGGGGCAGACTATTTCATGTTCTTTCTCTGGTGTTTACTTTCATAGAGAACGAGATCTCACATTACTTGTCATTCTTCTTCTCTCTTTTCTTCTCTCTAATTCCCTCACCAATATAGCCAGAGCCCGCATCCTCTTGGATTCTCACCCAAAGAATACCAAGGTCTCCTTCACGATGGTGCCCAATTGGAGTTCGAGAGATTTTTCATTGAAGAACGGTCTTCGAAGATAAGGGTTCTTGAACCCAAAATTATTCTCTGTAATTTATTGTAAGCATGCTGTAAATTCATTAGATGCATATTTTTATTCTTTCTTTGTAAAATTCTGTGTTCTATAAATTTTGGGATTTGGGTATGATCCCCACTTCCACTCACAAACCTTTAATAGGGTTCCTTCCGTGATGAGACTTCAACCTAATGGATTCAAGAGATAAAGGTGTCGGATTTTTCTGCCATTTTAAAATATGAATTGGCGGTTTCATATCTATTTTGATTTGATTTAACCACTTATATTCAAAATTAATCAATCTTTAATTTGTTCATAACTATTTTTATTTTTATTTATAATATATCTTTAGATTTTACATTATTTTATTCGTTATTTATTATTTTAAATTTGGATTAAATTTTTTTATCATAATTAGGATTTTACTTAATATTTTACACATATTATCATCCAACAAACTATATATTTCATAAATTTTGTCATTTTTTGTATTTTTTCTAGTCACCTTTTATTCATTATCATTTTATCATTTTATTATACTGTTAATTTGTCTTTTTGACAAACAAATAAGTATTCACTTTTGCAATCTTGTTATTTTTGCATTGACTCTACAACGAGTTAAGTTGAATACAGTGTAATTGTAAATAAATAAGCTCTTCCTAATTTTTTTCCCCCAAATTATATTTGAATTTATATTTTATCATCAAATTATTTTTTATCTAACTACTTATCGAATTAATCACAATAAACAAAAACTTCCTATTTTTTCTCTTCAGTTTATATTTGAATTTATCTTTATTATCAAATTTGATTTTATCTAACTAACTTTCAATTTATATTTGTTACAAGTTCAATTGTATCTAAATATTTTTTTTTTCATTATTTTTGTTCATATTTTCGATTTTTACAATTTTTCATATAGAAACACATAAAAATGGGTTATTGTACTTAAAAAGATATATATATAATTGGGAATTAAACTTTAAATGTTTGAAACATGTGTGTGTATATATATATATATATATATATATATTGTCCAATTCATCATCATCATCATCATTATTATTATTAAAATAAGATAATAAAAAATCATAAATCTCATCTTCTTCATCTTCTTCACTTAGTCGCCTCCTTTTTCTCCTTCCCAATCTCATGTTTGCGGTCGTGGGTACAACAATCCTTTCTTGAATTCTATTTTCATGGCTAGTTTTTTATGACCACCCTCATCAGGTCATCGACCTTTTTTGCTTGCACACATGTTTCATTGTTTCTACTTTGAACATCGTTTTCATTTGGGGGTTGATAGTATTTAAAGTTAGCTTTCAAGATCCTATGAGTAAAATGATCACATGGAATGAAGATGATGAAACTCCTTACAACTTGTTTGGTGTCAAACACAATCATATCTTCAATAGTCATATCGTCTGAAGTTGCAATTCCTTCAAATACTCACTTGCCAATAACAACTCCATTGGTACAATCAACTTTACTCTTTCTCACCTTGGAGGAAGTCCATCATTGTAGACATCCATGAGTTTCTAATAAACCCCACTGCTTGGCGTCATCTTCCCTTGCATACACTTGTTCTATAGGCAGCTGGAAGCGTTAAGGACCATATTGGGTGATTTTTAATTTTTGCTTCTAGAATGTTTAGATACTATGTATTTGTGGTTCTAGAATGTTTGGATAGAATGTATTTGTGGTGTTTGAATTGTTTTTGAAGCAGTGTATCTTTGCATTCTTGTTTGTATTTAATTTTGTTGTTTTAGGGTAGTCTTATTATTTACTAATTATTATTTTCTATTATATAAATTCGTTTTTCTATTTTTGTAATTTTGAATCATTTTTTTTCCATTTTACCAAATGGAACTTTAAAATTTGTTATTTCTCTTGTCAGCCCTTACATTAAATAACCTTTGATCTTAGTTTATTGGATTTTGGTTAATGCAGGCTAAATGTCGAATGAAATAACACTTTATTTTATTAGATAAATGATTGGTGTACAAATAATTTACAAACTACGAAACCCATGAGATTTAGGGCATCAACCCTAACATCACCATCACACACTCACGTTCAATGCATCATATATACACTTCCATTTTTACCATTCATTTTCATCACCATCACTTGTAGTTAATTCATCAATTTAGTTGCACAAACATT
The DNA here is from genome assembly GCF_009727055.1 of Benincasa hispida. Taxonomy (NCBI): domain Eukaryota; kingdom Viridiplantae; phylum Streptophyta; class Magnoliopsida; order Cucurbitales; family Cucurbitaceae; genus Benincasa; species Benincasa hispida. The sequence goes on along the minus strand of NC_052352.1, from coordinate 54,875,810 downwards.
TATCAACGCATTGATCGGATCAACTTGTGTCTGCACCCATTTCAATCTTTTAAGTTCAACATTTATTTTCAGTACAAAGTCCTTGTATTTGACCTTGGTTCTCACCAAGATACCTTCATTAAGTTTATACTTGGGCTTAATTTAGGAAAACTTATAGGAAATAGAGAATATTTTTCTTTATCAATATTCAACGCAACAAGCTCTTAGCGTCCTTGCTGGGGCCTCTGGCAACTGATTAATGTGAATTTTTTTTTATTGATTATCGTAGGTACCACCTTGATTGAAGACGTATTGTACGTATAGTAAAAAACATTCAAACATTGTATGAGTGGTGATACTCAACCCAAGTTTAGACTTGACCCAGAGATCGAGAGAACTTTCCATAGGAGATTTTGGAATAATCGACAACGAAGACAATGGAATAGACGAATGGCAAATCAACAAAACAACCCCATTACACCCAATACAACCAATGATTTATTGGCGTCAGCCCACCCAACACTCCTAGCCCATGATCATAATAGGCCTATTAAGGAGTACGCATCACCCAATTTATATGATTTCTATCTCGGAATCATACATCCAACATTTGAAGGAGCGAATTCGAGATAAAACCTGTAATGCTCCAAATTATGCAAACTGCTAGACAATTCAAAGGAGCTCTTAGAGAAGATCCCCATGCTCATTTGAAAAGTTTTATAGATGTAACACGTTCTCGATTTCGAGGATTACATCTGAAGATATCTGGTTGTCAATATCTCCTTTCTCTTTGAGAGACAAGTAAGATAATGGGCAAACTCACTAGAACCATGAGAAATCACCACGTGGAATTAAGTGGTGAAACATTTATGCATAAGTATTTCCCACCTACATTAAACACTCACCAAAGGAGAGATTTTACAAACTTTTTAACAAAAAGAAGGGAGACACTCAGTGATGCATGGGTGGGGTTTAAGAAGCTCGTCAAAAACTGCCCATATAATGGATTACCGGAACTGGGTGCAAATGGGTGTTTTCTATGATAGGTTGAATAAACCATCACAACAAGCTACAAATGCCTGCTATAGCGGGAGGATTGCTTCAAAAAACATACACATAAGCAAAAGCCATTTTGGAAAGAACATCTAGAAACCACGAAGATTGTGTTGGGATTGATGCCCTAAAGTCTCGTGTCCTGAGTTTGTAAATAGTTTGTACGAATGCTTGTGTTATTAATATATGATATTTACTTCACATCTTGGTTCTTTGCTCAGTTGCTTGTTTTATCTGCTTTACCACAAACCAATAAACATAAAATCCCTTATTATCTGTATGTGACTCAAACATGTATGTGGTGACATACAAGTGGATCATGTCTTAAGTGATAACCAAAATCGTCTGTAGTATATGGATATAGGAGGGAAACCTTATCCTGGTAACGCGACGGATGCGTCCCGCTTTGTGGAATGGTCACAAGTGTTGTGACTTGTCACAGATGGTCTGATCCTGATCATTCTTGTTGGAGACATGCGAGCGGGGGCATCCTATACAAAGAGTTTGTATAAGACCTGACTACAAAGTATTAACGTCTCGTTATATAACACCATTCATGATAGAGACTTCACTTCACTAGGATGATCATAGGTAACATGACCTCAATCCTTAGTGAGTTGGGAACTCCTGCCATTGAGGGCGGTCCTTTGATTTTTATGGGTGCAAGTGGCCAGTTCGCCAATTCAAACCTACCATTTTGGGGATTTGTCTAATTTGGGAGCTAGGAACTCAGCTACACAAGATGGAATTCACTCATTCCCTGAAACAAGGGTAAGTAGATAGATAGCTCATTTAAGGACTGATTCCATGGCTTGAACGATGTGACACCATACACCTTCTCTTTGCCCGAGAGGTGTTCACAAATAGTTGAACTATGTTGTATTGTTCATTAGAGGAATCAGTGATACTTAAGGAGTGAGATGTAACTACAAGGGCATAACGGTAATTTGGCCCAGTTGTACTTACGAACATCTGTGAAGAGTCATCGTACTCATGATTGGTTATATCCGATGGACACAGAAATATATCTGTGGTAAAAAGAGTTCAACTATTGGTCTTTAGTGGAATGTCTGACAGTTAACGGATGGTGGATCTCGTGGCTAAAGAGTTTAGTCAGTTATTCACGTACCGTTGGAGCTTCGAGCCACAAGTCCATTAGTTCCCCTATGTAGCTTGGAAAAGTTGAGAACTAGTATTTGGATTAATTTGAAATGTTTAAATTAACAAGAGGAAGTATGATTATATATTATATAATTGGACTGGTTAATTATATATGATATAATTGCCTAAATGTATAAGATACATTATTTTGGAGGAAATTAGATATAAATATGATTTATATCAAGTAGAGGAGAAAATAATATAGTAGATACGTGACATCAAACTATAGGATATAAATATAATATGATTATATTAATTAATTAATTAATTGGTTAATTATATGATAATTAATCCAATTTTCACGTTTGGACGTGGGTTAGTGGGAACGTTGGTTACTGTAACCGATGAGTTAAAATGAAAATTGTTTTCATTTTTGCATCGTCCGTCATTCGCCCAAAGAGAATTCGGAAGTGCGCATTGGTGAAAGTAAATGATCGCTTGAGAGACTATACGATAGCTCTTCTCCACCTAAACGATCATCCACCTCGCGCTAAACGATCACACTCTATTTCCTACACGATCGAATAGCTTCTCTAAACGATCGTATAGTATGCTAGTTTTACTAATGATCGTGTACCTTTTCCTAAACGATCGTTCAGTAAATCCTACACGATCGTGTAGCTTCTCCTAAATAATAAGCACTTCTGCTGTGCGATAGCATTGTTTTCCCTCCCACTTGCTTATCGCCTACACAATTTGTGTTTCCTCCTTCCTCTACCAAATTCACCAAAGCCCACCCTTTGGGTTTTCACTCCGAAAATACCGGGACTCTTTAGTGGTGGTGTCGTCCCATTGCGGTCATGAGTTCGCGTTGTTCGTGTTGCTGCAGTCGACATTTCTGCTGGACATTGGTAGATCGCGTGGAGGTTTTCCGCTGCGTTGGAGTGTTAAAGTTTGAAGACCGTCTTCAACTGGTATGACACTCTTTCCCTTATGATTTTATCTTATTCTTAGCATGCCGTTAATTAAGATGATTGCATAACTGTATATGTTGAATGTATAATGTTGTATTTCGGTCACGGTGAGATCAGAGCGATCTGAACATGCTCATGGAATTCTTGGAATGAGATCCTTTAGATTGGTAGGACAACGGTTACAGGATACGTTCTGCAGATAGACGCAGAGGTAGTGCTGGAGTGTTAGAAACTAACATGGTCACCACTATTGGATTTTATGCCTTAAAACTCATAGATTGTAAATGTAAATAATTGAATGTCATCAATAAATAACTATCAATGTTATTTCAACAAGTGTTATTGATTGTGTTGTATTCATGTTGTCTTAATAACTCTAAATCCAATAAACTAACATCCTAGACTATCTTATGAGTCTTGAACTGTATGTAAAGACATACAGGGATAAATGTTTAAGATACAGCCTAAAGGGTCTATAGTATGGGATAAGGGTGGGTACCTTATCCTTGTGACACTATGGATACAACCCACTTTGTATTTAATACAAATGCAATGATCCAACACACTCGTATATGTGACATGCGAGTGGGAGTATCCTATACAATGAGTTTACATAAGACCGGACCGCGAAATAGCAACCACTAGATGTAACTCCGTTGACTAGTTAGATTTCTATTTCAATTGGATGACCTAGGAACCTTAGTCTTAATCGTTAGTCTATTATGAACTCATATTCACGAGGGATTGTCCTTTGATTTGTATGGTGAGAGTGGCCAGTACACTGACTCAATAAGTCTACCATTTTGGGGACAAGACCGAGAGGGGAGCTGGGAACATAATAATACAAGATGGATTTCACTCATTTTTTACTATAAGGTAAGTAGATGAGTCTTCACTTAAGTGGTGTCTCCGAGACTTGAAAAAAGGGTTATACTCTCTTATTGGCCCGAGAGGAGTTTCTGTTTAATGGTTGGACTATAAACAGGTTATTCATTAGAAGAGCACTGGTACTTAAGGATACAGAGGTAGCCTAGGGGTAAAACAGTAATTTGATCTAGCTGGTGTTATGAACACTCTGAAGGACTAACTTGGTGTTATTAGTCTATATCTGTGGACACAGAAATATATCTGCAGTGAGAAAAGTGCAGTTGTGAGTGTTTAGTGGAGTTTAACCACAATTAATGAATATTGATCAATGTGGTTAACGAGTTTAGCCAATTGATCCATATTATTGTAGTTTTTTATCTGAAGGTCCACGAGGTCCCCTTCCTAGCTCGTAAAGAGAATTGAGGTATTGTGTCATGAATAGAATTTGAAATATTCAAATTCACTTAGGGAAAAATATAATTTATAATGATACATTATAATATAAAATTATATTTTAATTAAAATTTATAATATATAAATCTAATTTTGGATATGATTCAAAATTAATTTATGGGAGAATTAAATATTTAAAGGAGTTCAAATATCAATTAATACATTATTACTATAAGTTAAAATTAATGTGTATTAGATGTACATTAAAACTATAGGTTATGAGAGAAATATAATTGAATATGATTCAAATATAGGCTAAATTAAATATTTGATATTTAATTTGGTAATTAATTAATTGGAGAATTAATTAATTAATTAATTAATTAATTTTATTAACTAATTGAATTAAAACTATAGGTTATGTGAGAGATTGGTTCATTTAAATATGATTTAAATAAAATCATTAATTAAATAATATTTAATTAGTTATTAATTTAATTAATTATTACTTTTTAAATTAATTAATTAATTAAATTATTTGATTTATTAAAATCAAATTTTAACTCTCTCTCCTTTGATTATAATCCTGCAAAAATTGAACAACAGAGGTAATCGCAATTGATACACATAAACGTTCTGTGAAAAAAATTTGTCTCCAAAATTTCTCCTTTGCTTCCCATTATTCATTTTGGTTCGCAACAAACCAATCTAAAATCTCAGAGAAAATGAGGGTTTTCGATTTGGTGGTGTTCGAGATTTCAATCCCAAAGGAGAATTGGCCATTTCGTTTGAGTCATCATACAAAAGTAAGTTTTGTTCCCTTTCTTTGTAAGGTTAGATCTCTTAATTATTATGCATGCTTAACCTGGAAATTTTATAGTAGGCTGAGTTTTTTTGGTCTCTGTGATTTTTTTGTTTATTTCCCAGTGTAATGATATTTCATAATTTCTAAATTAATTTCGAGAAAAGGTTCTGATATTTTCTGCTACGCTAGGACTTTTATCCCTACAACTGCATTGCAAGCTCGGATGACAGCAATGACAAATCTATTGAAAACCATGGTGTTGAACCAGGTTAATGCAAGAGGCATCAATCAAGTCTGTGCGGTGAACCAAGTGGTTGAGGTAAGTTGCGTTGGATGCGGGGAACCTCATAAATTTGACATTTTCCTAAATAACTCCCAATCAATTTGCTTTATTAGAAACAACCCGTACTCAAACATGTATAACCAGGTTGGAGAAATCATCCCAATTTCTCCTAGAGTGGAAATCTACAACAAACTGACCAATCAAGGGGTCAACAAGCAAGTAGAGGAACACTACCAGGTTTACATGAAGGAAACCAAGGTCAAACGCAACAACGATCACAGCAAGCCTCAAGTTCTTCCTCACCATTAACAGATATTCTGAAAGAATACATACAAAAGAACGGTGCACCATTGTAGAGTTAGCCACGTTAATTCGAAACTTAGAACTTCAAATGGGTTAGATAGCCAAAAAGCTGAAAACCCGACTGTGGCGAACATTTCCAATTAATACGGAAGTGCCTAGGAACCCAAGAAGTTCATGCAAAGAGAAGTGTCAGATGATGATACTACGAAATAGGAGATCTTTGACCACTAATCAATCAGAGACAAGCAACCCATCAATCCAACATCAATTGACCAAACCAATAATCAATGGACAGCAGCTGAACCGACACAAGAAAAGTCAATGCAAAATGGTTCAACACAATGCAAGAAGGAAGGATAATGAACGCATAGTCTCATCTGCGAGCATTTTGACTTCTGGGGCAACACTTGAGTTATGTCCACCTCCACCTTTTCACCATCAAATAAAGAAAAAGAATAACGATAACTAATTTAGACGCTTCCTTGATGTACTTAAGCAGCTTCATATTAATATGAAGCTTGTAGAGGCCCTAGAGCAGATGCCAAACTACATTAAATTTTTTAGAGATATCCTGATAAAGAAGGGAAAACTCGATGAATTTGAGACTGTCGCATTAACGCAAGAAAGAAGTGTGTTCTTTAAGCATAATATTCCTGAGAAGATGCAGGACTCCAGAAGTTTCACCATTCCTTGCTCAATAGAAGGGATAGATGTAGGTCACGTATTATGTGACCTGGACGCCAGTATTAATTTGTTGTCATTGTCAATCTTCAAGAAATTAGAGACTGGGGAGGCTTGACCTACAACTGTATCTCTCTAGCTCACTGACAGATCCATCACACATTTGAAAGACAAAATTGAGGATGTATTTATTCAAGTAGACAAGTTTATATTTCCCATTGGTTTCATAATAGTTGATTATGAAACCGATAGAGACATGCCCATCATTCTTGGCAGACCCTTTTTATCTACTGGAAGGGCTCCGATAGATGTCCACCAAGGCGAGCTAATCATGCTGGTAAACGATCAGCAGGTAAAGTTCAATGTATTCAACGCATTGAAATACCCTGATGAATTGGAATCATGCAACCTGCTGGAGGATGTGGAATAGAGTAGTGACAGTGAAGAGACTGAATCAGACTCTTTATCAGTGAGTAACGAGGAAGAACAATCCATTGAGTCAGTTTTTGCATTGGGCGACTTGAAACAAAAAATTTGAATCTCTTGGCCTTGACAACCGATAAACAAAGAAAGCGAAACCATCAGTTGAAGAACCACCATCCCTGGAACGAAAGCCTTACTAGCACATCTAAAGCATGCCTATTTGGAGAGGAATGTTAAGCGAGAACAGAAAGGAATAGCAAAATAAATCTGCTGCCAGGGTCTATCCCTGCGGCAAGTGACCCTGAAGAGTTCATGTCCAGCAAGCACGTCTCCATCAGTTCTAATGAGGGTTCAATTAGAAGGTTATTTGAAGCGTTTGAGAAAAAGACAGCTGAGAAGAAGAAGATGGAGAAGAATGAAGAGCAGTTGACTGCAAGGCCTTTGAAAAAAAGAATATTGAAAAAGAGAATAATAGAGAGATGTTGGCCGCATCTAAGGCCATTGTTGTTGCAGAGTTGGATGATGAAGAAGAGGAGGATGTGCCTTTTTAAAGGAAAATAAAGCAAAACACCAATGTTAAACCAACTGGTGAACGCGTAGAAGAAGATATGCACAACGAAAAGACCAGTAGTCTTGAGGTCGTTATCGTGGCATCCTCTGTGAAGCGGTTACAAAGTCAATTGGCGGAAAAGAAGAAGAAGGTAATGCAAGAGCTTTGCAAGTTGAGGGAAGAAACACAATTCTTCATCGTTGCAGCAGGTGTCAAGCAAGCGTCAAAACATTGTTTCCTTTGTTGATTGGTTTCTGCATGTGTCGTTGTTGTCGTCGCTGTCGTTAGAAGGAACCTACACCACCGCTCGATGATTGATGGAGGAAGAACATCGTTCCAATTTGATTTAATTTAATTCATTTTAATTGATTATTATTCTTTTTACTAACTCAAACAATTCACATCTTTTCTTTTTTCCATTTTTTCCTACCTTTCCCTAAAAGAGAACAATTACCTTAAATTTTCTTGGTAAAAAGAATTAGAAGTTTAAGTCACTTAAATCAATTTATGCAAGACTGAATTCAAGCAATAATTTCCAACAAGTACTGTTAAAAGAAATTTTAAAAAATTCAATAGGACATGTACCTGAATCAACACATGATAAAATTAATTTATGTACTAAACTTGAGGCTTTACAGGATGTCAAGGTTATGTTTGTCTAAGGGGTGTCGCTCGTGGCTGCATGCCTCAACCCCTTCTTATCATGCTCTCATATAATGTAACTCATTAGGTTAGCTTCTTTATTTTCCTTGCACTTTTTATTGTAAGTGACTGCTCGACCTTTTGCATATGCAAGAGTGTCAGATGTCATTTTGTTGAGAATGTACTGTATAAGGGTAAGATTAACTATCTGATGACATGCAGAAATGCATGTCATCTTAGGTCTTTTATTTAGAATTATGAGAGCTGTTAAGCATAATATGCGGCAATTATGATAGGAATTCATGAGAAAATGATTTTGCGTCGTTCAGCATTGAGAATCTCGGCTAACCCATTATTATGTGTTATTATGCGTTCAATTGTCTATTTTTGTAGCTAACGCAGGAAGTGGACGCAAACGCAAAAGCCGGACTACCGCATAGACGATTGCATGCAAAGAAATTCTCCATCACAAAGGCGAATGCATACAATCAACGCATGGGTGTTGTAGTAATCAGCCGCATGCGTCCATCGCATAGGAATTGCGATCGTCAAGCGATTGTGGTCATCATGTAGAAGTTGTGGTAATCAAGTGAATGTGGTCATTTCAAGATTGCAGCTACACGATAACGCATAATAGTAGGATCACCGCAAGGTTGGTGGAATGAACGCATCAACGCATATCTCGGGAAAATCAAAAAATGATGTTAACATTTCACCTACCACATCGTTAGTAGCAAAGATTCAGAAAAGAACTAATGCGCTGCGAATGTCAGATCAGAGCAGTCCGTTAATGCTGTCTGCGATCAAGCTTTATAAATAGAAGCCGATGAGCAGAATTCCAGGGCATCCAGGGTTTTTTGCCTTAGGGCGGATCCCTGTGATCCAGATTAATGCGAGAGAAAGAAGCTTGAGAGTTCTTCACCTCCTTTCCGAGTGACGACTGGAGCCTTCGCCAGAGTTAGATCTCGAGAGAGTCAGCTCCACCCATCCATGACACCACCGGTAGCCTTGACACACATCTGCTAGAAGCAAGTCATTGCTTCCAGCTGGTCATTTCATTTTCTCTTCTTTTCTTATATTGTATTGTATTACATTTTGGATTAAGAAATTATTACATAGTGTGTTTAATGCATTTCTGTGTTTCCTTCGATTCCATCACCATCTTTCTTTACTTAGCATCTTTAATTTTATTGCATCACTTAGTGAGATTGCTAGAGTATTGCATACTTAGTCATGCGGAGTAGAGATATGAAGCATGTAGCAAACCACCGAGAGGTGTGCATTGTGCGAGTGTGTGAGAAACCTTACTTGCTTAGTGTGAAGCTGTAGCAATGCCTATCTATAGGCAAACACAACGCTTGTCTATGAGTAAAGTCAGCAACAACTAACTGCCCGCGAGGGTAAGTGGTTGGTCGCATTAAGCAATGTAAGCTATTGTTCATTAGAGATAGGAATAATCTTGCGTCAGCCAAGTTCATGTGGTTACCTTTTCATATAAGTGCATCATTCATCATTTAGGCATACTTGAAAGAGTAGTCTAAAATCCAAATTTAAGACTCGAGAGAGCAGATTGGAATGCATAAGCAAGAATGGGAAACTTAGAAATAAGCTCTATTTGCTATTACACAGCGTATGCATCCTACGGAGAGGATATTTCATGCGTCCAGGAAGTAGGATATGGTGGTTGTATGCGGTCATCTCGACCCTTTTGCATACACACCGCATACATCCTAGATTTAGGCTTTTAGTGTGTGTAGTATGACTGCATAGCTTGCGTTGGCTGAGGTTGCCCTTGCGGTCACTCCTAAGGGTTGCATTGAAGACATCTTCACATTTTATCTATTTTCCCATCCATTTATCTCACGTCAACAGTTGTCGTGTCTCTACCTCTCATTCATACTTCTCATTGCATTGTTTGTTAGTTAGGAGTAGGAGTAGTGTTAACATAAAATCCCCTCCATCATTCTTTTATTCAACCTCCGCATACACATTACCGCATACGTCTAGCTCTAGTCCCTGAGTTCGACCTCGAATCATCCGAGAAACTTGCATTCGCGTTATATTTGGTGTGAGCGCAAGAAAACTTGTGACAGGAACGCATGGTCATCGCATGCATTCGTTAACGCATAGTTCATTCCAACGCATGACCACCGACGCATGATAATCAATGAATACACTAAGAACATGCATCGTATATTGCATCCCACATGATTTTAGCCATCAAGTTTTTTGCGGCTAATTTCACGTCATCACTATCATAACTTCATACCGAAGTGATGTGCTATAAAGCCATTGTTGTCACTTATTGCTTTCCAGCCTATTACAATCTTTCTTTTCTCAAACATGCTTTCAAATGTTTGCGAAAACCTTTTTTCTCTAACCCTATTTTTGAAACCCATTTTTTCGAAATGGGGTTGGAGGTTGCGAATTACGCCCGGTGTGCCACCGGCGATCTGATTTTGTTTTGGCTGACTTGTTCGTGGGTGAGAACAAGTGTTACACAATCACTTTGTGTACCTTCGAGAATCGATTATGACGCGTTACACGTGTTTCATAACATTGAAAAAGAGCTTATGTTTGATAATTATTTTTCTTTATATATATGTAACATCCCAAAATTTTAGGTGAATTTAACTTAATTGTCCTAAATTTACTAGATTTTATGTTTCACTTTAATTTCGGTTTAGAAGCTAAATTTTAGAAAATAATTAATTCAAATTAGTTTGGTAAGAGAATTTGGAGTTAATTTGTTAAAAGATTTGAGATATTGTGATTATCTAAGTAGTTTGGGATTTATTTTCCTTTAATTTTTTAGATTTGGGGCCAAATAAAGATATTTTGGAAAGATGATTGGGAATTTGTGATAAAGGATTTGAGAATTTGGAATAAGGAAAAGGATAATAGGTATACATACATATGTATGTATGTATGTATGTATGTATGTATGTATGTATGTGTGTGTGTGTGTATGTATGTATATTAAAAAAGGCAAGGAAAAGATTCATCTTCACGTTCTCTTCAGCTATAAGAACCTCTGTCTCGATCACACAACCCACGTCTCCTCAGCCTTCATCTTCAAACTTCTACCTCGACACATAGCAGCCAAATGCCACCAACCTCATTGTATTGTCGTCATCCTCAATATTGTCTCATCGTCGTCGACCTGGTTGTCAATCGCTTGTGCTGCTACCAATCATCAATAGTTCGGTTCTCTTTCCCTCACACTGTGTTTCATATCAACACCTACCATCGCCTTTTTGCATCGCCCGTCACCTACATGCAGCAGGCCGCCACCACACATCTTCTATTGTCGGTCTTGTCGCCAGCCGTTATGCAGGACTGCTTGTTGCCTGTGTGCTTTGTCAACCACTAAAAATCACCTAAAAAGTGACTTTATTTACCTTTTATTTAGAGAGGATTTCACTTGTTTTTATTAGATTTGATGTTGTATATTAGTGATTTCCAAGATATGAGCAAAAAGACAAAAATTGAAGCTTAAACAAGTCAAAATGGTCCAGTAATGCATAATCAAGACAAACTAGGACCAAGTGTATTAAGGAGGGAAAAAAAGCAGAAAAACAGGTCTACCCAAAATAGAGGCTGTGTCGCGACACTAGTGCAGTGTTGCCTCGGCAATATTTCGGGAAGCAAAGGAAGGAGGGGTGTTGTGCAGCGCCTAGGTGCTACATAAGTAGCACCATGGTGTTAGGTTGGTGTCGTGACGATATGTCAATTTCCTTTCATGTTTCTCACTAAATAGTTCACACCGTGAGATCTATGCTTGACTTCGAGGCACCTTTACTTGTGTCCCCCTATGGATGGTGTTTGCATAGGTCAATACCAAGAAGAATGGAGGAAATATTTATAGTAAATGAGAAAGGGACGTGTGTCAACACATCTCACGGTCTCTTTTATTGGTTCATTGTAAAGTTTCATGCTCGGCCTTGAGGTACCTTTGCTTGTGTCCCCCTATGGAAGGCATTTGCATGAAATTTTACAAAAGCTCCAAAAATGGATAGGACTTCTTAGTTTTTGCCCCTCCTCTACGGTTGGCTCATTAGAGCAGAACTCTGGAGTCTAAAATGAAGAGTTACACTTACAAGAAATTGTTAAGTAAGTTAATAATTTTTAGACCGAATAATGGTGACTGGTCGTTATAGGGATAAGAGTTATTCCAATGTAATAGTTGGTTAAGATTATCTCAATTCAGTGAAGGGGTAACTAATCACCCTATGGTGGCTTTTATCCTAACTTACTTAAGTATCACTGCAAAAATAGATGTCACATAGGGTACAATAGATTTTTGCTAAAATTGATTGGTTTTTCATGGGTAATTGATAACTTGTAGAAATACAAGTTATTTATACTGTTTTATTTAGATATTGCGGCTAAAAGACAGAAAAGTTGCGTCGATAATATAGAAATTGTCTAAGAAATACGAAAATTATAAAATGTCGTCAATACACCCACCAACACCATTGCGATGGTAGAATAGAGTATTTCAATTTCTGTTTTGCAGGAAATCAGTCACCGCATACGTTCATGGCTCAAAGATAAAATAAACAACGCATCTACATTGCATTGCGCCCATCATTCAGGAATGAAGAGATAATCAACGCAATGACAGTGCATGCAACAATCGATCAAGAGCTATAGCGATCAACGCAATTTTAACCGCATGCGGTAATAAAAAACAACACTGCATGTGACGATCGATCGAAGATGTAAAGAGCAACGCATTTGCAGAGGATTCTGACAAATGTATAACTTTCAGTTGTGCATTTTTAACGGGTTGATTGCATAACAGAAGGAATATTCACTCCACCATTTCAGGAACTACCATAACCATAAAGTGGGGACCACAAAGTCAAAGAGCCAAGCTTCGCTTATAAATAGCTTCTGCAAGTTCACTTAAAGATATACATGAATACATAGAGACGTGCATATATTGATTCTAAGAGACTGGTCTGAAGCGACTGTCCAGAGTAGATCTAGGAAGAACCACGAGACAAGGCCGAGAGGTGAGTCTCCGAGCAAAGAATCCTTCCAATCTCTGTAGTTGAAGCTCTGTACGAAGGTCACTTCTACCGGGAAGGCAAGCCTAAAAGGGAAGCCTTCCTCTCCACCACTTTCACATGCCGACAAGCACAATCTCCATTTAGGATCTATGTCAAGACGTTGACACTCGTTCTGTATTTGTTTTTAATCTCTATTTCATCAATTGTATTCATCTTCTTAATCTTTCAGTCACACCATGTATTGAACGCTTAATCTAGTATTAAATGTTATGATCATCACCATTGTCATCTTTCTGTCTATTTCCGTTCATTAGTAATCCATTTTCTCCATGATGTTTTCCTAATTCCCTGGGTAATTAGCAAGAATTAAGCGAGTAAGTTAATTTGTGTTAAGGAAATAATTAAGTTTAGCTAAAGCATGCTCGACAGCATCTTCACCTATGAGAGCAGAAGTGAAGATGTTATTCCGCCTATCGAGAGAGGATTGGAAGAATGTGTTAACTAAAGCAATAAGTATTTCAAGAGATGGAAACAACCTTGCATTCATCATGTTCATCCGTGTTTCACCATAGAGATATGGGAACGTGACTGATCACCGAGAGGTGTACGCCAAGGGAAAGCGGAATCTTAGTTGTATCATTAACGCAATTGACAAACTTGTGTTGTTTTTACTATTTACTCTTTCCCATTCTACTTCACTCATGAAGACTTGCCATCGCATACCACGATCCTTTGTATAACTTCACAGTCAGTCTACCTCAGTATCATGTATCATGTATCTTGTATCTTGTATCATATTAGTTTAGGATTTTATTTTATCAACGCAACTTTATTTTATTAATGCAATTTTATTTCATCACAATTTAAATTCCTGTATAAATCCAATTCTTTATTCATTGTTAAACCGGTCGCATGTATCACAAAAGTAACGTATTAATGAAAACAATCCCTGTGTTAGACCTCAGATTATTCTGAGAAACTTGCGTTGGAATTATACTTGGTTTCAGTGCAAGGAAACTTGTGACACGCATTACTCCATAGCATACTACAAGCATATTATTAACAACACATATAATCAGACGTAGTGTGCATAAGAGATAACATAACATTCCATTTCCATTTTTAGCGTTACAAGTTTATGGCGCCGTTACCGGGGACATGAACTTGTAGCACATTATCTATCATCACAGTGCATGCATAACAAGGAATCCATTTTTACCGTTACATTAAACCTTAATAACTAATATAAATAATTTGTATGTTTTCAACAATCTTCATAATGACTAACGCTACACGTAACATGTTGAATGTTGATAAACTGAATGGTGACAATTACACAAGTTGGAAAAACACTATAAACACTGTGCTCATAATCGATGACTTGAGGTTTGTCCTTGTTGAGGAATGTCCTCAAGTTCCAACTGCTGGAGCATCTCAAATGTTCGGGATTCATATGATAAATGGGTCAAGTAAAACAAAAAGGCTCGAGCATACATTTTGGCCAGCTTATCTGAAGTGTTGGTCAAGAAGCATGAAACCATGGTCACTGCACGTGAGATCATGAATTTGTTAAAAGAGATGTTTGGACAACTGTCCACACAACTCTGACATGACGTTTTGAAAAAATCTTCATCAATGCCCATATAAAAGAACGAGCCTCCATTGAGAACATGTTCTGAACATGATGACCCACTTAAACGTGGTTGAGATGAATGGATCTGTCATCGACGAATCCAGTGAAGTTAGCTTTATTCTGGAGACTGTACTTGAGAGTTTCCTCCAGTTTCGTAGTAACACTGTTATGAACAAGCTAGACTACAATCTGACCACCCTTCTTAATGAAACTAAACACTTACAGTCCTTGATCATAGTTAAGGAGCAGAATGGAGAAGAAAATGTTGTCACTTCCTCAATGAAGTTTCACAAAGGTTTGACCTCTGCAATGAAGTCTGTAACTTTTTCTTCAGACACCAAAAAGTGGAAGATAAAAAAAGAAGGTTAGGGGAAAGCTAACCCTGTTGTGCCCTAAAGGGGCAAGATAGCCAAAAGTGCCAAATGAATTTTCTTCCATTACAACCAGGAAGGACAGTGGAAAAGGAACTGTCTCAAATATTTGGCAGAAAAGAGGAAAGCCAAATAAGGTAAATGTGATTTACTAGTCCTCGAAACTTGCTTAGTAGAAATTGATGATTCAGCCTGGATGATTGATTCATGCGTCACTAATCATGTTTGTTCTATTGGGATTATTGTCCTAATTCTCCCAAAGTCTCGTAGTTTGTAAACAATTTGTACACATTTTTATCAATAAAATAAGTGTTATTTTATTTGCATTTACTCATATCCAATAAACTAAGATCTGTGGTTATTTCATGTAAACTTAAGCATGTATGTGAGACATACAAGTGAATCATGCCTTAAGTAATAACCTAAATGGTCTATAGTATAAGGATAAATGAGGGATACCTTATCTTGGTGACACTACGGATACGACCCGCTTTGTAGATAGTTACAAGTGTTGAACATGCTATAAATGGTCTGATCCTGACCATTCATGTGGAGACATGCGAGCGGGGGTGTCCTATACAAAGAGTTTATATAAGATCGGACCACGAGATGATTAGTCTCTTTATATAACGTCATTGATAATTGAGACTTACATCTCACTAAAATGACCATAGGTAACATGACCTTAATCTTGAGTATTTTGGGAACTCCTACCTATGAGGGTGGTCTTTTGATTAGTATGAGTGAGAGTGGTTAGACTACCATCTCAACATGCCTACCTTATTTAGGATTTGTCTGATTAGGGAGCTGGGAACTTAGTTACACAAGACGGAATTCACTCCTTCCCCAAAGCATGGGTAAGTAGATAGATTGCTCCCTTAAAGGCTAATTCCGGGTCTTGAACATAGTGGCAACAACCTCTCTTTGGAAGAGAGGACTTAGTCATAGTAGGACTATGACTTATTGTTCATTAGAGGAATCAGTAGTACTTAAGGAGTTAGATGTAACTATAGGAACAAAACGGTAAATTGGCCCAACTATACTTACAAGCGATTGGTGAAGGGTTATGGCACTATTGATTGGTTAATATGGACATAAAAATATATCTATAGTGAGAAGAGTGCAGCTGTCGGTCTTTAGTGGAGTGCTCGACATATAATGGATGGTGGATCTCATGACTAAAGACCTTAGTCAGTTTTTCGCATACCGTTGGAGCTTCAAGCTACAGGTCTATAAGGTCCCTTTGGTAGCTCAAGGGGTTCAAGTTAAGAATCAGATTATGGGTTAGTTTGAAATGTTCAAATTAACAAGAGGAAAATCAATTATATGTGATATAATTAGTGTGATGTATGAGATACATTAATTGGAGAAATTGATATAAATATGATTTATATCAAGTACCAATAAAATAGAAAAAGAACTATGGTTTGTATATTTTTTATGATGAAATATTAAAACTATAGGTTATAAATATAATATGATAAGTTGGTTATCATATTTATTTATAATATATTAGTTATATGATAATTAATTCTTTTTCTCTAATAATCGATTGAGTGGGAGGTTATTGGAAGTTTTATGGTAACCGTGAGATAAGAAAGAAAATTATTTTCTAAAATTAAGTTGCTTCATTTGGAAAGTACTCAAGGAAAAGGTCTATCAAGTAAAATTGTTTTACTAAGCGATAGCCATTGAGAGTTAACTATATGATAGTTACTTAGTTGATCGTTGCTACACGATCGAATAGCAATGTCTATGCGATAGGCTACCATTTACTAAATGATTCAGCACATCATCTATGTGATAGACATCATTATATCTCCCACTTACTCGATCATCTACTCAATAGCATACCTCCTCTCTTCTTCAAGCCAAGATCATACAAAGCCAACAACTCCTAGATTCTCACACCGAGAATACCAAGGTAACACTTGTGGTGGTGTCCTTACTCTATTCGTGAATCGAGGTGGACTCGATTAGGTTCGAAGACCATCAAGACGTTCGTGTTGTTGGTTCTTTGTTCATTGCATTCGAGTGCTGTTGTTCGACGCATTGAAGACTAATCGAGGGATTCTTGAAGAATGGTTCTTCAAAGGTATGCATACTCTATCCCTTGAATCTCTTGTAGCATGCTGTAATTTCTATTTATGCATGACCTATTAGTTTTTATTTTAGACTGTAATTGTTTGTGTTCAATCTGAATGGAATTTGAAACGATCCCTTCTGCTACTCATGGAAATCTCTATTTGTGATTTCCTTCAATTGGTATCAAAGCCGGGTTGTTCTGATATTCCAAATTTCATTGTTGTTTTGAACTTCCTTTACAGTCGTAGTGGCTTTTGAGTTTGTTCTACAACGCGTTTAAGAGTTAAATGTGTTTGTTGATGTGTTAATGAATGTTTATGGGATGATTGTCTCTGTCTAAAGCTTTCTTTAAGTTTACAAAGTGTTAATTTGTAAGGCCCCTGCGTTTTTTGGCATAATTAATAAGCAGTCAAGCTTGTATTCAAAGTGTTTCAAGTTTTTTTAGTCGTTCATGATGAAGATTCCGAGCACGAAGATGTAGTTCTCATTGAGGAAGAAGATCAAAGGTTGGTCGTATCGTGTAGCCCAGGCTAAATGATCATTGAGATTTGGCTCAACAATCGTGTAGAAAAGTTCTGCCTGATCGTGTAGTATTTACTAAACGACGGGGTAAAGAGTTTACTCTATCGTGTAGTGTTGGTTGCTCAATCTTGTGGACATTTGAGGTAAACAATCGCATAGAGTTTTTGACACTCATCGTTTAATAAAAGGCGCACGCACTAAACAATCGTGTAGCTCAGCATGCTTCATCGCATAGTCACTGACTACACGATCACGCGGTATACGATACCTTACGCTTACTCAGCAATCGACGATTATGCTTCACCACATCATTTTCATTTACTTGATTGTTTAAGGCTTGCGTTGCATGATGTGCACTGCACGATCGCGTGGTCTTCATGCTTCATCGCATATTCAAATGTACACGATCGTTATGCTCACACAGCGTTGCTAGGTGGTCAAAAGGATTTGGTACACGATCAAGGAGACGCATTCTTCACCCGGACGGTTCAAGACCCGGTTCGTCTGTTTGAACCGTTGACTCTTTGCTCTTTGTAATAGTTAGCTTTGTTTTTTTTAAGGATTTGAAGCTAATTATCCTGGTTCATCAATTTTTACTTAATGTACATGAGATGTATGTTTGTTTATATGCCATAGTGTATGACATATAGATTTAAAATCCACCTTAGGTTATTCATTTTATTCATGCATCAAATATTATAAGTGTTATAATATAGTTATTGGCGTGATGAAATTACAAGAAAGCATGCTCATGCGTCATGAAATATAAGAGTTAGGTGAACTCATGATTTAGAAGGTTTTTAAAATTGGATTGAGATAGACCTAAGTTCATGGTTCTAATGAGATTAAATACCTAAGTTTAATCTTTTAAATCGATTTAATAGGATTAAATTGATTTTCCATAAAATATTAAATTTGTATTAAATCTATTTATAAGGGACCTTTTTTCTAAGGCGGATTCTGTCTATGTTGAGGTATTTAAGCTGACGAAAATGGAACACCCCTACTTGGGAACCCACTTGGAAAGGTGAATTAGATAGATTTGCTACAAGCATGCAATAGTTGGTCAAAGACTTCGTTAAAGAGTTTAATGAATGATGATCAAAAGTTGTTCAACTTTCTAAAGTAAGAGTTAATTTTAGGCAAACCTAAAAAGTCACTTAGTTAAAATCCTTAGCCGTGTTTTTTCTAAATAAACTAAACCCTAGGTTATAAAATACTCAGTGGGAGGAAAAGATATATATGATATGTCAATTCCACTCACATTTCTCTCTTAATGTTCACACCGTGAGATTCATGCTTGGCCTCATGGTGCCCTGGGAGCATCCCCCTTTGGATGGTGTTTGCATGAGTCAATATGAAGGTGGATGCAGAGAGTATTTATAGTAAGTGGGTGAAGGATGTGTGTCAACATGTCCTACGGTCTCCTTTATTGGTTTGAACCATGAGATATTCTTACACTGCCTCGTGGCGCCCTGGGAGTGTCCCCCTTTGGATGGTTTTGTGCGGTTGGTCAATATCAAGGTGAACTCCAGAAATGGATTGGGTTCTTTTAGTTATTGCCCCAATCGGATTTTTTCCCTTTGGATTGGCTACTTGGGGCAGAATTCTAGGATCGAAAATGAAGGGTTACACTTGCGAGAAATTGTTAAGCATGTTAATGATTTCTTGACCAAATTAATGATGACTAGTCGTTATAGAAGCAAGAGTTGTTCTGGTATTAATGACTAGTTGAGAGTGTCTCAATTCAGAGGAGGGATAAATTGACTACTCTTCGATGGCTTTTGTCCTAAACCACTAAAATGTCATTGCAAAACTAGATGTCACACGACGTTCATTTAGATTTTGCTAAACCATATTGGATGTTGTTTTTGTCAAGAGTATTTTCTAAATCTAATGCAGATCAATGTGTTTGTTTTTCAGCAACATGTATGATTTTCCGTTAGTTACCGCTTTTAGTTTAGCCAATTACATACATTGGAAAGAGTCTCTTAAAACATGTTTCGTGGTAACGACCTCGAGCTTGTCATGGTTGAGGAGTGTCCTCAAGTTCCGATCCTTAATGCACCACGAAATGTTTGTAATGCATATAAGGTGTGAATAAAGGCTAACTTGTTGGTCCGACTTCAGATTTTGGCTAGCATACCTGATGCATTGGCCAAAAGGGTTGAGAACATGGTCATTGCATGAAAGATCATAGACTCATTGCAAGAATTGTTTGAACGTCAGTTCTCACTTTTTTAGCACAAAGGGATGGATGACAAAGAAAACAATAGTGTCCGTTCCATTGATAACCTTCAGTCTTTCTTGAATGTCAAGGGACTAAAAGAGAAAGCAAGGGTTGCTGACTCAGATGAAGTGTATCGACGAGAATTGTTCTCTGAAATGGAATTTGGAGATTATTTAGGTTCTGCTACTGATCCCACTACTCTTCAGAAGAGGAAGAAGTCTAAAGACAGTAAATGTGCTTTATTCTTCTTGGAGACGTGTTTGGTAGAAAATGATGATTCTGCTGGGATACTTGATTCAAGTGCTATTAATCACGTAAGTTCTTCCTACCAAGGATTTAGTTCCTGGAAAACATTGGAAGAAGAAGAGTTAACTCTTCGAGTCGGTACTTGATGCGTTATTTTATGAAGTGGAAATATGGATGATATGCGTTGATGGAATTGCATTGTGCACTCAAGTTTTCCTAGCGAAATTCAAGTGTAAATTCCTCTGAGTTTCCTGGTAAGTCCGGGTCGAACATGGGGACTTGTGAAAATAGATTGCATTGATAATTTTGATGAAAACTTTGCGATAATGGGCAAAATAAATAAAGTGTTTGGTTGTTGATTGCGTTGATTAAAAATAAATAACAAATGCAGTAGAGATTGAAAAGAGTTGGTAAACGGGAAATGCGATGAATAAGTTGTGAACAGGTTGAGAAAGATTTCGGCTAACACTCCCTAGAATGTGTTCATGCTTGCGATCATGCAACATGCATACAATAGTAAACCACCTCTCAGTGCAAATACCACAGCTTCTAAGGCTATAACGCATGCGATAAATAAGCGCTTAGTCTACAGGGTTTACACATAAACCTCTATCTTTATTTATGCGATGACAACATGACATTCACATAAATATGCAACCACATAATATCATTCCCATTCCTACGATGCATGCGATGCAAGTTGACAAACAGAACTTATCTCTAAGTCCCTATCTCTTTTTTATGTAGGCCTAATCTTGCTCTTTCGAGTCCAGATTCTAACCTAGCTCTCTCGAGACATTATGTTCTTTATTTAGACTCTCTCTCGAGTAACTCTAAAGGGTATTTTGTACAACATAAAACAGGAAAATCGCAAGCAATAAACTTCCTAGGTCATGTTAGCTTAGTTCTTTTCAACCCATTCATCTAGTTTTGCTACTTATACGTATTGAGAAAGTGAGTAGATGTAGAAATAGAACTTCCATTGAATAGATATGAAGATGAAGTACAAAATAACAACGCAAGTATAGTAAAGAGCCTGGTAGCAATTTCTTACTACCAGGCGTTTACACTGTTTCTACTCGTGCTCTAAAGATATTCTCGCTCTCACGAGAGTCGGCCCGCTCTCTACTCTTACGCCCCAAGGTTCTCTCTCGAGTTGCCCTAGGTGATCTCCGGCGCCACCACTCTTCTCTAGCTTCGCCTTAAAAATGGAAGAAATCTATGAACAGAACGTACGGTGAACTGGTTATATATATCGTGAACCCCTTTTCTGAAGAATGCACTTGGTATTTATAGGGCACCCATGGTGAAAGGCGGCTTCTCTCTCCTGGTTATACAGATGGGACAGCTTTAATTCCTGATTAACACGCCGAATGATTGTTACCGATAAAGCTGAATGTACTTTGTGACCGTTATCGGCTGTCAACTTAATTTGGATTCGACTGTCATCAGGTTTCTGTCCCGTCGCTCTTAATTGACCTTTCACCCAGATGCACCCACCATGCTCCGCTAACCAAGTTGCGGCGATCCTTATCGGGCGAATGTTTGCGAGTACGATCAACGCAAAGTCTTGCGGTGAAGTTGCGCTCGATCGATGATTTCTTATAATCGCAATCTTGCATTGCGTTAACGCATATTCTACACAAAAATACAAAAATCAATAGTTCTAATGCGTTGAACACATGCGACCGCAATATTATAGAATTTATGCTTAATGGACGCAATTTAACATATTTCATCAACGCAATCTAACATTGTTTAATAACTTAACACTATGATAACGTGCATATCTACCCGTTATCACACCCCCAAATTTGAACAATGCTTGTCGTCAAGTATAAGCTAAAGATTCCTTTAGCAAATCAACCGCAAAGTTCTTTTCCTAGATTTTCTCAAGGATACTTCGTTCGAATCCTATATACCAGAATTTTCTTAAGTCTTATCCAAGTCTCTTCTTAAAATATTTCTAAGACCTAGGGACTGCAAGCTTAACTTTCAAAAGGCCTTTATTACATTCCAGTATCGCATGATTTATTTCAAAAAGAAAATTTTCTACCGGGGTGACAAATGATTTTATCCTTGCATAAAAATTTTCATCATTGATTTTTTTTTTCTAACCTTGCGTTGATTCGAGTGCCTTGACTTGTTTTGGCTTGATCCCACGTGTGTCAGCGGACATCCAACTACGAGCAATGCATTCTTTCTCAGACTAAACTCATACTTATATGGCAATAGAGTTGCAGTCATTTATTTATGCGTTGATCCTGGTAACTTACTTTCGTTTTGGCTTGCCCCCATGTGTGTCATGCGGACATCCAACTATGGGTAAGTGCCTTTCACAACTTAACTCTTATCAACATGGGTTTCCCATTGCATTGACAGTGGAGTTGTTATTCTCAAATTTTTTTTTAGAGAAATAGCAAGTTCGGAAACAAATACCTCACCCCCAAATTTAAAATGCGGAAATGTCCTTATTGCCAAAAGATTAAAATAAGTTATGTGATGTTCTAGAATGCATTGTAAAGAGAGTTTGAAAGAAAGCTAGCAAACCCCTAACTTAGAAATATTTCATGAGGTGACTATCTTAAGATTAAGTTGACTCTAATATATATGAAAGAAATAGAAGAACATTTTTCATCAATTAAATCATACTTGGCAAAGAAACAAAATGCGGTAACTCACTAAATTTATCTATGTCAAATGATTGCGGTGATTCAAGAAGATGCGGTGATAAAACTTGAAATAAAGATAAGGAAGAGTATACCCCCAAATTTTGCGATGTCGCCCGCATTGTATTGATGCATCCATTTTTGCGGCAATCTCTCTTCTTTGGGTTGCGGTGATGGAATAAGGTAAGTGCTTCTTCACGTAACATCTCCACAATCCAACGCCTCGATCGCTGGAAGAAAAACAAAGAGAGGGTCAAATTATTTTAAATAAAATAAAACTCGTTATCGCAATTTTTTTTTTTTTTTGTAATAAAGATAGTGATAGTAAAATAAGGATAGATTAGTATTTGAAAAGATAAAAATTCCGAGTAGTGGAGAAAAGAGTTAAAGAATTGAGGTTTCCCAAAACTTGCGACCCTAATAAGTTGCGATCATTTGATAACGCAGGGACCACCTACTTCCTTCGTCATTCAAAGTTCTTTAGTTCCATGGAGTCGACTTGGTGATGCCAGCCTTCTCCATGATATTCCTTTACTCGCTGCCCATTGACTTTGAATATGTTGGTTCCATCGTCATTTGATAATTCCACCGCGCCATGCGGAAGTACTTGTCGAATTACGAACGGTCCAGATCAATATGACTTTAGCTTTCCTGAGAAGAGTCACAGACGTGAATTGAAAAGCAAGACTTTTTGCCCGACTTGGAGTTTCTTACCGCATATGCATTAATCATGCCAGCGCTTGGTGCGCTCTTTATAAATCTTCGCATTTTCATATGCGTTGTTCTTCCATTCTTCCAGCTCGACCAGTTGCATTTTCTATGCTTCCCCTACCTTCTTTAAATCAAAATTCAGCTTCTTTACCGCCCATAGTGCTTTATACTCCAGCTCCAAAGGCAAATGACATGCCTTACCAAATACCAACGCATAAGGGGACATACCTATAGGTGTTTTAAATGTAGTCATGGTATGCCCACAACGCATCGTCAAGCTTAGTTGCCCAGTCTTTCTGTGAAGGCTTTACGACTTCCTCAAGTATCAACTTAATTTCTCGATTGGACACTTCAGCTTGACCATTCATTTGCGGATGGTATGCTGTGGCCACTTTGTGGAGGATATTGTACTTGCGCAGCAGCTCCTTAATATTATGATTGATAAAGTGGGATCCTTCATCACTTATGATGACACGAGGAGTACCAAATCGAGTGAAAATATTTTTCTTCAGGAATTGGGAGACTACCACCGCATCACTTGCGGCGCATGCTATTGCCTCTACCCACTTGGAGGCATAATCGACGGCCAATAAAATATAGTGTTTACCATGCGAAGGAGGGAATGGTCCCATGAAATCAATCCCCTATACGTCGAATAATTCCAGCTCCAAGATAGTGTTCATTGGCATTGCATTCTTCCATGAAATTTTGCCTGTGCGTTGGCACCGATCATATTTCTTTGCGTAGTTAGCCGCATCCTTGAATAATGTAGGCCAAAAGAATCCACTTTGCAAAACTTTGGCTGCGGTGCGACCTCCAAAGTGCCCACCATATGTGAGTTGTGGCATTGTGAAAATATGCATTGTTGAGCAGCATTTGGTACNATATGTGAGTTGTGGCATTGTGAAAATATGCATTGTTGAGCAGCATTTGGTACGCATAACCAAATAATCTGGTATGCACCTCTCATATACAGATTCGGCTCATCCCAATAATAATGTCTGCATTCTTTCTTGAGCTTCTTCTGTTGATGATAAGTTTAATCTTCAGGGAATTTTTCACAAATTAAATAATTTACGATGTCCACATACCAGGGCAATTCTTTTATGTGGAATAGTTGCTCATCCGGGAATACGGCACTTACCTCAGTCTCATTGCGGTCAACTTTAGGATTTTCCAGTCTAGACAAATGATCCGCAACCTGATTCTCTGTCCCCTTCCAGTTAATTATTTCTATATCAAATCTTGAAGGAAGGAAACCCATCTGATCAGCCTCGACTTTGCATCCTTCTTTGTCATTAAATATTTGAGTGTCGAGTGATCGGTGTGGATGAGTACCTTGGTTCCCAACAGATATGCCCGAAATTTTTCCAATGCAAAAATCACAGCCAGGAGTTCTTTCTCTGTAGTGGTATACTTTATTTGAGCAGGGTTTAAATTTTTACTCGCATATGCGATGGGGTGCAAAATTGTTGTTCTCTTTTGCACTAAAGCTACCCCTATCGAATACCCGCTTGCGTTGCACATGATTTCAAATGGCAATGTCTAGTACGGCGCAATCAGTACGAGTGCGGTAATCAGCACATTTTTTAAAACTCTGAATGTGTTGAGGCAATTGTTATCAACTCAAATTTTCTGTCAGCCTCTAGCAATGCACTTAGTGGTCGTGCTATCTTAGAAAAGTCCTCGACGAATCGTTTGTAAAATTCGGCGTGCCCCAAGAAGCTTCGCACAGCCTTCACGCTGTTTGGAGGTGGAAGTTTTTTTATTGTGTCAATCTTTGCTTTGTCCACCTCTAAGCCATCTCGGGAGACTTTATGTCCCAACACTATACCTCTTTGACCATGAAATGAAATTTTTCTCAGTCAAATTCGTCTTTTCACATCTCTTCAGAATTTACTCTAAGTTGGCTAGGCAGACTTCATAAGTGTTCCCATAAAGGAAGAAGTCATCCATAAACATTTCCACTGAGTCTTTGAGATAATCTGAAAAGATCGCCATCATGCACCTTTGGAACGTGTCCGACGCATTGCAGAGGCCAAATGGCATGCAGCGAAAAGCGAATGCCCCATATGGGTAGGTGAATGTGGTCTTATCTTAATCTTTAGGAGCTATCTTGATTTGATTGTATCCAGCACACCCATCTAGGAAGCAATAAAAATCATTCCCTGCTAGTTAGTCTAGCATTTGATCGATAAAAGACAGAGGGAAGTGATCTTTCTTTGTGGCCGCATTCAACTTGTGGTAGTCCATGCATATGCACCATCCAGTGATGGTTCTTTGCGATATTAATTCGTTTTTCTCATTTGAGACTACCGCCATTCCGCCCTTCTTCGACACACATTGCACGGGGCTGACCCACGTGCTATCTGCTATGGGGTAGATAATGTCTGCATCTAACCATTTGATAATCTCCTTCTTGACGACCTCTTTCATCGCAGGGTTGAGTCTGCGTTGATGTTCAATTGTTGCTTTGTGGTTGTCTTGAAGACGAATGTGGTGCATGCAGAATGTGGGGCTAATTCCTCTGATATCAGTGAGCATCTAGCCAATTGCTCACACATGTTCTTGAGAATGCTCATCAATACATTCTCCTATTCTTTGTTGAGCATAGAGGAAATGATCACTGACGGCTTCTCATTCTGCCCCAAAAATGCGTACTTCAGATGGGTTGGTAAGGTCTTTAGATCAAGTGCTGGTGGTTCCAACAGAGAAGGTTGCGTTGTTTTTTGTTCTTCTTTTGGCTCTACTTCTTGCATTGTGATCATTTCTTCTTCTTTGTTTGTTTTTGCTACGATCGCATTGCAGGCAACAACAGATGCATTGGCATCCTCTTCTTTATACTCTTCATCAGACTTTTCTTCTTCAATCAAATTCAGGTTATCATCAGAATCTTGCAGGTCTTCTTCATTCAGGAATTTCATGGCACGAATTATATTAAATTTGAGCTTCTGTTCGTTTATACTCAAAGTGATTTCTCCTCTGTGCACATAAATTTGAGCACAACCCGTTGATAGAAAAGGTCGCCCCAAAATGATGGGCACATCTTTGTCGGCCTCATAGTCTAAAATGATGAAGTCAGCTGCAAAATAAATTTATCAATTGTGATCAGCACATCCTTCACCTCACCTTCTGGACGAACCAGAGATCTGTCAGCCAAATGAAGAGTCACTGATGTGGGCACAAGTTGCCTCACATTTAATTGTCTGAAAATTGAGAGGAGCATCAAATTTATGTTGGCCCCCAAGTCACACATGGCTTACCCAATATAGAGTCCTCCTATGGAGCAAGGAATAGTAAAGCTCCTAGGATCGCTCATCTTCGGTGGGATTATGGATTTGGAACTTTGTGTTAATGCCATCATGGAAAATTTCCTAGCGCCCCTCTTCTTAGTTACCATGTCCTTCAGAAACTTGGCATAGGCAGGCATTTCCTCAATCACTTCATTGAAAGGAATGTTAACATGTAATTGCTTTAACATAGATAAGAAGTGTTGGTACTGTACCTCTTCATTTTTCTTCTTGGAAAAGGTGATAACTAAACTTTCACGGTTCCCATTTCATTAGGCTTCGAGGTCGATGCAACCTCAGGTTCTACTACTTCATTTTCTCTTTCTTCTTCTTTCGTTACCGCAATCTCAGGCTCAGTTGCGATGGAAGTTATTCTACTATGCTCCTTCTTTTCTCCCTCCACAGTCTTCCCACTGTGCAATGTCACAACCTGACATTGCTTCTTACCTGATCCCCCCGAGTTGCGTGGAAGTTCGGTTGAACTTGGAAGAGCCTCTTGCAGTTGACTTTTCAGCTCACTCGCAATCTGGCCCATTTGCAATTCAAGATTGCAGATGGATGTGGCCTGACTTTGAAGCACTATCTCATTTTTCTCTATATATTGCTTCAATAGGCTTTCCAAAGAAGAGGATTATAGTGGTTATTGTGAGCTACTTGCTTTACTGCTCGATTGACCGTTGTTGTGCTGAAAGAATCCTGGTGGCCCTTCTTGTTGTGCCACAGGTTGAAAATTTTGTTGTTGATTCTTCCAAGCAAAATTGGGGTGGTTTCTTCACCTGGGGTTGTAAGTGTTTGAAAAGGGATTATTTTTCACAAAGTAGACAGATTGTGGATTTTGCGGGCAATCTTCCATCACATGCCCATCACCGCAAGTCGTGCACCTTGCGGTGTTCTGACTGATTGCATTGATTTGTCCACCTTGCGATGTTAGGCTGTTGATCGCCATTCCTTGGATCAAATTCATCATTGCGGTCATTTGGTTTTGTAATGAAGTAATAGCACCATTGTTTGCGTCAGTGTCTTTAAGTCTCAATCTCTGGTCACTCTCTCTCCAGTCTTCATGGTTGTTAGAGATGCGATCCAGAATATTCTTTGCCTCATTGTATGTTTTGTTAAGCAGATCACCAGCAGCTGCCCCATTGGTAGTGGTCTGCGAAGTGGGATTCAAACCATGATAGAAAATCGCCATTTGAAGGAAGTCTAGTAACCCATTATATGGACAATCCCGGACCAACCTTTTTAACCTCGTCCAAGCACGCTGAGCGATTCGTCCATGTCTTGTTCAAAATTTGTGATAAGATTCCTTCGTCTTACATTCTCGGTCGGTGGAAAATACTTCTTCATAAATTTCTCCATTACCTGCTCCCAAGAAGTGATCTCTCCCAGTTCGAGAGAATATGCCCATTTCCTAGCCTGATCACAGAAAGAAAATGGGAACAACGTTAGTCGAACTTCTTCAACAGAGATGTTCGGGAACATAAAAGTATTGCAGATTTCTATAAACCTTCAGAAGTGAGCGTAGCAGATGCTCGCCACGCCTTCCTTCGAATTGACCTGCAATCTGGATCATCTACAGCATCATCGATTTCATTTCGAATCTACTTCCATCGAGGGCAGACCTCATGATTCCCGAAGAGAAATCATAGAGGTTTGGCGATGCATAGTCTCTAATGGACCTGCAGTCTGGATCATCTGCAGCTCCACCTTCAAGCTGCTTCGCCATCTCTTCTTTATCGGATTGTGGTTGTTGTTGGCGGTCTCTCAATCTTCTTCTAAATGTCCTCTCAATCTCCGGGTCTTAATTCGCCAGAGATTGAGAGTTCTACAAAGAAATCAAAAACAAATTACCGTTAACAAACTATTTTGCCGAAGTCCCTGGCAACGGCACCAAAAACTTAATGCATTATTTAATGAAGTGGAAATATGGATGATATGCGTTGATGGAATTGCGTTGTGCACTCAAGTTTCCCCAGTAGAATTCAAGTGTAAATTCCTTTGAGTTTCCTGTTAAGTCCAGGGGTCGAACACAGGGACTTGTGAAAATAGATGATAATTTTTCTTTGAAATGGAATTGTTCTCTGAACACAGGGACTGGTAAGTCCTTCAGTATTTCTTGAAGTCAAGGGACTAAAAGAGAAGGCAAGTGTTGCTGACTCAGATGAAGTTTATCGACGAGAATTGTTCTTTGAAATGGAATTTGGAGATTATTTAGGTTCTACTACTGATCCCAATACTTTTCAGAAGAGGAAGAAGTCTAAAGACAGTAAATGTGCTTTATTCTTCTTGGAGACGTGTTTGGTAGAAAATGATGATTCTGCTGGGATACTTGATTCAAGTGCTATTAATCACGTAAGTTCTTCCTACCAAGGATTTAGTTCCTGGAAAACAATGGAAGAAGGAGAGTTAACTCTTCGAGTCGGTACTTGATGCGTTATTTTATGAAGTGGAAATATGGATGATATGCGTTGATGGAATTGCATTGTGCACTCAAGTTTTCCTAGCGAAATTCAAGTGTAAATTCCTCTGAGTTTCCTGGTAAGTCCGGGTCGAACATGGGGACTTGTGAAAATAGATTGCATTGATAATTTTGATGAAAACTTTGCGATAATGGGCAAAATAAATAAAGTGTTTGGTTGTTGATTGCGTTGATTAAAAATAAATAACAAATGCAGTAGAGATTGAAAAGAGTTGGTAAACGGGAAATGCGATGAATAAGTTGTGAACAGGTTGAGAAAGATTTCGGCTAACACTCCCTAGAATGTGTTCATGCTTGCGATCATGCAACATGCATACAATAGTAAACCACCTCTCAGTGCAAATACCACAGCTTCTAAGGCTATAACGCATGCGATAAATAAGCGCTTAGTCTACAGGGTTTACACATAAACCTCTATCTTTATTTATGCGATGACAACATGACATTCACATAAATATGCAACCACATAATATCATTCCCATTCCTACGATGCATGCGATGCAAGTTGACAAACAGAACTTATCTCTAAGTCCCTATCTCTTTTTTATGTAGGCCTAATCTTGCTCTTTCGAGTCCAGATTCTAACCTAGCTCTCTCGAGACATTATGTTCTTTATTTAGACTCTCTCTCGAGTAACTCTAAAGGGTATTTTGTACAACATAAAACAGGAAAATCGCAAGCAATAAACTTCCTAGGTCATGTTAGCTTAGTTCTTTTCAACCCATTCATCTAGTTTTGCTACTTATACGTATTGAGAAAGTGAGTAGATGTAGAAATAGAACTTCCATTGAATAGATATGAAGATGAAGTACAAAATAACAACGCAAGTATAGTAAAGAGCCTGGTAGCAATTTCTTACTACCAGGCGTTTACACTGTTTCTACTCTTGCTCTAAAGATATTCTCGCTCTCGCGAGAGTCGACCCGCTCTCTGCTTACGCCCCAAGGTTCTCTCTCGAGTTGCCCTAGGCGATCTCCGGCGCCACCACTCTTCTCTAGCTTCGCCTTAAAAATGGAAGAAATCTATGAACAAAACGTACGGTGAACCGGTTATATATATCGTGAACCCCTTTTCTGAAGAATGCACTTGGTATTTATAGGGCATCCATGGTGAAAGGCGGTTTCTCTCTCCTGGTTGTACAGATGGGACAGCTTTGATTCCTGATTAACGTGCCGAATGATTGTTACCGATAAAGCTGAATGTACTTTGTGACCGTTATTGGCTGTCAACTTAATTTGGATTCGACTGTCATCAGGTTTCTGTCCCATCGCTCTTAATTGACCTTTCACCCAGATGCGCCCACCATGTTGAGCCTGTCTCTTATACACATCTAGATGTGTATAAGAGACAGGTTCTATTTGGATTCGACTGTCATCAGGTTTCTGTCCCATCGCTCTTAATTGACCTTTCACCCAGATGCGCCCACCATGTTGTGCTGACCAAGTTGCGGCGATCCTTATCGGGCGAATGTTTGCGAGTACGATCAACGCAAAGTCTGGTGAAGTTGCGCTTGATCGATGATTTCTTATGACGCAATCTTGCATTGCGTTAACGCATATTCTACACAAAAATACAAAAATCAATAGTTATAATGCGTTGAACGCATGCGACCGCAATATTATAGAATTTATGCTTAATGGACGCAATTTAACATATTTCATCAACGCAATCCAACATTGTTTAATAACTTAACACTATGATAACGTGCATTTTTACCCGTTATTAGTACTGGTGAGATTGTTTCAGCTGTTTTTGTAGGCAGGCTGAAGTTATTTTTGGATAAGAAAAGTTATCTATTACTAGATAATATTTTTGTTTTTCTTCATATCAAGAGGAACTTAATCTCAGTTTCTTGTCTGATTGAACAAAGTTATACTGTCTCCTTTTCTTAGAGTAAAGTGTTTATTTTCAAGAATGGTATGGAGATTTATTTTTGTTCAATGGAAAATAACTTGTATGTACTAAAACCATTAGTCATAAAAGCCTTGCTTAATATTGAAATGTTCAGAACGACGACAACTGCAAAAAAAACCAAAGGTTTCTCCTGAGGAAAACGCCCATCTTTGGCATCTAAGGTTAGGTCACATCAATCTCAATAGGATTGAGAAGTTGGTAAAATGTGGACTTTTAAAGAGTTTAGAAGAAAACTCCTTGCCGGTGTGTGAATCATGCCTTGAGGCAAGATGACCAAACGACCTTTTACTAGAAAGGGTTATAGAGCCGAGAAAACCTTGGAGCCTATACATTCAGACCTATGTGGTCTAATGAGTGTTAGAGCTCGAGGTGGGTATGAATATTTCAAATATTTCATAGATGATTATTCAAGATACATGTATCTATACCTAATGCAACGTAAGTCTAAAGCCCTTGACAAGTTTAAGGAGTATAAGGTTGAAGTTAAAAACTTGTTATGTAAGAAGATAAAAACACTACGATTTGATCGTCGTGGAGAGTATATGGACCTCGAATTCCAGAACTATATGATAAAACATGGAATCACGTCCCAACTCTCAGCCCCAAGTATATCTCAGCAGAATGGTGTATAGGTGTTCATAAAACCCAATAACCCGACCAACCTAGACTACCCAACCCAAACCGTAAGGGTTGGGTTGGGTTGGGTTAGATTTTATTTTGGGTTGGTTCTATTAAAAATTATTAAAAATTTAAATTTCGGGTCGGATATTAGGTTACTCACATTTTGGGTCGGGTTGACCCGACCCAATCCGAATATATATACATACATACATACATATATATATATATATAAAAAACAAAGAAAGTNGGTTGACCCGACCCAATCCGAATATATATACATACATACATACATATATATATATATATAAAAAACAAAGAAAGTTTGAGCGGCTGAAAGTGAAACCCTCGTGGTCCGCCGCGCATATATATATATTAAAAAAAAACAAAGAATTCAAAACTCTCAGTCAGTCACCGTGCTTGCCGCTCGCTCGTCTCGTCTGAACCCTCGCAGTCACTGCGCTCGCTCATCAAGTCGTGAATCGTCTGAACCCTTACAGTCGCTAGGCTTTCGAACCCTCACAGCCGCTGACCTTCCCTTAATCCCCTCGTCGATCCCCTCATGCTCGTCCCTCCCTCCCCTCGCAGTCGCCGCCTAAACAGTAAACCATCGTCGATCCGGCCTACGCCTCATGTTTTCGGTTCCGATATGGAGTTTTTGCTTTTAATTTACTTCTTCTCTTTTGGGTACTTTTGAAATAAAAAATTAACTTCATAATATCACTTAATTTCCCCTTTTCCTTTCTATAATCTATAATCTTTTTGGTACTTTTCCTCCATTTTGGGTACTTTTGCTTCTCTATTTAATTTTGGGGGGATTTATTTGGAATTTGTGATTCTATTTCTTCCAATGAAGGTATGCATTTTTTCTTTGTCCAACAATCTTCTGCTTTCTTAGATCTTGTGTCTTTATATTCCTTAGCTTTGTAAAGAAAATGGTAATTTTGGAAAAAGGAAGCTAAATTTGTTAAAATTTGCTTTGACATTTGGAGTACAAATTATTGTGTTGGGACAAGATTTGGAAAACTTTTGCAATGTTATTAGAGGTTTCATTTGTTTTGTTGTCTAAATTTTTTTTTATTGAGGTGTTGTGAAGTTTGTTTGAACATGTTATTTCTAAAGGACTAATATTTCGCAGGTGTTAACATTTTAGCAACTTACCTTAATTGAACAAATCACTATTCCATTCAAACATAGATTGATTAATAAATTAATTTTTGTTCAACTTCGCAGTGTCTCAAGAATAGTTAGATTCTTCAAAGTCGTCACAACGGATACGGAATCAGACACGGCCAAATCACCATTTTCAAACTTCATCGTGAGTAAAATAATTTAATTTTTATTGTGTACATATACTGTTTATGTGTGATTAATGATTGATCTTTATACATGAGTTGTTCTGAGTTAATTGAGAAGCTAGTGTTTGTTTTTTTTTTTTTTAATTGTATAGGCAGGTGTAATTAGTTGTTTACTAGTTTCATTTATTTTATAGATGGACAGCAGTAGTGGTAATGCAAGTGGAACCGATAATAATGAAATGCCTCCTCCTCCTCCTCCTCCTCCCCCTCCTAATGTTAGCAAAATTCCTAAAAATATACCACCCCTACCTCCCAAGTCCAATCGAAAGAGACCTAATAAACCAACTTCGTCTATGTGGGATCATTTAACAAAAAAGGAAGCGAGTGTTATTGATGGATATAGGTTCAAGTGTAACTATTGCAGTAAAGATTATGCATGTGATAGTAATACTTGTGGAACTAGTACTTTATGGAAGCACTTAAGAAATCAATGTAAAAAGTACTCATATAAAGAAGAAGAAAAATGACAAACCATCCTAACTCTCGTACATTCAAATGATGGAAAATGAGTCAATGCTAGTAATTTTGTGACAACATTGTTTAGCCAACAAGCGTGTAGACTAGCATTCGCTAAGATGATAATTATGAATGAGTTGTCATTCAAATTTGTTGAGACAGAGGGTTTTAGACACTTTTGTAGTGTTTTGTGTCCTAAGTTTGATGTCCCATCGAGAGTTACAATCGCTAGAGATGTATATCAACTTTATCTTGAGGAGAAAAAAAAAAGTTGAAATCATTTCTAGTTAAAAGCTCTCAAAGAGGTTGTCTTACTACCGACCCATGGACTTCGCTACAAAATGTGAATTACATGGTCATCACTGAACATTTTATTAACTCTGAATGGGTTTTGCATAAGAAGATTTTGAGTGTTTGTCAAGTTGCTAATCATAAGGGGGAGACTATTGGGAAGATGATTGAGAGTTGTTTGTTGGAATGGGGGATTGAAATTTTTTTTTTTTTCCATCGCTGTAGATAATGCAAGTTCTAATGATGTGATTATTTCTTATGTTAAGAGAAGACTTAAAAGTCAAAAATCGATTGTTTTAGATGGAGAACTATTACACATGAGGTGTTGTGCCCACATTATTAATCTTATTGTGAATGATGGACTAAAAGATATGCATGATTCTATTGTCAGTGTTCGTAATACTGTGAGATATGTTCGATCATCACCAAGGAGAATGGAAAAATTTAAAGCTTGTGTGAAACAAGAAAAAATTCAATGTAAGGCTCTTGTTTGTTTAGATGTGACAACTAGGTGGAATTCTACTTATTTAATGCTTAAACATGCAATTAAATTTGAGAAATATTTTAGAACTTTAGAGAAGGAGAAAGTGGACTTAGATTTTATTGATTACTTCGAGGAAGATGACTGTGGAAATAAAAGATTGGGGCCCCAAGTACATCTAATTGGTTGACTGTAGGTCTGTTTATTAAGTTTTTATAAAGGTTTTATGAAACCACCACAACAATAAGTAGATCTTCATATGTGACTTCTAATGTTAGTTATAAGGAAACTAATAAGATTCAGTTTTCTTTAAACAAATGGAGCAACAACACCAACTCTGTTCTAAGTATGATGGCTATGAATATGAAGACAAAGTTTGATAAGTATTGGGGTTCGCTTGAAAAAATGAATAAATTGACGTTTGTGGCTAAGGTAATTGGTTAAATGTATGAGATACATTTTTTTAGAGGAAATTAGATATAAATATGATTTATATCAAGTAGAGGAGAAAATACTATAGTAGATATGTGATATCAAACTCTAGGATAAAAATATAATATGATTATATTAATTAATTAATTAATTGGTTAATTATATGATAATTAATCCAAAAAATTCACGTTCGGACGTGGGTTAATCGGAAATGGGTCACTATAAATAAAGATGATCATGGGGTGGATGAAGAAATAGATGATCTGTGGATAACTTTTAAAAGATTGAGAGAAGAAGAAAATTCATTGGAAGTAGAGAATGATTTGACTTCTTATTTTTTTGACAAGGTTATAAAGATGATTTTGAGATATTGTACTAGTGAAAAATGAATGGCTAGAAATATCTCATTTTATCAAAAATTGTTCAAGATGTTTTGCCAGTTCCAATATCTACAATCGCTTCTGAATCTGTGTTTAGTCCAGGAGGGAGGATTATTGATTCCTTTCAAAGTTCCTTGACTCCAAAAATAGTGGAGGCCTTGATATGTACACAAAATTAGATTCATGGCAGCTCAGTGTTACTAGATCTCCA
This sequence comes from Benincasa hispida, assembly GCF_009727055.1. Taxonomy (NCBI): domain Eukaryota; kingdom Viridiplantae; phylum Streptophyta; class Magnoliopsida; order Cucurbitales; family Cucurbitaceae; genus Benincasa; species Benincasa hispida. The sequence goes on along the minus strand of NC_052352.1, from coordinate 54,840,364 downwards.
TCCACAACTTGAAGAATTAGAGACTTGTGAAAATATTAAGTCAGGTAATTAAATGAATTTTTTATTGTACATATTTAACCTGTTTATTGTACATATCTAACATGTATTATGCTCAAATAATTAATATATTTAATTTTGCATGATTTGTTTTGTAGAGAACCCATCATCCTCTGTTGTTTTGAAATAAGGAATTAGATTTGAAGGAGCATAATGATGATTTTAATGGTAAGTTTTACTACCATAATATCAAATATTATTATTACTCATAATGTTCCTCTTGGTTTAATGTATTTGTAATTTTTCCAGGAATTGAGAATTGAAAAGACCAAAGATGAAGAATAAAACTCACTCAAGTCATTCGTCATGCCTCATGGTGCTTTTGAATGATTATTATTGAACTTGGAATTTTATGTAATAGGCTAATAATTATTATTAAACTTAGACTTTTTGTTTCTATTTTAAATGATTTTGAATGTAGACTTTGAATATTTTGAGTAGAGAGTTTGAACTTGAACATTTGAATTATTTGAGTAAGTTTCTTTTGAAGTTTATATTGAATTTATGGTGGTTGTATTTTTAATGTAAATGCTAAAATTTCACATAGATTACATGTTTTTTTATCATTAAATTTTTATAATTGATGTAATATATTTAGAATTAGTTCACTTTTATAAATATGAAGGTTTATTGACCCGCAAAAATCAAATTGTTCAATAGAAAAGAAAGTAACAAAAAAACATTCCAAATTCAAAATAATTTAAAAAATACAAAAAAGAAAACAGAACTGGTGACCCAACCCGACCCAACCCGAAAATTTTAGGTTGGGTTGGGTTGGTCCACAAAATTCTTCCAACCCGACCCATGTACACCCCTAGAATGGTGTATTAGAAAGGAGAAACAGAACCCTGCTGGACATGGTTCGGTCTATGATGAGTTATGCTCATCTTTCAGACTCATTTTGGAGATTTGCAGTGGAGACTACATGTTATATTTTGAATAACGTTCCTCAAAGAGTGTTTTTGAAACATCTTTTGAGCTGTGGAGAGGCCGTAAAGGTAGTTTACGCCACTTCAGGATTTGGGAATGTCTGGCCCACATGCTTATGGCTAACCCTAAGAAGTTGGAACTGTGTTCGAAAGTTTGCCTCTTTGTAGGCTACCCCAAGGAAACGAGGGGTGGATTCTTCTATGATCCGAGTAAGAATAAGGTGTTTGTGTCGACAAATGCTATCTTCTTGGAAGAAGACCACATCAGGGATCATAAACCATGAAGTAAGCTTGTTTTACATGAGATTTCTAGTGAGACTACTAAGAGTTCAATAAGAGTTGTTGAACAGACTGATAGATCAACAAGAGTTGTTGATGTTGGTTCATTTAGTCAATCATCTCAAGAGTTGAGACTGCCTCGACATAGTGGGAGGGTTGCAAATCCAACGAAACGCTACATGGGTTTGACTGAAGCCCAAAACATCATGTCTGATGATGGGTTCGAGGATCCATTGTCTTATAAGCAAGCAATGGAGGATGTTGGCAAAGATGAGTGGATTAAAGCCATGAATCGGGAAATAGAGTCTATGTACTTCAATTTTGTCTGGAAACTTGTGGATCAGCCTGATGGGGTAAAACTTATAGGGTGTAAGTGGATCTACAAGAGAAAATGAGGTATACATGGAAAGGTGCAGACCTTTAAGGCTAGACTCGTGGCAAAGGGTTATACCTAAGTTGAGAGAGTGGACTATGAGGAAACTTTCCCACTTATTGTCATGTTGAAGTCTATCAAAATTCTCCTGTCCATAGCCACATTTTATGATTATGAGATATGGCAAATGGATGTCAAGACTACCTTTCTAAATGGTAATCTTGAGGAGACCATCTACATGGCTCAACCAGAGAGGTTCATCATTCCAGATCAAGAGTAAAGAGTTTGCAAGATTAATGGGTCCATTTATGGGCTGAAACAAGCATCTAGATCGTGGAACATTAGATTTGATAGTGCGATCAAATCGTTTGTCTTTGATCAAAACGTTGATGAGCCTTGTGTTTACAAGAAAATCATCAACAACTCAATAGCTTTCCTGGTACTGGGAATGATGTAGGTTTTCTGACTGACATTAAATCGTGGCTAGTCGCCCAATTCTAAATGAAAGATTTGGGAAAGGTGCAATATGTTCTAGGGATCCAGATAATTTGGGATCGTAAGAACAAGAGGTTGGCCTTATCTCAGGTATCGTACATTGACCAAATGTTGATCAGGTATAGGATATAGAATTTCAAGAGGGGTTTATTACCCTTCAGGCATGGAATTGTTTTGTCTAAGGAGCAATGTCCTAAGACACCTCAAAAGGTTGAGGAAATGAGATGGATTCTCTATGCTTTAGCTGTTGGAAGCCTTATATATGCAATGTTATGTACTAGAGCTAACATTTGCTATGCAGTAGGGATTGTCAGTCGATATCAATCCAATCTAGGATTAGATCACTGGACGGCGATCAAGACGATTCTCAAGTATCTTCGGAGAATGAGAGACTATATGCTCGTGTATGGAGATAAGGATTTTATACTTACAAGATACACAGACTCTGACTTTCAGACTAATAGAGATTTTCGAAAATCGAAATCAGGGTCAATGTTCACTCTGAATGGAGGGGCTGAAGTTTGACGAAGCATCAAGTAGGGATGCATCACAGACTCCACTATGGAAGCCGAATACGTAGCCACTTGTGAAGTAACTAAAGTGGTTGTTTGGCTTAGGAAGTTCCTTACATATTTGGAAGTTGTTCCAAATATGTCTTTGTCGATCACACTCTATTGTGAAAACAGCGGGGCTGTAGCAAATTCTAAGGATCTGCGGAGTCATCGTAGAGGTAAGCATATTGAACGGAAGTATCATTTGATCAAGGAGATTGTTCATCACGGTGATGTGATAGTCACAAAGATTGTGTCGAAGCATAACGTTGCTGATTCGTTTACAAAGGCTCTCACGACTAAAGTGTTCGAGGGTCATCTGGAGAGTCTGGGTCTACGGGACATGCTACATCTTGTCTAGGGCAAGTGGGAGATGATACTGGGGTATAGATAATATTGTACTGTTTTTCATGTATTGTACATTAGTCTCTCGTGGAATTAGGACAAGTGGGAGATTGTTGGGATTGATGTCTTAATTCTCTTGGAGTCTCGTAGTTTGTAAATAGTTTGTACACATTATTTTTAATAAAATAACTGTTATTTTATTTACATTTACTCATATCCAGTAAACTAAGATCCGTGGTTATTTCTTGTAAACTTAAGCATGTATGTGAGACATACAAGTAGATCAGCCTTAACTAATAACCTAAATGGTCTGTAGTATAAGAATAAAGGAGGGATACCTTATCCTAGTAACACTATGAATACGGCTCGCTTTGTAGATAGTTACAAGTGTTGTAACGTACTACAAATGGTCTGATCCTGACCATTCATGTAGAGACATGCGAGCACGGGTGTCCTATACAAAGAGTTTGTATAAGACTGGACCACGAGATGATTAGTCTCTTTATATAACGCCGTTGATAATTGAGACTTACATCTCACTAAAATGACCATAAGTGACATGACCTTAATCTTGAGTGTTTTGGGAACTCCTGCCTATGAGGGCGGTCCTTTTATTAGCATGGGTGAGAGTGGCCAGATTGTCAACTCAACAAGCCTACCTTTTTGGGGATTTGTCTGATTAAGGAGCTGAGAACTCAGTTACACAAGACAAAATGCATTCCTTCCCTAAGAAAGAGTAAGTAGATAAATTGTCCCTTAAGGGCTGATTCTGAGTCTTGAACATAGTGGTCACAACCTTTCTTTAGAAGAGAAGACTCAATCATAGTAGGACTATGACTTATTGTTCATTAGAGAAATCAATGGTACTTAACGAGTTAGATGTAACTATAGGGGCAAAACGGTAAATTGGCTCAGCTATAGTTACGAGCAATTTGTGAAGGGTTATCGCACTATTGATTAGTTAATTTGGACACAAAAATATATTTGTAGTGAGAAGAGTGCAACTGTCGGTCTTTATTGGAGTGTCTGACAGTTAACGGATGGGGGATCTTGCGACTAAAGAGTTTAGTCAGTTATTCACGTACCGTCGGAGCTTCAAGCTACAGGTCCGTAAGATCTCCTTGGTAGCTCAATGGGTTAAAGTTGAGAATCAGATTTTGGGTTAGTTTGAAGTGTTCAAATTAACAAGAGGAAAATCAATTATATATGATATAACTGGTGTGATGTATGAGATACATTAATTGGAGGAATTGATATAAATATGATTTATATCAAGTACCATAAAATAGAAAAAGAACTATGATTTGTATGTTTCATATGATGAAATATTAAAACTATATGTCATAAATATAATATGATACTTTTGTTATCATATTTATTTATAATATATTAATTGTAAAATAATTAATTCTTTTTCTCTAATAACCGATTGATTGGGAGGTTATTGGAAGTTTTATGGTAACCGTGAGATAAAAAGGAAAATTGTTTTCCAAAATTAGTAGTTACTTCATTTGGAAAGTACTCACAGAAAAGGGCTATCAAGTAAAATTGTTTTACTAAGCGATAGTCGTTGAGAGACTAAACAATCATTGAGAGTTGACTATACGATAGTTACTCATCTGATCGTTTCTACACGATCGAGTCGCAAAATCTATGTGATAGGCTGCCATTTACTACACGATCGAGTACATCGTCTATGCGATAGACAGCTTCATATCTCCCACTTACTCAATCGTCTACTCGATCGCATACCTCCTCTTTTCCTCAAGCCAAGATCATACAGAGCCCACAACTCTTGGATTCTCACACCAAGAATACCAAGGTAACAATTGTGGTGGTGTCCTTACTCTGTTCGTGAATCGAGTTGGACTCGATTGGGTTCGATGAGCATCAAGACGTTCGTGTTGTTGGTTATTTGTTCATTGCATTTGAGTGTTGTTGTTGGACGCATTGAAGACTGATCGAGGGATTCTTGAAGAATGGTTCTTCAAAGGTACGTATACTCTATCCCTTGAATCTCTTGTAGCATGTTGTAATTTCTATTTATGTATGACTTGTCAGTTTCCGTTTTAGACTGTAATTGTTTGTGTTTAATTTGAATGGAATTTGGAACGATCCCTTCCACTACTCATGGAAATCTCTGTTTGTGATTTCCTTCATGTTCTTCTTTCCATAGAATTAGTTCCTGTCAGCAGCTCAGAACTGGCGAGATGACTATATGGGTTGGAACTGGGCAAGTCGTCTCAGCTGTGACAGTGGAAGGCCTCCGATTACTTTTACCTAAATCATATTTATTATTGGATAATGTATATGTAATCCCTGATATAAAAGGGAACCTGATTTCTGTAAAATGTTTGCTTGAACAGAACTATTCTCTTAAGTTTAATGTAAATAAAGTGTTTGTTTACAAGAATGGTGTTTTTATTTGTTCAGCAAACTTAGAAAGTAATCTTTATGAAGGTTGTTAGCATCTAAGACCCTTCTTAATACTGAAATTTTCAGAACTGTAATAACTCAGAATAAAAGACAAAAAGTTTCTTATAAAATAAATGCCCAACTTTGGCACCTAAGATTAGGTCACATAAATTTCAGTAGGATTGAAAGGTTGGTTATGAATGGACTTCTTGAGTTAGAAGAAAATTCTTTACCAGTACATGAGTCATGACTTGAAGAAAAAATGAATAAAAGACCTTTTACTGGACTAAATCATAGAGCCAAAGAACCCTTGGAACTTGTACATTCGGATCTCTATGGATCTATGAATGTTAATACAAGAGGAAGGTTTGAATATTTCATCTCTTTTATAGATGATTATTTTAGGTATGGGTATGTTTACCTAATGCAACACAAGTCTAAAGCTCTTGAAAAGTTCAAAGAGTACAAGGTTGAAGTTGAGAATTCATTAGGTAGAACAATTAAGACACTTTAAACTAATCGAGGTGAAGAGTATATAGATTTGAGATTCCCGGACTATTTGATAGAACATAGAATCATATCCCAACTCTCGGTACCTGGTACACCTCAGTAAAATGGTGTATCAGAAAGGAAAAATAGAATCTCGTTGGACATAGTTTGGTCTATGATGAGTTATGCTCGTTTACCTAATTCGATTTGGGATTATGCAGTATAGTCTGCAACTGATATTTTGAATTGTGTTCCATTCAAGAGTGTTTCTAAAACACCTTTAGGATTATGGAATGGCATAAAGGTAGTTTATGCCATTTCAGGATTTGGAGTTGTCCAGCACACGTGCTTGAGGCTAATCCTAAGAAATTGGAACCTCATTCAAAACTATGCCTATTTGTAGGTTATCCCAAGAGAAAGAGAGGTGGTTACTTCTACGATCCTATAGATAATAAAGTCTTCGTGTCTATAAACGCTAATTTTTTAGAAGAGAACCACATCAGGGAGCATATGCCACATAATAAAATAGTGTGAAATGAGCTTTCCAACGAAACTACTAAAACTTCAATAACAGTTGTTGAAAAACCTAGTACATCAACAACTCTCTAATCGGTCACATCCACCTCAAGCGTTGAGGGAGTCTCGATGTATTGAGAGGGTTGCGAACCCATCTATTCAGTATATGAGTTTAACAGAAACCCTGACCTTATATTAGATGGCGATATTGAGGATCAATCGTCCTATAAACAGACAATGGATGATGTGGACAAAGATGAACGGATCAAAGCTATGGATCTCAAAATGGAATCTATGTACTCCAATTAGATCTGAAATCTTTTAGATCAACCTGGCAGGGTTAAACCTATAGGTTGTAAGTGTATCTACAAGAGAAAAATGGGTGCAGATATTAAGTTGCATACCTTTAAGGCTAGACTGGTGGCAAAGAGTTATACCTAGGTTGAGGAAGTTGACTATGAGGAAACTTTCTCCCATGTTTCCATGTTAAAGTCTATCCGAATACTTCTATCCATTGTCGCATATTATGACTATGAGATTTGGCAAACAGGCATCAAGACTGCTTTTCTGAATGGTAATCTTGAGGAGACTATCTATATGAAACAACCAAAAGGATCCATTTCCCAAGGTCAATAACAAAAGATTTCCAAGCTTAATCGGTCAATTTATGGACTAAAACAAGCTTTTCGATTTTAGAATATAAGATTTGATACTGCGATCAAATCTTATGGCTTTGATCAGAATGTTGATGAGCCATGTGTTTACAAGAAAATCATCACAGTTTAGTAGCTTTCTTAGTATTATACGTGGACGATATCCTACTTATTAGAAATGATGTATGTCTAATGACTGATGTTAAACAGCGGTTAGCGGCCTAATTCCAAATGAAATATTTGAGAGAGGCGTAGTTTGTTCTAGAGATCCAGATCTTCAAGGATCGTAAGAATAAAATGTTGGCCTTGTCTCAGGCATCATATATTGACAAGATGCTTTTCAAATATTCAATGCAGAATTTCAAGAGATGTTTATTACCTTTCAAACATGGAATTATCCTGTCTAAGGAACAGTGTCCTAAGACACCTCAAGAAGTTGAGGAGATGAGAGGACCCCCTATGCATCGGTTGTTGGCAACCTAATGTATGTAATGTTATGTACTAGATCTGACATTTGCTATACAGTGGAGATAGTCAATAGTGATCAGTCTAATCCAGGATTAGATCACTGAATAGCAATAAAAACCATCCTCAAGTATCTTCGGAGAACGAGGAATGACATGCTTGTGTATGGGTCTAAGGATTTGATCCTTCAGGATACACTGACTTTGATCTTCAAACCGGTAGGGATTCTAGAAGAAATACTTCAGGATTAGTGTTCACTTTTAATAGAGGAGTTGTAGTCTGGATAAGCATAAAACAAGGTTGCAAAGCTGACTCTACTATGGAGCCAGAGTATGCAGCGACTTGTGAAGCTGCCAAGGAGGTTGTATGGCTCAAGAAATTTTTTACTGATCTGGAAGTTGTTCCAGACATGTCAAAGCCCATTACCCTTTATTATGATAATAGTGGTGTTGTGGCAATTTCTAGGTAGCCTAGAAGCCACAAGCATGGAAAGAACATAGAGTGCAAGTATTATCTCATCTGAGAGATTGTGCATCGAGGGGACGTGATCGTCATGAAGATCACTTCAGAGCACAATGTTGTTGATCCATTTACAAAGGTTCACATAGCTAAACTGTTTGAAGGTCACTTGGAGAGTTTAGGTCTACGAGACTGTTAGGGTTGATGCCCTAAATCTTGTAGTTTTGTAGTTTGTAAATTGATATTTGAACAAACATATTATTTATTTGATAAACTAAGTGTTATTTTATTTGATATTTAGTTGCATTAACCCAAAACCAATAAACTAAGATCCAAGGTTATTAAATGAAGCTTAAACATGTATATGGAGATATATAAGTGGATCATGTGTTAGTGATAACCTGAACGGTCTGTAATAGATGGATAAGGTTGGATACCTTATCCTAGTGACACTACGGATACGGCCTGTTGTGTAGTTGTTACAATTATTGTAAACTGTTACAAATGATCTGGATCTGATAATTCATGTGGAGACATGTGAGTAGAGGTATCCTACATAAAGAGTTTGTATAAGACTAGACCACGAAATGATTAGTCTCTCTTTATAAAATCGTTGCTAGAAGAGATTTACGTTTCACCAGGATGATCAAAGGTGACTTGATCTTAATCTTGAGTGAGTTGTGAACTCCAGCATTTGAGGGTAGTCTTTTGATATGCATGGGTGAGAGTGACCAAATTCCCTGACTCAATATGCTTACCATTTTGGGAATTCATCTGATTAGGGAGCTGAGAATACAGCTACATAAGCAGAAATTCACTCATTCCTGTTGTTAGGATAAATAGATAAACCGCTCCTTTAAAGCTGATTTCGGGTCTTGAATAATGTAGTGCCACACCCTTTCCTGACCCGAGAGGGATTCAGTTATAGTTGAACTATGACTAATTATTCATTAAAGGGATGAGTGATACTTAAGAAATTAGATGTAACTAAGGGGTAAAATGGTAAGTTGTACTTAGGAGCAATTTGTGAAGGGTCGATGATCTATTGATTGGTTATATCCAATTGACACATAAATATATCTATAGTGCAAAGAGTGCAGTTATCGGTCTTTAATGGAGTCACTGGCAGTTCATGAAGGTTGATTAATTTAATTGAAGAGTTTAATTAATTAATCTCATATCATTGAAGCTTCAATTTATAGGTCCATAAGGTTCTCTTGTTAGCTCAATAAGAATTAATGAGAATCAAATTAATTTTGGATTAGTTTGAATTATTCAAATTAATTAAAGGCAATTAATTTTATCAGATACAATTAATACAATATATGTGATACATTATAATATAAAGTTTTAATGAGATAAATAAATATTTGAATATGATTCAAATATTAATTATATGAATATTATTCATATAAAAACTATAGGTTAAAAATTAATATGAATATGATTCATATTAATACTATAGGTTGTATGAGAAAATAATAGATTATAGGTTATATTATATATGATATAATATAAAAAATATAGGTTATATGTTAGATGTGATATATTATATTAGTTAATATGTATTATTATTAAAAATTAAATTTTTAATTCAAAATTTAAAAAAAAAAAAAAAAAAAAAAAAAAAAAAACTCCCTCAACCCCCTTTTCTCTCATATACGTGAAACACAGAAGGTGTAGAGGTTTAGCTTTGATTATGACTTTCTTCATCCTCTTTCCTTTCTCTATATAATTCTCTCAAACAAGAAATTCCTTTCTTCACCAAAATTAACATTTAGAAGCCCACACCTCTCTGTTGATTCTCACCTTCAGAATAACTCAGGTTCACTTGTGGTGGTGTCTCCTTGTTATCGTTCGTTGGGTTTGTGTTGTTATGTGAGGGAGAATAAGAAGGTCAGACCTATTCGTGATCTTGGCTACGGAGAGGATACGTGAAGAGTTTAGTACTTCAAGAGTGAGTTTACGTTTTCCCTTTCCTCTCTGTATTACTTTATAGAAGCATGCTTAAGAACAAATTGGTTTATCCTGTTAGTTTTCGCCCTCTGCATTTTAATGTTCTATAAAACGAAATTAAAGACATAACACATTCAATTGCTTCCGCTTCAGAGAATTCAAATCCCTTCAGAGACATGCCTTATCTAGTTTAAGGAAAGTGGTAGATTTTATGGGTTGCGTAGTGTATGCCCTAGTTTATTTTTTCTGTATACTGTATTGGTTTGTACTTTATATTTGTAAATTCCACTAGCTTTAGGACAAACAAGAGATTTTTGGGGTTGATGCCCTAAATCTCATGGTCTTGTAATTTGTAAATTTCATTTGTACAAACATATTATTTATTAAATAAAATAAGTGTTATTTTATTTGATATTTAGTTGCACTAACCAAAAACCAATGAACTAAAATCAAAGGTTATTCAATGTAACTTAAACATGTATATGGAGACATACAGGTGGATCATGTTTAAGTAATAACCTGAACGGTCTGTAGTAGATGAATAACGCTAGGTACCTTATTCTGGTGACACTACGAATACGGCCTGCTTTGTAATTGTTACATTGTTGTAAAGTGTTACAAATCAATTCATATGAAGACATGTGAGTAGGGGTATCCTATACAAAGAGTTTGTATAAGACCGAACCACGATATAAATAGTCTCTCTTCATAATACCGTTGCTATAAGAGATTTACATTTCACCAAGATGACCATAGGTGATTTGACCTTAATCTTAGGTGAGTTATGAACTCTTGCCTATGAAGGCGGTCTTTTGATCTGCATGGATGAGAGTACCAGGTTTGCCAAATCAATACCTACCATTCTGGGATTTCGTCTAATTGAGGAGTTGGGAACACAGCTACACAAGAAGGAATTCACTTCTTCCCATTGTTATGGTAAGTAGATAAATTTCTCTCTTAAGGGCTGATTTCGAGTCTTGAACAATGTGGCGTCAAATCCTCTCCTGGCCCAAGAGGGGTTAAGTTATAGTTGGACTATGACTAATTGTTCATTAAAGGGATCAGTGGTACTTAAGGAGTTAGATGTAGCTATAGGTGTAAAATGGTAATTTTGACCCAGTTGTACTTACGAACATTTATGAAAGGTCAATGCGCTATTGATTGGTTATATCCAATGACCACGAAATTTCTATAGTGTAAAGAGTGCAGTTGTCGGTCTTTAGAGGAGTGACTGGAAGTTAATGAAGATTGATTACTTTAATTAAAGAGTTTAATTAATTAATCTCGTATCATTGGAGCTTCAATATATAGGTCCATAAGGTCCCACTTGTTAGCTCAATAAAGATTAATAAGAATCAAATTGATTTTTGATAAATTTGAATTGCTCAAATTAATTAAAGGAAATTAATTGTATGTGATACAATTAATATAACGTATATGATACATTATAATATAAAGTTTTAATGAGAAAAATAAATGTTTGAATATGATCCAAATATTAATTATATGAATGTGATTCATATAAAAACTATAGGTTAAAATTAATATGAAAACAATTCATATTAATATTATAGATTTTATGAGAGAATATAAATTGTTGGTTATATTATATGTGATATAATATAAACTACAGGTTTTACAGAGGAGTGGTTAAGAGACTGATGATGTGAAATTGGTTTACATAGGAAATAGTTCTCTCTCCTTCTTAATCTCCTCTGCAAAATAAAAATCTCTTAAGATTTCCAATCCTCCCTTCACCAAAATTAATCCACAGAAGCCCATAACTCTTTATGATTCTCTCATTAAGAACAATGAGGAAGACAATGTGGTGGTTCGAATTCCAGCCACGCTACTTTATTTGTGGTTGATCTGTTTGTGCAGAGAAGATCGAGTTTATGTTGTGAATGTGATGAAGGGATCAAATCCCATAGTGAAAGTGTTCTCGTGTGAGATCGTCTTGCATCCCGCAGTTCGATTTTAACATTAAACAAAATCGTTGTACTAAATAGAATGGATAAAGACGTAAATTATCATGATATTGAGGAAAGGATTAGAACGGTTTTTACCTTTGTAGATTTTCCTAGTGTCACGAACAATCCTCTCCAAGGTTCCAAATGAACGGATCTCCAAATGATCTCGATCACGAACAACTCCTTGAGCAATCTCGAACACTACCACGAGAGTTACCTCGTTATTCTCTGGGATTCCAATAGAGGGATAGGTGGTATCCAACTATTAAGAAAGGGAGAATAAGGTTTTGAAGAGTAGAGATTCAGAGAAAATTTTGAACAATAACACTAGGGAGTTGTGTATTGTCAGAGTTTCTCACAATGAGAATTTTGTATTCAATGCATTTCGAAAGAGCCACGGGGAGGTCTTTATATAGAAAAGGACCAAGCATCTTTCCCAATATATTTTCCTTTTCTATAATTAATTAAATAACATTTATTTAATTAATTAATCTATTTAATTAAATAACACTTATTTAATTTGCACAATTAAATAACACTTATTTAATTTTGATTTGCACGATAATAAAATAACTAAGTATATATTAAACTCAATTTAATGTATACATTTAATTATCATATATATCTCATGTATGTGTATAAAACCTCTCTATTAATTAATTCTTTGTGAACCTAATTCGTTAGAATTAATTAATTTGAATTTTATTCAAATATTACTTGCTAATTTGATTATAGATCATATCCACAATTAATTATATATTAATCACATTAATATATAGTTTCCTCAAATTAATTTGAACAATTCAAATTATCCCTCTTAAGTATCCTCTAGTGAGCTAACAAGGGGACCTGGTGGACCTGTAGATCAAAAGCTCCAATGATATGAGATTAATTGGTTAAACTCATTAACCAAGTTAATCAATATTTGTTAACTATGGGTACACTCTACTAAAAACCCACAGTTGTAATCTTCTCACTACAAATATATTTCTGTGTCCATGGATATAGACCAATACCAGCAAGTTAGTCCTTCACAAGTGTTCGCAACTCAAATTAGGTTAAATTACCATTTTACCCTTGGGTTACCTCTGACTCCTTAAGTATCAGTGTTCCTCTAATGAACAACATGTTTATGGTCTAACCAATAAACAGAAACCCCTCTCAAACCAATGAGAAGGTAGTACCCTTTATTCAAGTCTAGGGCGGTTCAAGACCTGGTTGACTCGGTGGCTTATGTAATAGATAGTTTTATTCAAGTTTTTAAAGGCTAATTATCCCGGTCCATTAATTTTTAATGAATGTACATGTGATGTATGTTTAATTATATGTCATATTGTATGCCATATAGTTTTAAAAATCCACCATAGGTTATGCATTTAATCATGCATCATCTTTATATTATAGGAGTTATAATTGTTGGGATTAGTGTCCTAATTCTCCCCGTAGTCTTGTAGTTTGTAAACACTTTGTGAATATATTGTTATTAATAAAATAAATGTTATTTTATTAGCATTTGGTCAAATCCAATAAACTAAGATCCGTGGTTATTTCATGTAACTTAAGCATGTATGTGGAGACATACAAGTGGATCATGCCTTAAGTAATAACCTAAATCGTCTGTAGTAGATGGATAAAGGAGGGATACCTTATCCTGATGAAATTACCGATACATCCCGCTTTGTAGATGTTACAAGTGTTGTAAAGTGCTACAAATTGGTTTGATTCTGACCATTCATGTGGAGACATGCGAGCGGGGGTATCCTATACAAAGAGTTTGTATAAGACCTGACCACGAGATGATTAGTCTCTTTATATAACGCCATTGATAATTGAGACTTACATTTCACTAAAATGACCATAGGTGACATGACCTTAATCCTGAGTGAGTTGGAAACTCCTGCCTATGAGGGCGGTCCTTTGATTTTTATGGATGAGAGTGGCCAAATCGCCAACTCAATAGGCCTACCATTTGGGGATTCGTTTGATTGGAGAGCTGGGAACTCAGCTACATAAGATGGAATGCACTCTTTCCCCGAAGCAGGGGTAAGTAGATAAATTGCTCCTTTAAGGGTTGATTCCAGGGCTTGAACAATGTGATGCCACACCTTCTCTTGGCCCGAGAAGGATTTACTCATAGTAGGACTATGATGTATTGTTCATTAAAGGAATCGGTGATACTTAAGAAGTTAGATGTAACTACATAGGGCAAAACGGTGAATTGGCCCAGTTGTACTTACGAGCGATTTGTGAAGGGTCACCGCACTGTTGATTGGTCATATGGACACAAAAATATATTTGTAATGCGAAGAGTGCAGCTGTCGGTCTTTAGTGGAATGACCAATAGTTAACGGATGTTGGATCTCGTGATTAAAAACTTTAATTTGTTATTCACTTACCGTTGGAACTTCAAGCTACAGGTCCATGAGGTCCTCTTGGTAGCTCAATGAGTTCAAGTTAAGAATCAGATTTTGGGTTAATTTGAAATGTTCAAATTAACAAGAGAAAATTCAATTATATGTGATATAATTGATATGATGTATTAGATACACTAATTGGAGGAATTAATATAAATATGATTTATATTAAATACCATAAAATAGAAAAAGAACTATGGTTTATATATTTCATATGATGAAATATTAAAACTATCAGTTATAAATATAATATGATAAGTTGGTTATTTTATTTATTTATAACATATTAATTACATGATAATTAATTATTCTTTTTCTCTAATAACCAAATTGAGTGGGAGATTATTAGATGTTTTATGGTAATTGTGAGATAAAAGGAAAATTATTTTCCAAATCAAAATTCAGTTGATTTTTTCACTTGAAATAATCTCACAAAAAAGCTATCAAGTAAAAGGGTTTTACTAAACGATAGCATAGAGAGCATACAAGATCGAGTTACGAGTTTATTATACGATAGTTACACGCTTACTCGTTGCTACACGATCGAGTAGCAAAGTCTGTACGATAGGCTTCGTCTTTCTAAACGATCGAGTATTTCGTCCATACGATAGACAACATTCATCTCCCACTTACTCAATCATCTACCTCCTGCTTTTCTTAATCCAAAATCATACAGAGCCCACAACTTCTGGATTTTCACACCAAGAATACCAAGGTAACCATTATCTTGGTGTTCTAGTTCCGTTCGAGGATCGGGTTGAACTCAATTGTGATCGAGGTGCATCGAGTCGTTCATTGAGATCGAGTTCTGATTGTTGCATTCTTGTTTGTATTGTTCAACGAGTTGCTGAACAATCGAGGGATATTTGAAAAAGAGTTCTTCAATAGACGTTATTATTTAATAAAAATCCAATAAACCTAAAAGTCCCTTGACTATTGGATGAGTACTTAAACTTTATGTGGAGACATAAAGGTGGATCAGGTTCAAGTAAATAGTCAAAATGATCTATAGTATATAAATAAGATTGGGTACCTTATTCTGGCAATACTATTGGATGCGACCCGCTCTGTAGTTGTTACAAGGAGTTATAAAGTGTTACAAACGAAATGATCCTAATTTGTTCATGCTGGGACATGAGGAGTAGGGGTGTCCTTGTGCAAAAGGGTTTGTACAAGATCGGACCACAAAATTAGTCACTCTTACTTTATAATATTGTTTACTGTTTAAGATTGACTATTTCAAAGTGATAACTTAGGTAACTTGACCTTAATCCTGAGCTAACTATGAACTCCTGTTTATTCGGGATTACCCTTAGATTTTCATAGGTGAGGGTTAGCTCAACAGCGCCAGTTCAATAAGACTCCCATTTCAGGAGTAAGACTGGATGAATAGTAGGGAACATAGGGTGCAAGATAGAATTCACTCCTACCCACTTTAGGGATAGTAGAGAAGTTGTTCCCTTAAATGTTGATTTTGGGTCTTGAACAAGGGGCCTCGCCCTCTCATTGGCCTGAAAGGGACTTGGTTTTGTTGATTGGATCACAAAATAATTGTTCAATAGGGGATCAGTGAGGACTTAAAAAATAAGAGGTAATTTTGGGGGTAAAACAGAGATTTGACCCATCCGGTTACGAACAACCTGTGAAGGGTTGACTTACTAATCATGGTTATATCGAATGGACATAATATATCTACAGTGAGGGGAGTTCAACTATGGGATTTAGTAGAGTGACTCATTAGTTAACGAATGGGGGTTAGATCGGTCTAATGAGTTTAGTCGATTAATCTCGGATTGTTGGAGCCCATGATTTGTAGGTCCACGAGGTCCCTCTACTAGCTCAGAAATGGATTAGCTCTAGAGTAGCGTGATAAGTTAATTTGAAACGTTCAAATTAGAATCAAACGAAATTAAAGAATATATATTTAAATATGATTTGAATATATGAAGATGGATTTGTGTAAAATTAATTTAATATTATATTAAATTATAATTATTTAAATTGTTTAAATAATTATTTATTAATTTTATTAGAAAAATAATTTATAAATTAATAAATTTTTATTTTAGAATTAAAATATGATTTTAAAATCAAAATTAGATTTTGGAAATAGAAAAACACAAAAAACGAAAAATTAGATTTTTCATCCTCATCTTCAAAGTAGCTCACAATGAAACCCATTATCTTCAACCCTTATTTACTCCAAGCATGAGATGCATCCTATGCAGCAAATCTCTTTGCATGATAGTCTGCAATATATTGAAGAGATTGGAGTGATTTTGGAGGGTGGCAACCGATTGAATTTTTCTGAAAATTTTGGGTAGAAGAAGATGTTCTTCATTTGGGTTGTTGCAGTGGGTTTCTCCAAATTTCCTTTAATTCCAGCTTATTTTGAGTCCCACAACTCAATCCAGAGCACCAAAAGAATAGTAGGGAAGATCTTGTGGTGGTCTGTACAAAGATTTGGAGGAATTTGCAGTTGGAAATCGAGATTTCAAAGGTTCTTCAAAGGTATGTTCTTGAAACCCATTAAACTCTATTTAAGTATGTTTCTTTTCTACCAAAATAAATGAATTAGAGTGCTTATGGATCATGTTCCTTTTGCTGCGTGTTGCTACCAGTCCAACAGGTTATACCTAGGTGGAAGGAATTGACTATGAGGACACTCTCTCGCTTGTTGCCATGTAAATGTCTTTTTGCATCCTCTTGTCCATTGCCTCATATTATGACTATGAGATATGGAAAATGGATGTCAAGACTGCCTTTCTGAATGGTAATCTTGAGAAGACCATTCATGTATTAGACATGCTAGGGGGATACTCTATATAAAGAAGTTTGTATTAGACTGGACAACAAAATGTATAGTCTTATTATATAACGTCGCTCATGATAGACTTTCATTTCACTAAGATGACCGTAGGTAACATGACCTTAATCCTGAGTGAGTTATGAACTCTTGTCTATGAGGGCGGTCCTTTAATTTGCATGGGTGTGAATGGCCAGATCACCGACTCAAACCTACCACTTTGGGGATTCATCTGATTGGGGAGCTAGGAACTCAACTACACAAGACGAAATTCACTCCTTCCATGAAGCAGGGGTAAATAGATAAATTGCTCCCTTAAGGGTTGATTTCTAGGCTTGAACAATATGGCACCACACCTTCTCTTGGCTCGAGAAGGGTTTACTCATAGTAGGACTATGATGTATTGTTCATTAGAGGAATCAGTGGTACTTAAGGAGTTAGATGTAACTACATGGCCAAACAGTAAATTAGCCCAGCTGTACTTACATGCGACTTGTGAAGGGTCATCGTACTGTTGATTAATTATATACAATGGACACAGAAATATATCTGTAGTGTAAAGAGTGCAGTTGTCAGTCTTTAGTGGAATGCCAGACAGTTATCGAATGGTGGATATCGTGATTAAAGAGTTTAGTCAGTTTTTCATGTTAGGGTTGATGCCCTAAATCTCGTAGGGTCCTGTAGTATGTAAACACCTATATGAACAAACGCTTATGATGTAATAATATGAGATATTTTCTTCACTGTTGTCTATGAAATATGAGATATTTTAGTTGCATTTACCACAAACTAATAAACTAAGATCCCTGGTTATCGTTGTAACTTAAGCATGTATGTGGAGATATACAAGTGGATCATAAGTGATAACCTAAATGGTCTATAGTATATGGATAAAGGAGTGAAACCTTATCCTGGTGACACTATGGATACATCCCGCTTTGTAGATGTTACAAGTGTTGTAAAGTGCTTCAAATGGTCTAATCCTTATAATTCATGTAGAGACATGCGAGCGGGGGTGTCCTATACAAAGGAGTTTCTATAAGATCAGACCACGAAATGTTTAGTCTTGTTATATAATGTTGTTCATGACAGAGACTTTCATTTCACTAGAATGACCATAGGTAAAATGACCTTAATCCTGGGTGAGTTAGGAACTCCTGCCTATGAGGGCGGGCCTTTGATTTGCATGGGTGCAAGTGGCCAGATTGCCAACTCAAACCTACCACTTTAGGGATTCGTCTGATTGGGGAGCTGGGAACTCAGCTACATAAGATGGAATTCACTCTTTCCTAAAAGCAGGGGTAAATAGATAGATTGCTCCTTTAAGAGCTGATTTCAGGACTTGAACGATGTGACGCCACACACTTTCTCATGGCCCGAGAGGTGTTCACTCATAGTAGGACTATGATGTATTGTTCATTAGAGGAATCAAGTGTGCTTAAGGAGTTAGATGTAACTATAGGGGCAAAATGGTAAATTGTTCCAGCTGTACTTACGAGCAATCTGTGAAGGGTTATCATACTATTGGTTGGTTATATCCAATACACACAGAAATATATCTGTAGTGAGAAGAGTGTAGCTGTCAATCTTTAGTGGATTTCCCGACAATTAACGGATGGTGGATTTCGTGATTAAAGAATTTAGTCAGCTATTCACATACTGTTAGAGCTTCAAGATACATGTCTATAAGGTCCCCTTGGTAGCTCAATGGATTAAAGTTGAGAATCAGTTTTTGGGTTATTTTGAAGTGTTCAAATTAACAAGAGGGAGTTTGATTATAAATGATATAATTAAACTGGTTCAATTATATGTGATATAATTGATATGATGTATGAGATATATTAATTGGAGGATTTGATATAAATATGATTTATATTAATTAAAGGAGAAAAGAACTATTGTTTAAATATTACATATGATGTGATATTAGAACTATAGTTTATAAATATAATATGATAAATTAGTTATTATATTTATTTATAATTAAACAATTATATAATAATTGTGGTTGGTTATTTTCTTTAATAACCATGAAAGTGGGAGGTTATTTTCAGTTTTGAATAACTAAAGGATAAAATGAAAAGTGATTTCATTTTGGAAAAGATCGCATCATTTGTTGTATAACTAATCGTTTACTCACGAGAGACTACACGATAGCCTTCACAAGAGTCTAACGACAGCGAGCACTTTACTAAACGATCCAGCGTGTTTTACTAAACGATCGCGTGCTAAGCAAGTTTTGCTAAACGATCATGTAAACAATCTAAAGTGTTTTACTAAACGAACGTGTACCTTCGAAATTTACTAAATGATCAAGCATCTCGGTATATACGATAGACAGAACCTTTTAAACGATCGTGTACCTTCGAGATTTACTAAACGATCAAGCATCTCGGTCTATGCGATAGACAGAACCTCCTCCCACTTGCTTGATCGTGTAGTACAATCTTTTCCTTCCTCCATCCCTCTACCAAATTCATACAGAGCCCACACCTCCTGGATTCTCACTCCGAAAATACCAAGGTTTTCAAGTGGTGGTGTCGAAGGGTGCTTTTTTGTGGAGAAGATTTTTTGGGAATACCAGACGATTGGGTAGGCGATTTGAACGACAGCAAGAGGTTGTTGTCCAATCTTCAAGAGAGCGAGAGATTCACAGAAGAAGAGTTCTTCAAAGGTATGTCTCTTGTTCCTTTTTTTTTTTTAATTACTTAAGCATGTTGTAATTTGTTTTAAGATGCATAACTATTCTGTATGTTTGTGAATGCGTTTAATTCTGTCACAATGGATTGGATAGATCTTGCTTCCGCTCACTGGTTCTCTTGAATAAGAGTTCCTTCAATTCATGTACCATTGGAGCTTCGAGTTACAGGTCCATAAGGTCCCCTTGGTAGCTTAATGGATTCATGTTGAGAATCAGTTTTTGGGTTAGTTTAAAGTGTTCAAATTAACAAGAGGGAATTTGATTATATATGATATAATTAAATTGATTCATTATATGCGATAATTGATTTAATGTATTAGATTCATTATTTGGAAGAATTAATATAAATATGATTTATATTAAATGTCATAAAGGAGAAAAAGAACTATGGTTTATATATTGCATGAGATGTGATATTAAAACTATAGGTTATAAATATAATATGATAAATTAGATATTATATTTATTTATAATTAAATCAATTATAAGATAATTGATTTCGGTTTTTTCTCCTAATAATCGACTTAGTGAGAAGTTGTAATTAGTTATGGTAACTCATGGATAAAATGAAAATCATTTTCATTTTTTCATAATCCAACGCGCATAAAGAAAAAGCTATACAATAGTCTTGAGAGAGTAAATGATCAGAGAAAGAGTACTATATGATAGCTACTCGCTACCAAACGATTGAGTACCCAAGTCTACATGATAGACTTCTATCTTCTCCCACTTACTCAATCGTCTACACGATCGTTCAGATCCTCCTTCCCTCTACCAAATCTGTACAGAGCCCACACCTCCTGAATTCTCACACCGAGAATACAAAGGTAGCCCCGTGGTAGTGTCAAGTTATTGTTCGAGGGTCGAGGGTCGAGTGTTACTCGATTGTGTTTGAGATTCTACTAGTTTGTGCAGTTTGTTGGTTTGTTCGCATTTCGCTCGTGCAGTTGAACACATTGTTGAGTTTGATCGAGGGATACGAGAAGAAAAGTTCTTCAAGGATATGCTCACTCAATCTCTTAATGTTAATTGTAATGAAGCATGCTGTAATTTAGACTTGATGCATAACTATTCTGTTAGATTGTAAATGTTGATATTCTTTCATAATGGGATTTGGAACGATCTGCTTTCGTTCATTGGTTCTCTTGTTTAAGAGTTTCTTCAATCATATGCATAATTAATTATATATTAATCACATTAATATATCGTTTTCTCAAATTAATTTGAACAATTCAAATTATCCTCTAAAGTATTCTCTAGTGAGCTAACGAGGGGACGTAATGGACTCATATATCAGAAGCTCCAACGATATGAGATTAATTGGTTAAACTCATTAACCAAGTTAATCATTATTTGTTGACTATGGGTACACTCCACTAAAGACCCATAGTTACACTCTTCTTACTACAAATATATTTATGTGTCCAAGGATATAGACCAATACCAACAAGTTAGTTCTTCATGAGTGTTCGCAACTTCAACCAGGTCAAATTACCATTTTACCCTTGGGTTACCTCTGACTTCTTAAGTACCAGTGCTCCTCTAATGAACAACGTATTTATGGTCCAACCAATAAACATAAACCCCTCGGGGGCCAATGAGAGGGTAGGGCCTTTTGTTTAAGTCCCGGAGACACCACTTTAGGGAATACTCATCTACTTACACTCAAGGAGGAAGAAGTGGATTTCATCTTGTATTATTATGTTCCCAGCTCCCCACTCGATCCTATCTGCAAAATGGTAGGCATATTGGGTCGGCGATCTGGCCACCCTCACCCATAAAAATCAAAGGACAATTTCTCGTGAACAGGAGTTTATAATATACTCAGAGTTAAGACTAAGCCACCTAGGTCATCCTATTGAAATAGAAACCTAACTAGTCAACGGTGTTACATCTAGTGGTTTCTATTTTGCAGTCCAGTCTTATGCAAACTCATTGCATAGAATACCTCTACTCGCGTTTCACGTACACGAATGCATTGGATTATTATGTTTGTATCAAATACAAAGTAGATCATATCCATAGTATTACCAGGATAAGTTACCCATTTTTATCCTTATACTATAGACCCTTTAGGTTGTATCTTGAAATTGATCTTTGCATGTCTCCACATACCGTTCAAGACTCATAAGATAGTCTTGGATGTTAAATTATTGGATTTAGGGTTATTAAGACAAAATAGACAACATACAAGCAATAACATTCATTGAATTAACATCCATAACTCTTTATTGATAATGGTCAATTAATAACATTTACTATCTATGAGTTTTAAAGGCATAAATCCCAACATGAGAGAGGAAGCGAGAAGACGTTACTACAAGGGTTAGCTCGAGTTTGCATTTTTCCTTTCTAATTTCATAGTAGAAAAGCATGCTTAGTTCTCTCGTTTATCCATGTTCCTGATGCTTTGTATATTCAATTTATGTAGAATGAAAATTAGAGACACATAGCATTCGATGGCTTCCACATCGAGGAATTCCATTCCCTTCACCCCTCTAGCCTCTACATGGATTCATCGGTGCTTTTGTTCAAAATAAAAAGTTAGCACTTAAAGGAGCAATTCATCTACTTACTCTAAAAATGAGATAAAGTGAATTCTATCTTATGTAGCTATGTTCCCAGCTCCCAACTCGGACAAATACAAAAAATGGTAGGTTTATTGAGTCGGCAACACGATCCACTCTCATCCATACAAATTAAAAAACTACCTCATAGACAGTAGTTTATAACACACTCAGGGTTGAGGTCGAGTTACTTATGGTCATCCTTTGAGATGTTAATCTCTTCAGTCAACGGTGTTATAAAGAGAAATTAAAATTTCACGTGAGAATAATTAAAAAAGGAAATTTGTATTTAATAAATATAAATTAACTAAGATATCCTTGAAACCATAAACTAATTTAATTTTTATAATTTTTATTTTTTAATGATAAATTAATCAAATCAAATATTAGAATCAAATATTAGAGATAACCCATATCAATCAATTTGATTTTTATGTGAATGATATAAGAATGATGTAATTTTTTAATGATTTAAATGTAAAATTACAACCTATAACCATATAACCAATAATTAAAAGGGGTAAAAGGAGAGAACAAATGTTTCCCCCTATAGCCTCTTTAAGATAGTATATAAAGATAAGTAGATATAGATGTATAGATAGATGTATAATATATATAAAAATTAATAACAATATTATTATTATAATAAAAAATTAAATATATTATCGTTGAATGAGAAATTTCGGCCAATTACATTTCACCACATCATCAATGAAAGCCCGACCCCATTGGGAAAATTATAAGTTGTATCAAATTGAGTAATTAAAGTCGCTCGGGCTCAACCTAATTCAAGCTCATGGTGAAATTTTGGGGCAAAGTAAAGATTGGGCTTAAATCCAGTATTTCGGCCATATAAAAAATGGGCTCAAGCCCAATTTGGGCTCAATAAAGTAATTGGGCCAAAGCCCATGTAAGGCCTATGAGAAACTTCTATAAATAGAGACCCTATCTCTTCCTTTGGGGAGAGGTTGAAAAATTGGCAACAAAGTGTTGAAGCTCTGAACATCAAGATTAAGTCTCTGACGCTCTTAAGACTTGAAAGTTTTAATCAATCTCGAGATCATCACCTTTTAAAGATTGAAGACTTAGAAGATAAGACTTCCGTGAATTCAAGAATAATGAAGCTCAAATCGATCTCAAGTTTATAACCTTCTAAAGATTGAAGACTTGGAAGTTAAAACTTTCTTGAATTCCAGAAGATCGGAATTCAAAGTAACTCCTTGAAGATTGAAGAATTAGCGATTTTAAACTTTTATCCCTTGTGTTAGAGAAGGCATCAAAGGATCAAACATTAGAGATTGTATCCACTTTACTATATTGAAATCAATACACAAATTCCATAAATTAAATTCCTTCAGATATCTCGTGTAAACAGTTTAGCACTCCCGGTGAGACCATCTCTAACTTTCATCTCTTTCTTTACAGCACAATCTACCTAAAGAATTCATGACATCCGAAAACAACTCTCTCAAAACTTCAAGTGATGTCCACAATAGTTACTCACGGTCGCTCTAAGGGGATTCAGGAATCTAAAGAGCTGCCACCCTTTGAGATCGCGAGGAATATATAGGAACAAATTTCAAAACAACCACAAGGTGGAATTGTCATTAAAGAAAGCCCTGCAATTAGTAAGCATACTCCACCTTTTAAACAATCAAGTGAAGAAGCATCACACCCAAATACAATGCTAGTCATGATGGCCGACGTGGGAACAAGTGAAGAAATGATGGTGCAGTCGAAGAAATGGATTATGAAATTGCATCCCTCAAGAATCACATCGAGAGTCGTGACGCCGCTAAATCAAGTCATACACCTATAGTCAGGAATGATAACAAGAAAAAGGTTGTTCTGCAAGAAAGTCAACCACAAAATTCGATGTCAATTGTTTCGTTGTCTGTCTAGCAATTGCATAAGATGATTGCCAACTCCATCAAGGCTCAGTATGGTGGACTTACTCAAACTTCCCTCTTATATTATAAGCCATATACAAAGAGGATTGACAATCGAAGAATGCCAAATGGATACCAACCACCTAAGTTCCAACAGTTTGACGAGAAGGGCAACCCAAAACAACATGTTGCTCATTTCATCGAAACACGTGATAATGCTGGTATGCGAGGAGATTTAATGGTCAAACAATTCATTCGAATTCTCAAGGAAAATGCTTTCGACTGGTACACCGACCTTTAACCTAAAACTATTGATAGTTGGGAGCACCTTGAAAGAGAATTCCTCAATCGCTTTTATGGCACAAGGTGTATCGTTAGCATGATAGAGCTCACCACCACCAAAAAATAAAAAGATGAGCCAGTCATCGACTACATCAATCGTTGGAGAGCATTAAGTCTCGATTGCAAAGATAGGTTAACTGAACTATCAACGCTGGAAATGTGCACTCAAGAAATGCACTGGCACTTCTGTATATCGTGCAAAGGGTAAAAATCTGCACCTTTGAAGAATCGGCAACTCGCGCTCATGATATGGAATTAAGCATTGCCAATAGAGAAAACGACGATTTACTAGTCCTAAAAGTAAAGAAAGAAAAGAAAGAAGTGAAAAGCATCTAGAAGGTATCGAAAAGTGCTACTAAAGAAGCTATGGTTGTCAATACAATCCCTTTAAAGTTTATCTCGAAGGAGAAAAAGATTGAGAAATGACAAGATGAGGGCGAGAAAAGACACAAGATTGAAAGAGAGGCAAGAAAAAATCTGCCCTTTTCCAGATTCTGATCTGCTTGATATGTTGGAGTAACTACTGAAAAAACAACTCATTGAACTTCCTAAATATAAATGACCTAAAGAAATAGGCAGAGTAAATGATCCCAATTACTGCAAGTATCATCGAGTTGTTAGTCATTTAGTAGAAAAATATTTTATATTGAAGGAGTTAATTTTGAAGTTAGCTCAAGAAAAAAAGATTGAGCTAGACCTCGACGATGTAGCACAAATAAATCACATCCATTTTAATATTCAACTGTCTACAATAGAGAGTTTAATTTGATTGGATCTCTTAAGCTTGATGTTATAAAGTGTCCTCATGAGCCCTCACAAAATGTAGACTTCCAGAGAGTTGACTCCCAGGAAAAAGAAGAGCAAGTGAAAGATGTAGATAAAGGATGGATATTGGTAGCTCGTCAAAAGAGTTGTAAAAAAAAATTTATTTAAAAAGAATCTCATTCATATTGAGACTATAAAAGGAATAGTAAGTCACAAAGAAGAAAACCAAGAAAGAATACGAGAAAACTTCGACCAATCATCGAAGAAAATGAAGAGCTTCCTCTACCTCGACAATCAATAAACTTGAAAGACTTCTTTCCAAAGAGTTTTCTGATTGAAATTATTTCGTGTCATGTCATCAATACGACTGAATATAACAAAATTACTTCAACTTCTGCAGTAGCAATGACCAAGCTGAAGGAATAACCTTCTTTCAGCATCAATGATTTGTTGTCACTCCTGCGGGAGACCAAGAATGCCTTTGTCAAAATATTAGAAGATGATAGGATTCCAACTATTTCTGCAACCCAAACAAGTATAGGTACTTCATGTTGTATATCAATATCATTCAATGACAATGATTTGCTACTTGGGTCAAAGCTTCATAATAGACCCTTATTCATGTCAATGTATGTTCGAAAGCAAAAACTCAGTCGAATCCTCATCGATAATGGCTCAGTCGTCAACATACCACCAATATCAACCATGAATCAATTAGGCATTTTGATGGAGGAGTTGTCAAGTAGTAAATGTTGAGAATATCCTAAAACTCGCAATTCATAAATATTGGTAACATATTCTATTTATCAATAAAAGTATTATTGAGTATTTTATTCAATAAATTGTTATTGATATTGCATTCTGCTATAAAAATCCAATAAAGAATACATGGCTATAATATGAATACTTTAACATTATGTGGCGACATAAAAGAGGATCAAGTTTTAGTATATAGCCAAAATGATCTATAAGTATATAAATGAGATTGGATACCTCATCTTGATGACATTATTGGATGCAACCCATTTTGTATAGTGATACAAATGATGTGAACAAAAATCATTCATGTGGAGACATATGAGTGGAGGCATCCTATGCAATGAGTTTCCATAAGATCGGACCTTGAAATAGTCACTTTTCTTTATAACAATCGTTTACTGTTAAAACTGACTATTTCAAATTCAATGACCTAGGGTAACTCGATCTTAATCTTGAGCTAACTATGAACTCCTGCTTATTGGGGATTATCCTTTGATCTACACAAGTGAGAGTAGTCCAATAGCATTGCTCAATAAGCCTCCCATTTTAGGGATAAGACCGAATAGATAGTTAGGGAAATAGTTCTGCAAGATGGAATTCACTCTTACCCGACTTAGGATTAGCAGATAAGTTGTTCTCTTAAGCGTTGATTCCTGGTCTTGAACAATAGAGCTCCGCCCTCTCATGATCGAGAGAGTCATGATTTATAAGTTAGACTATAAACCAATTGTTCAATGGATGATCAGTGGGAGCTTAAGGAGTAAGATGTATTTACTGGAATAAAACGGTAATTTTGACCTAGTTGTAAATACGAACGACCTGTGAAGGATCGACTTACTAATTATGGTTAAAATGGACATAAATACATCTACAGTGAAAAGAGTGTAACTATCGAGCTATAGTGGTGTGTCTCGGTAGTTAACGAATATTGATTAATTCGGTCTAAAAATTTTAGCTAATTAATCTCAAATCGTTGTAGCTCATGATTTGCAGGTTCATAAGGTCCCTTTACTAGCTCGTAAACTATATTTTGGATTAATGAATTGAGCGAACTTGAAATGTTCAAATTCGGAATTAGGATTTTGAATTTGAAGTGTTCAAATTCAATTTAAGGTTTGATTAATTGTATTCGATAAAATTAAACGTTTAATTTTACGAAATTGAACGAAATTGGAGAGATTAGAGTATTTAAATGTTGAATTAACAAGAATTGGATTCATGTTTAAAGCATGTGTTTAATTAATTTAATATTTGATATTAAATTATTTTGTTTATTAATTAGATAAAACATTTTACAAATTTATAAAATTCAAAATTCAGTTTTGAATTTAATTAAATTTGATTTATGAAAATTAAATTTAATTTTGAAAAATGTTTTTTGTTTTCTAAAAATGAAAATGGGAAGTTAGTGAACTAATCCAACATTTGTTGGATTAATCCTTTAGTCAACACCTAGCCCATTTTAATCAACTCTTTGAGGTGTCAATGAGCTAAAGATCGGAGTACTTGCATGATAATTCTTCATAAAAATGTTGAGATTTAAGTTTTGAAGGATGGATGCAAGCTGAAATTTATTTATTTCCAGAAATTCTCTCCAAAACCTCATCTTATCTCAATCAATTGACCTCAATTCTGAGTTTCCACCTCTCATTCCAAGTTGGAAGATAGTAAAAAAGATCCTTGTGGTGGTCCTCTGGTATTTTGGAGACTCAATTCGTGGAGAGAAGTTGGGATTGTTGAGAGTCATCAAAGGTTGTAGTTCTTGAAACCCTTTCTTTGAATTTTTGTTTCAATGCATGTTTTAAAACTCAAATTAAGTGTGATTAAAGTGCTTACTAATTCTGATTTTTTCCGCTGCATGTTAGTTTACTCCATCAGTAAACTGGTGATTCAAGGCTTTAATCAAGAAGCACAACGAGCACCATATTTCACGCGATCAATGCAAGAACCACCTACAAGCTATTGTTAGGGCGTCCCTAAATTCACGAGAACGGAGTAGTAGCCTCCACACTCCATCGGTGTCTTAAATTCTATCAACAAGGCATCAAGAAAGTCAACGCTGATCTGGAGCCCTTTTTAGAGGTTGAATCTCACTTTGTTGATGCAAAGTTTTATCTAAAAAGCGATAGTATACGTGAAGTTATATTGACAGAAATTTCATGGCCAAAGGCACTTATAAGCCCGAGCAACAAACAATCGCAACAACCAAGTCAAAGGAAGTAGATGCTTTTAGCAACCGAGGGAATGGTGAACCAGCCACCTAAATCAAATATGAGGTGTCAAAGAATGAAAAGACGACAAGCCCCTAAGAAAGGGTCTCAAACCCTCATGTTCTACACTATGTTTGTTGGTGTTGATGTCCTAAAGTCTCGTGTCCTGTAGTTTGTAAACAGTTTGCATGAACGCTTGTGATGTATAATATATGATATTTTACTTCACTTCTTGTTTTTGCTCAGATGAATGTTTTATTTGATTTACATAAACTGATGAACCTAAAATCCCTGGTTGTGTTTATGTAACTTAAGCATATATGCGGTGACATACAAGTGGATCATGTCTTAAGTGATAACCAAAATGGTCTGTAGTATATGAATAAAGGAGGGAAAACTTATCCTGGTAACACTATGGATGTGGCCCGCTTTGTGGAATAGTTACATGTGTTGTGACTTGTCACAGATGGTCTGATCTTGATCATTCGTGTAGGAGACATGCGAGCGGGGGCATCCTATACAAAGAGTTTGTATAAGACCTGACCACGAAGTGTTAACGTCTCGTTATATAACATCGTTCATGACAGAGACTTCACTTCACTAAAATGACCATAATAACATGACCTCAATCCTGAGTGAGTTGGGAACTTCTGCCATTGAGGGCGGTCCTTTGATTTGCATGGGTGTGAGTGACTAGGCCGCCAACTCAAACCTACCACTTTAGGGATTTGTCTGATTTGGGAGCTGGAAACTCAACTACACAAGATGGAATTCACTCCTTCCCCGAAGTAGGGGCAAGTATATAGATAGCTCCATTAAGGGGTGATTCCCGGGCTTGAACGATGTGGGTCCACACACCTTATCTTGGCCCCAGAGGTGTTCACACATGGTTGGACTATGTTGTATTGTTCATTAGAGGGATCAGTGGTACTTAAGGAGTGAGATGTAACTACGGGGGCAAAATGATAAATTGGCCCAGCTGTACTTACGAGCATTTGTGAAGGGTTATCGTACTCATGATTGGTTATATCCAATGGACACAGAAATATATCTGTGGTAAGAATTGTTCAGTTGTCAGTCTTTAGTGGAATGCCTAGCAGTTAACGGACAGTGGATCTCGTGGCTAAAGAGTTTAGTCAGCTATTCACATACCGTTGGAGCTTCAAGCCATAGGTCCATAAGGTCCCCTTGGTAACTTGGATAAAAGTTGAGAATCAGTTTTTGGGTCAGTTTGAAATGTTCAAATTGGCAAGAAGGAGTTCAATTATATATGATATGATTGAACTGGTTAATTATATATGATATGATTGACTAAATGTATGAGATACATTTTTTGGAGGAAATTGGATATAAATATGATTTATATTAAGTAGAGGAGAAAGCACTATAGTTGATATATGATATTCAACTATAGGTTAAGAATATAATATGATTATATTCATTAATTAATTAATTAGGTGGTTATGAGATAATTGGCCGAGTTTTTCTCCAAATTTGTGCGAAAGTGGAAAGTTCAATTCAATTCTTGTAATTGAAGAATAAAATGAAAATAGTTTTCATTTTGACAAAGATCTGAAAATTCGCTCACGGTGTGAAAGCCTTTGATCGCTTAGCATTGAGAGCCTATACGATAGCACCCACCTTCCTAAACGATCGCACACCCGCATTACTAAACGATCACCCGTGATTATCTAAACGATTGCTTACCTTTACTAGACGATCATTTAGGATGCCAAGTGTAACTAAACGATCACTTACCTTTTGTTAGACGATCACTTAGTAGTTACTACACAGTCATATGCCCCGTTCTAAACGATCAAGCACACCCGACTATAAAATAGTCTTCTCCTTTATCCCACTTGCTTGTTTGTAATACACGATCACCTTTCCTCCTCCCCTCTACCAATTCCATCAAACTCCACCCTTTGGATTCTCACTCCGAGAATACTGAGGGCTTCGAGTGGTGGTGTCGTTCCCAGTTGCTTGTTGTTCATGCGCTGCTAATCGTGTAGACGACCGTGGAGCTGCTAGGCGATTGCTTGCTGGACAAGTAGGAATAAGAGGAGTTCGTTCACGTTGGACCGAGTTCGATTGAAGAAAGTCTTCAACTTGTACGTTTTCTCAGTCTCTTGTTTTTAATTTTTAAAACATGTCAATCATTAGTGTTTACAATGCATATCTATATGTTAGAATGTATGTGTGGTAATTTTGTCACAATAAAATCAGAAAGATTCGCTTCCACTCATAGGCACTCTTGTTTAAGGGTTCCTTCAATGTTCCTTTTTCTCGACGCAAGAAAGGCGAATCACCATTTGCGGAATGTTCAAAAGTTCTTCGATCGGAGATGTTGAAATTTTAAACGAAGGCTTCACCACACCCCTTACAAAGATGGATAAGGGAGAAGTAAAAAAGGCTGAGAAAGAAGAGGTGAAAGCAATCCTTCCAAAAAAACGAACAAAGGATGGCTTCGATCCAAAGGCATATAAGCTATTGGCAAAGGTGGGTTATGACTTTACCACTCGCACTGAGCTTAAAAGCCCAAAAATATT
The DNA here is from genome assembly GCF_009727055.1 of Benincasa hispida. Classification (NCBI taxonomy): domain Eukaryota; kingdom Viridiplantae; phylum Streptophyta; class Magnoliopsida; order Cucurbitales; family Cucurbitaceae; genus Benincasa; species Benincasa hispida. The sequence goes on along the minus strand of NC_052352.1, from coordinate 54,809,410 downwards.
TTATGAAAGGCCCAAGCTTTCCCCAGTGCAAAAGAAGCTTCAAAAGCAAGGATACTCTATACCTAGCTCAAGATCTAGAGTTGGATATAAGTCCTCTGAGCCAATTCCCATAACTGGAAAGGGGAAATCAAAAGTTGCATACACGTGTCACACTACCATAGAGGAAAACCACGATTCTAAAGAAGAAGAGAGATGCGGAAGTGAGAGGACTTCTGTCTTCAATCACATTACTTCTTCAACGGCACGTTCTTCAGTTTTTAAAAGGCTAAGTACACATATAGTTAAGGATAAAATCAACATCCAACTTCTGGTCCCACCCGACTTTCAGCCTTTTGTAGACTAAATGTAAACTCGAATAAGATAAATAGTGTGTGTTCGACTCCAATCACACGAGAATCTGCTTTTGAGAGATTAAGCGTGACCACAACAAGAAACCATAGTGTTATTCCATCAAGAAAGAAAAGGAAGTTGCTTGTTTCCATAAATACATCGAGCTCGTTAAAAGTAAAATGACAAGATATCGTTATTACTCGACCTAAAGAGTACGATCTAGAGGATGAAGAAGAAGCGACAAGTTGTTGCCATGTCACAATAGAAGAAGCATCGGATTCTGACATGCTTCAAGAACACGCAGAAGAAGCTCCTTTATCACTTGAGAATGGTGGTTAATTGATGGTTCATGAGTTGAAGGAAGTCAACCTGGACACGGTAAAAGAGCCTCGTCCAACTTTCATAAGTGTGTAACTCGCTGATGACGAAGAAAAGGAATATATGAACTTACTCACGTATATAAAGATGTTTTTGCTTGGTTGTATAAAGAAATGCTCAAACTTTATCCAAAAGTTACTGCCCATCACTTAGCAATTAAATCAGGGTATCGTCAATCAAGCAAGCAAGCTCAACAACGCTTTCAACCAGAACTGATTCCTCAAATTGAAGAGGAGGTTACTAAGCCAATAGAGGCTGGATTTATACGTGAGGTCAAGTACCCAACATTGATAGCCAACATTGTTCCCGTAAGGAAAAAGAATGGTCAATTACGTGTCTGCATGGACTTTCATGACCTAAATAATGTGTGCTCAAAAGATGATTTTCCCTTGCCTATCACATAAATTATGGTAACATGTGAATGGGGGCATCTTTGAAGGAACTTTGTATATTGATACAAAGGATGTGATCCCAAAATCGTTCATGTGGAAACATGTGAATGGGGGCATCTTTGAAGGAACTTTATGAGGAGAGAACCTTGAGCAGAAGTAAGATCGTCCCAAATACATTTTTCATTGAATGTAAGTTTTACAATAAATCCAAAACAAGATATGCATTTATATAAATTATAGCATGCATTAATAAAGGAAAACTTAGGGTTTCAAAAACTCTTACCTTTGAAGACTATTCTTCAAGAATCTCTCAAATAAGTCACAAACGAATCTCCTTCTCCAAAAGGGACACCACCAAACGGAGCCTCCTGTATTCTCCTTAGGGATAGAGAATGGCAAGAGATGTGGGCTCTACCTTAGGGTTTTGGAAGAGAGAAGGTGATGAAGAGGAGGAGAGGGAGGATAAGAACTTTTCTTCTCTATTCGTTTTTCCATAAAGAACTATTCTCCCAGTGTTTCATGGAGGAAGATGAAATGAGCACCATCATCTTTCTTTGACCCTTCTCATCACGTATTTGGCTGAGAGAAATTAGGGGGTGAGAGTTGTATCTCCCTCCCTTTAATTAATTAATATTAATTTAATAAAATTAAATTAATAATAATTCTACATATAATAACAACCTTATTATATATATATAAACTATATGTTATATCTCATATAACACATAATCTATAGTTACATATTATATCAAATACAATATAACCTATAGATGTATTTTCTCTCAACCATACATGGCATTTAATATAAATCACATTTATAGTAAACTCACTTATATGAATTCATTCATATAATTGATATTTGGATCATATCCAAATATTTAATTCCTTTCAATTAGTTATGGTATTTAATATAAATTATATATATATTAAATTTAATCACATGAATCTCATCATTAATTAGTATTTGAATCATATTCAAATTTATCTCATATTACCTTATATTATAATGTATCAAATACTTATATTAATTATATCACATATATAATTAATTTAATTAATTCTATCATATATAATTAATTTCCTCAATCAATTTGAACACTTCAAATTAATCAAGAAATAATTCTCAATTAAATCTCTGTTGAGCTACAGATGGGACCTTATGGACCTGTAGATTGAAGCTTCAACAGTTCTTGGATAACTAATTAAACTCTTTAATTAAATTATCCAACATCCGTTAATTGTAGGTCATTCCATTGGATATAACCTATCAACAGTGCGATGACCCTTTACAAATTGCTTGTAAGTACAGCTGGGCCAAAATTACCATTTTATCCCTGTAGTTACATCTAACTCCTTAAGTAGCATTGATCCCTCTAATGAACAATAAGTCATAGTTCAACTATGAACAAGTCCCGCTCGGGCCAGAAGAGTGTGTGGCCACTATGTTCAAGCCCCGGAATCAGCCCTTAAGGGAGCAATTTATCTACTTGCTCCTACATCGGGGAAGGAGTGAATTCCATCTCGTGTAGCTGTGTTCTCAACTCCCCAGTCAAACGAATTCCCAAAATGGTAGGCTTATTAAGTTGACAATCTTGCCACTCTCATTCATATAAATCAAAAGATCGCCTTCATGAGCAGAAGTTTACAACTCGCTCAGGATTTAGATCATGTCACCTATGGTCATCCTAGTGAAATGTAAGTCTCTATTATTAATGGTGTTATATAAAGAAACTATCATTTCATGGTTTGGTCTTATACAAACTCTTTATATAGGATACCCCTGCTCACATGTCTCTACATGAATTATTAGGATCAGATCATTTATAGTACTTTACAACACTTGTAACACCTACAAAGCGAGCAGTATCTATAGTGTCACTAGATAAGGTACCCAGCCTTATCCATCTACTACAGACTGTTTAGGTTATTATTTAAACAAGATCCACTTGTATATCTCTACATACTTATTTAGATTACATAAAATAACCTAGGATCTTAGTTTATTGAATTGAGTATATGCTTATAAAATAACACTTATTTTATTAACAACAATATGTTTATACAAAGTTTACAAACTACGAAATTATAAGGAGATTTAGAACATCAATCTCAACAATCTCCCACTTATCCTAAAGCTTAGGGAGTCTAATGTACAATACAAATAAATTATAAATTCACAATAAACTAGGGCATATACTATACCCCCGTAACATCTCCCACTTGCCCTAGACAATATGTCGCATATCTTATAGACCTAGACTTTCTAGATGATCCTCGAACACTTTAGCCGTGATAGACTTTGTAAACAGATCAGCAACATTGTGCTCCGAAGCAATCTTCATGACAATCACGTCACCTTGATGCACAATCTCCCGAATCAAATGATATTTTCGCTCTATGTGCTTGCCTCTTCGATGACTTCTAAATTCCTTAGAATTTTCCACGGCACCACTGTTATCACAATAAAGTGTGATGGGTAAATACATATTTGGAATAACTTCCAAATTAGTGAGGAACTTCTTAAGACATACAGTCTCTTTAGTAGCTTCACAAGCAACTACATATTCGGCTTCCTTAGTGGAGTCTGTGATGTATCCTTACTTGATGCTTCGCAATACTATAACTCCTCCATGCAGAGTAAATACTGACCCTGATGTGGATTTTCGAGAATCCCAATCAGTCTGAAAGTCAGAGTCTGTGTATCCTATAAGGATCAAATCCTTATCTCCATTCATGAGCATATAGTCTCTCATTCTCTGAAGATACTTGAGGATCATTTTGACCTCCTCCAGTGATCTAATCCTAGATTGGACTAATATCGACTGAAAATCCCTACTGCATAGCAAATGTCAGATCTAATACATAACATTGCATACATAAGGTTGCCAACAGCCGATGTATAGGGAATTCGTCTCATTTCTTCAACCTCTTGAGGAGTTTTAAGACACTGCTCTTTAGACAATACAATTCCATGCCTAAAAGGTAATAAACCCTTCTTGGAATTATGCATCGAATATCTGACAAACATCTTGTTAATATACGATGCCTGAGACAAAGCCAACCTTTTATTCGTACCATCCCTTATAATCTGGATCCCTAGAACAAACTGCGCCTCTCCCAAATCTTTAATCATGCAAGCTATTGTTGGGTTTTATGTTCTTAAACTCATGGTTTGTAAACATTAGAACTTATTCTGAGAATTCAATCAAGTTGTTGAATATATTGTTTTTTAGAAATCCAATAAACCTAAGTCCCTTGAAAATTATATAAGTACTTGAACTTTATATGGAGACATACTAGTGGATCAGGTTCAAGTAAATAGTCAAAATGATCTATAGTATATGAATAAGGTTGGGTACCTTATTCTGGTAACACTATTGAATATGGCCTACTCTGTAGTTGTTACAAAGTGTTGTAAAGTGCTATTTACGAAGTGACCTAATTCGTGCATGTTGAGACATGAGGAGTGAGGGTGTCTTGTGCAATGAGTTTTGTGCAAGATCGGACCATGAAACTTGTCACTCTTACTTTATAACGATGTTTACTATTTAAGACTGACAATTTCAAAGCGATGATCTAGGTAACATAACCTTTATCCTAAGCTAACTATGAACACTTGTTTGTTCGAAATTATCCTTTGATCTGTAGACGGTGAGAGTAGACCAATTGCCTCTGCTCAATAAGCTTACCATTTTGGGGATAAGACCGGATGAATAGCTGAGAAGATAGGGTGCAAGAGGGAATTCACTCCTCACCGATTAGGGTTAGTAGAGAGGTTGTTCCCTTCAAGTGTTGATTATGGGTCTTGAACAAGAGGTCTCGCCCTCTCATTGACCTAAGAGGGATTCGATTTGTTGATTGAATCACAAATCAATTGTTCATTAGGGGATCAGTGGAACTTAAGGAACAAGAGGTAATTTCAAGGGTAAGAGATTCGACCCAGCCGTTATTATGAGCAACCTGTGAAGGGCTAACTTACTAATCATGGTTATATCGAGTGGACATAATATATCTACAGTGAGGGGATTTCAGTTATAGGCTTTAGTGGAATCACCCATTAGTTAACGAATGGGGGTTAGATCGGTCTAATGAGTTTACCTGATTAATCTCGGATCGTTGGAGCCCATGATCTATAGGTCCGCGAGGTCCCCCTACTAGCTCGTAAATGGGTACGCTTTAAGGTAGCTTGAGAAATTAATTTGAAACGTTCAAATTAAATGGAACAAGAGAATAAATATTTAGATATGATTTAAATATGTAAAGATGATTATTGTGCAAAAATTAATTTAATATTTTATATTAAATTAATTTATGAAATTAATTTTTAAAAATCCATTTTTAAATTAAAATGATTTAAAAGTCATTTTTTGTTTTAAAAAGGAAAATGGAAAAATCGTTTTGCATGGCACAAAGTGGAAAAAGGTTTTTTTTTCCATTATCATCATCTTTATGCTCACACACAAACCATGATCTTCTCTACTTTGATTCTCCAAGAATGAGCTGCAAGTCATGCACTCCATCTCTTTGCATGTTCATCTTGATATATAAAGAAGATTGGAGTTGTTGGAGAAGAAGAGGAATACAGAACTTTGAGAGAAAAATCGTGGTGAAGAAGAAGTTGTCTTCTTCAACTTGCTGCTATGAGCTTCCCTTGTTTCTCCACATCTACAAGCTGTTCTTGAGTCCCACAACTCTGCCTAAAGCTCCAAGAGCATAGTAGGGAAGGATTTGAGGTGGTTCACATTGATATTAAGTGAAGACAGTAGTTGAACAGCGATTTTCTTAAAGAGTTCTTCAAATGTATGTTCTCAAAACCCATTTTTATAAACAACCTGTTTTAGTTTTTGCCAAAATTAGTGAATTAGAATGCTTATGGATCCTTGATACTTCCACTGCATGTTGTTTAACTCTAACAGCTACTATATCATAACTCTTACAATATAGATATGATGCATGATAAATGCATAACCTATGGTAGGATTTAAAACTATATGCAATACTGTGTGATATATAATAAAACATACATCTCATGTACATCCACCAAAATTAATAGACCGGGATGATTAGCCTCAAAACCCGGAAATAAATCTATCACCTTAAACCATCGAGTAAATCGTCGAGTAACCATGATCGTGTAGCAATGATCGAGTACCCTTGACTATGCGATGAAGCATGAAGGTCACTCGATCGTGCAGTGCACCAAGTTTAAACGCAAGCCTAAATGATCGGGTAGATGACTATTATGCTATGAAGCATGATCATCTAGACGATCAAAGAGAAAATGCTAAGTAACACTTACCGAGTGATCGTGTAGCCAGTGACTATGCGATGAAGCATGTT